>NC_010129.1:0-481791 GCF_000091205.1 Cyanidioschyzon merolae strain 10D | reverse complement strand
CCCCCCATTCCCACCATTAACGCGATGATCCCAGCGCGAAAGCGTCTGTGATTTTGACGTCTACCATTCCGGACTCGTTAGGGATTTTCCTTCGGCGGTACCGTCTGAGCTCCTATGCATATGTTTTTTTTTCATTTAGCATACCAGAGCCATTAGGGAATTACCTCCGGCGCTATGCTTTTTTTGGTCTGGCGGAACTTGCTCACTGGCTAGACCGGCGAAATTCCTGGATCGACACTGGTTTCGGAAAATCGTCCATCACGCTTTCCAGTTTTTTTCCCTTCCGTCGCATTTACTTCATCTCGGCTGTACTGATCGTATCAGACTTTCTCTCCTGCGCCGCCTACCTGCTCTGAGCACCCGCCGTAATCTCTCTTTCTTCGTTGCAGTTGCACTCTTCAAACAGAACAGCTCTGGCCTACCACTGAGCGCTCTGGAAGGGTCTTGGTTCATGCAACATGGGATCAGGGAAATTTATTTTCTTGGGAGCCTTCAAGCTGTTCTTGCAGATCTTTTGCCTGCGATAGCGTAAAGCGCTATACCATTAGTCTACCGCAATCTAGGTCACGCTTAGACGCAATATATCCGCTCCTTGTTCCAGAATCTGTTCTTTTTCGGATGGGATGCTAGGGTGTGTCACATCACTCGCAACTGTATGGTCAACCGGTATTAGAGGTTGGTAGAGTCTCGCTGCTTGCCGACCCTCCGCCTATATGTCACTGCTTGACCATACGCAAAGACTTCCTCCTTTTAACGTCTACAGTAGGTGGCGTTAGTACTTGGTACCCCGTTTTTTGGATATTGTCAATTTTTTGGCATTTTCTATATCGTGCGTCCTGGTAACGCATCGCGAAATCTGGCCGTCACGTCACACTACGTGCGTCTCGCCGATCAATAGAAACGCGGTAATGACCTCTTCTGGAGCGACTGCTCTATCGGGGCCACTTGTATTTCTGATCGAATCGTAGCAAAGTATAGTTTTGGCTCCAATGGCGTTTCAATCATTAAGTAAGGGTATTCAACTTATTTTCGCCGTTCAAAGCAGAAGCGTCCAATGAGTTTTTCTCCCAAAACAAAAATTAGACTTATGTATTTGGAGGTTGTGGGTTTGGGGTGGCCGGTGCTGCCGGATGTCAGAAAGAAACGAGACGTAGTGCTTAGCGAAGAGGGTCAGGAACAGAAGAAGAAGCAACATGGGAGGGCCTTACATCGAAGGCTGAAATTGTGACTTCTGTACGACAAGATGGTGGTGGAATCTTATCTTCTCCAACATATCAATGATCCGTACGACTGATTGTTGCGGGACGCTATCAGAAACCGTGTCGGTTCGTACGCCGGGTGTGTTTGTATCTTCTCTTTAGGACGTTGGCATTTGGACAGCGACCTGCATCGGGACGTAACGCTTATCGCGAAAGTGATGTTTCCGGAAAAATTTTTCCAAAAGACTTTCATCAACTACCTGATTGTTTTTAATGGGAAAACATCGGGGATAAGTGAGCGAGTGCATGCCTTCCTCAAAAATTACGCCAAATTCCTCGTCTTCCGTGCTGAACACAGGGGTGACGCAGACATTTACGAATACAGGGCAAAGAGGTGCCTTATGAATGTGAGGAACCATAAAATGGCAAACCTCGATTGTTTCATGATACGCGTCGCCTTTGTGCTGTACCATGGCCTATTTCGCGAAGGGATGCTTGCAATCATCGATGGTATGAAGAACGATCGCCAGCATGAACAGGAGATCAGACTCGTCGACAAGAGGACATCACGCAGGATAATGAATGATGCTTCTGTAATTCGCGCGACTATTCTAAAACATCGTTCGGTCTTGGGTCATGTCAACCCAAGAGAAAACTCTCGGATATGAGAAACGACGGAGAGAGTTGTTACTCTCTTATCCTGCCCTGCTTCATGTTTTCGGTCCGAGACCTCGATCGCAGGGTCGGCATGGAGCTGAGTGTGGAAAAAAAGACGAGTGCGAGAAACGACATTGAAGTCTTCTCCAGATGCGCTTCAATGTCGGTCGGTTATGCGCGTTCAAGTCACATTTTGTGTATATTGACCCCATAGTCCTTTTGCATCTTCAGGATAGAGATCTATCCATAGCTCGATGTAATCAACAAATAGGTCTCCGGTGAAGATCGGGACGCCTACGAGAAGAATATCTTCGATTTCAAGTGTCCCGAACCGGCCAAAAAAAGGTTATTCACTGGAACAATCGATCTCGATGTGGCGCACATATGTGTACACCATCAGCGGTTGAAGGCAGCTCGTCCTATCCCGTTTTCTTTACGGCCCTTGCCGAAGAACGAACACAGGTTGACGGGCTATGGAACGTATAAGCCCCATGAAAACCACTTTGGCGTCGGCCTTAGTCCCTGGAGCACGAATCTCATAACCATCGCTGTTCACAAGCGAAGGGAAGATTGCACTGACGGCACCTTACGCCACAAACATATGCTTCTGCTGAGGTTTTCGAGAGAGAGAGATACTATCGAGAATCCGGTATAATGAATGCAAGGAAGAAGATCGTTACGTGGAATGTAGGAATGAAGGATCACCTGGAGGCTTTGAGCGTGGTGACGAGCCGATGAGCGGACATTCAAGCTTTTCTGAAATTTTTGGAAGTTGGGGTTGCTCATTCCGTGGCGCTGTAGGGCGAGTATACAAAGCACCGCTGGGCACGTTTGCGTATGAATCTGTGCCGTGGTAAGCATCACGCATTCGCGAGCTTTTTCAATCGATTGAACGCCTTGAAATAGGATCAAGTCAGAGGCTCGTTGTTACATATGGTGTAGGGAGCTGGGCTCCGAAAAAAAGGGACTCCACCAGCTCCAACGGCAGGAATGGGCAAGGAGTGCGCACTGGGTCTCGCTACGGTACCTGTGGGTGAGTTCCGAACATCGTATACACACCACGAGTTGGGATGTACTCTTCAGAAGATGGAGATGGAAAAGTGCCAGTGGAGTCCTGATGATATAAAAAAGTAAGGGACAGCTGACGGGAGAGGAAATGGAAAGGAGGGGAGAAGCTCGTGGACTACTTGCATTAGTAAGTACGACTGTCAACCGCAAGAAACGTATGGAGTTCGCGAACCGAGTCTTTAACGCTGCAATCAATCTACGGAGATGTGCGGGAATAGACAAAAAGCTCCCAGCGGTGACACGAGAGTCCATTGTTGGACAACCTCTTAAACTGGAACTATATAAGAACAAATGGTACCCACAGTAGGTGGCCGGGCGGAAAAGACGGGGAGGCGTCTGCACGTCAGTTGGCGACTTCTTGTCTAGGGCGAGTTTCTCGCCAGTACTGTCTACTGCCGGCAGCAACGTTTTTGTTTCGAAAGATGTTTGTTGTCGTCGGGTGCGGTGGTCTTACGAGACGTTTCGGTCTCAGAAGCTCTAGCCGACGCTTCCAAGACACTGCAATACCGTTCCGGTTTTGAAGCATAACCACGATAGCTGCGTACGGAACGTCTCGGTGCAAGTTTGCGGAAGGCAGGGCTTCCGAAGGAGCGCTGCATCAGCGCCTGTGCTGCATAGAGCGAAACTTTGTACCAGAATTGCTGGGACGCGAGAGGAACGTCAGAGAAGCTGGAGGCACATTCCTGTTCACTAGAAGCGCTGACGCGACTCGGACGTTTCGGCACGATTTCGGCTTTACCGCACTGAAGCGCTTGTGCAGCTGCTCTCAAGGCAGAAGCTGTGCCATCATACCTACCTCAGGGTATTCGGTTCGTTCCACTTGCATCGTTAGGTCACTGTTCGCACGTCGCTTTAAGGGTTTTATTCGTCGCCCATGCGTGCTGATGCACACTTTCGACTCGTGTTTTCCAGATCCGTACGCATAGAGCAAAGTCTGTCACGGTCATACTCGGAAACTAAGCCTTCGGCGCCGCGCCCAGGTTCGTGGAGCGTTGCGATGCCGTCCAGCCAACATCAGTGAACGTTAAATCATGGCATACTTTTATCCTGCGGTTTAGAATGGTTGACCTGAACCAGGGTATCTCGGGTCAGGCGCGATACATATCGGCATCCGGGTAAGCGTACGTTATGCCGTACCAGACCCGCAACTTTCGCCAGCTTTCATCCACGCATCGCTTTGGAGAATTTTGAGTCAGTTGATTTGATCCTTGTTCGCTGTTGCGGATGCGAACTCCAGCACGTCCGGTATCCATGACACGACTAGCAGGTTTCAATGATGATAGTAGGCGAACGCTACTCTGCAGCTGCAATTCTGGTGCCACCTGGTCCTTCAGCAATGCTGTCCATTTGAAACAAGCTCGCCGAGATGGCTACGGACGCTCCCCTCCACACCTTTTCTACGGTGCCAAGACCTACCAGTTTGGCATAGGTATCCAGCATAGTTCAGTCCTCCTTGTCCATCCGCTTATTTTGAGTACAGACCGAGCACGCTTGTGCAGAGCCCGCACTTCGACGAGGCATTTGATTAACGTCCCTGTAAACGATCCGCATCCAACGCGTTACCATGCGCAGGCAACATGCTCAAGATGCTTTCTTCGGCGTGCTCTGGAGTGCCTCTATACTGGATTGGAGGTCTTCTTTCTCGTCACTTTCCATGAACGGCAGTATTTGTAGTACTTCAACGACACCATTCCGACCTAGCACACAAGGCAACGACAAGAATACATCCGCCGACTCGAGGCCTCGCATCGAGCCCGCATGCGTCGTTATTGGCAGCACTTTGCGCCGATCATGCACAATCGTTGTAACGATACTTCCAACAGCGCTGCCAATGGCCCAGTTGGTGTAGCCTTTCAGCTTAATGACCTCGTAAGCCGCGGCTACAACTTGCTGATGGACACCTTTCACCAGATCATAGAATGCTGTGGACGCGCTCGCAGCGTCGGTCATGCGCTCGAAGCATGTTCGCAACGGCACGCCACCAACCGTAATACCACTCCGGTACACGAACGAGGAGTCTCCGTGCTCGCCCAGTACCATGGCCTGGACGGAAGCGGTATCGATGCCCAGCCGCTGCGCCAGAAGTGTGCGGAAACGCGAAGAGTCCAAATATGTCCCTGAGCCAATCACACGTTCGCGAGGCAAGCCACTCATCTGCCACGCTAGATGTGTCAATAGATCAACGGGGTTACTCACAATCAACAGGATTGTGTTCGGCGAATACTGCACCAGGGGCGGAATAATGCCTTTGAACAATGCGGCATTGCGATCCATGAGCTCAAGACGACTTTCTCCGGGCCGCTGACGCACACCTGCCGTTATAATACATACTGCCGAATGTGCTGTATCCTCGTAGGACTCGGCAGCCCGGATGCGGGTGCTGTAGAACGCACCTCCATGCTGCAAGTCCATAACTTGACCTTTGAGTTTGTCCTTGAGAACGTCCACCAGTACCAGCTCACTACAAATATCTCGGGTCAAAATATTATAGGCGCAAGCAACGCCAACGTCACCAGCTCCGACAACGGTGATGCGGACGGGGTACGAACGTGCAAGCGCCGCACCCGGCGAGTCGATCGCAGGCGAGACCTCCCCAAAGAGACTTCCCTGAAGCTCAGCCGCTGCCTCGTCGATCCCCGACGTCATTCCAAAGAGCACAGTTCCACGATTTGTTTCCTTGCCAGACAGATCTTCTAAAAAGTCCGACTACAGGTTTTAGATCGCACGAGCTCCAGTGCAGGGTTGTTTCTAGCACTGGTGCCGAGATCGCTACAAACCCGTGATCGTTTTGTTCTCCAGCACTATAGACCTCGCCAAAACTAGGTACAGTGCTCTTTGACAACACAGCTGTCTGATCTACGAAGCTATTGCTTAAAGTTAGAGGGAACGCTCGAGACTGAGCGCTCCGAATAAAGCATGCTATCCGTTGAGAATACAAAGATGCACTTGAGGGCTTTTGCGATCGCCCAGAAGCGCCTTCCGGAGATTCGATCCAGAGGGATGTGCGTCTCGATGACGAGTCCGCCTCGGGGCGTTTTTTCTTTTTGATGAAAAAACGTTTACATTGCCCATGGATCCCAGAATTCGGAACGGATAATGGCTTCCGGGGATATCACTGTCATAGTGCACCTGTCCTCAAGTCCCATTACCCATACTTCCTCTCTGATACACTGGTCGTTTCGTATGTTCTATCGAGCGCCGAGCCTGTTGTGAGCACCCGCTGTTGCGCTTATACCGCTCAAGCAGGTGCTGTACAGAGACAGAACGGCTTTGCCATACCAATAAGGGCGTCCTCTGGGAGGATGATTCACCTGAAACGGAATCAGGGCTATTTGTCATTCTGGAAACATGCAAAATGGGCAGACAGACCCACTACCTACGGCAGCGCGAAGCGCTATACTAGGGTTCCACTGCGACCAGGGCGAGGCCCAACGCAGCATCCTGTGCATAGTCTCAGGATAAAATGCGTTGTGAACGAGCTGCGCAGGTCTTGCAGCAGCAGCAGCAGCAGCGGCAGCAGCCACTTAAGAGGGATACCGAGCTCTAGCCCGGTAGACTCGACCGGCTCGCGGGACCTACCGCCTCGAACATAAGCTTCCGATAATACGGCGATCTGTTTCCCCTTAAACGCTTATCGTAGAGCGGGAAAAAATTTTATATCGTTTCTTGTAAATCGTAGGTCACTGTCCTTTTTCCTGTATGGCGCGCTTGATACGTGCATCTCCAAGTATGGCACTTACGAGACACGACGCATCTGTCGCCTTTGAAGAGAAACGCGACCGTGACGACACGTTTTCTTGATGTTCTAACGGGCAAGCTGTATTTGCGTGGAAGTCGTAACAAATCATAGTTTCCAGTTCGATTGTGTCTCAACCCTCAAGTAAACATATTCAATTGATTTCTCGCAGTATATAATAGAAGGGTTCAAGGAGCGTTCTTTTTCACACAAAAAAAATGAAAAGAAAAGCTATGAAAAAGCAAGTCGACGATTCCGTAGGTCCAGGGTCGCCTGCTGCCAGAAATAAAAACAAAAAACAGTGCCTAGTCCAGAAGAAACAGGAGAGAAGAAGGACCGACGGGGGAGGCCCTAGGTCGAAGGCGGCAAGAAAGACGACTGTACGACGAGATGATGGTGAAAGCCTGTCTTCTTAAACATATCAAGCATCCTTACAGGGAAAAGTTGCGAGACGCTATCGAAAAACGTTTCGATTCGTACTCCATGGGTATTTTCAAGGCGTCGTCAAGACTGATGCATTTGGCGAGGGAGATGTACGAAAACGTGACGTACATGGAAACGGTCGAGATTCTGGACGAGTTATTCGACGAGACCTTTATTCGATACCTGATGCTTGGAACAGTGGAAGCGCGGGAGGAAAACGAGCGGGTTCATGCCCTCCACGAAAAACATCCCTTTTACGGCTTCGAGGGTACTCGATACAAGGGGGACCGGAGTATTTACGACTATGGGGAGATGAAGAACCTCACGAACCTGACGAACCATTTGACAATGAAACTCGAACGTTTCATGATACGCGCCGTGTTTGCGCTGTACCCGGGTATCTCTCGCAAAGGAATATGGGAGATTATCAACGGCATCAAGAACGATCGCAAGCATGAAGGTGAAGTCGAATTCGTCGACACGAAGGCGTTTAACGACAGCACGAATGATACTTCTGTAATCCATTCGGTTATACAAGAGCACCGTGCAATCTTGGGGCCGGCGAATCCAACAGACAAGACATCAGAGTTGAAAAAAGATAAGGAAAGATACTATCGTCTTATTCTGCGCTATTTCATGTTTCTCGACCGAGAACTCGAGCGAAATGCGGAGATGAAGCTGAGTGAAGAAAAAAAGAAGATTGGGAGAGACGGAAGGCTGTCCTAATGGGTAAGCGCTTCAACGTGGTTCCAATGTGCAGCATCAAGTCACGTTTCGTGAATATCGATTCGGACGTGTTTTACGGCATCATGAAGGAGATCAGTCCAGTGTTCACTGTTAGCAGGGATGACTTCACCGGTGAAAACCGGGCGACGTACTTGAAGAACATCTTCAATTTCAAACGGCTCAAAGTGAGAAGCCAAAAGGTATTCACTGCGTTGATCGAGACCGATGGAGTAACCTTGTATGTACACTATCGGCGCTTGAAAGTGGACCGTCCGATTGTGCCTTTCGCTTCGCCCTCTGCGAAGCATTAAAAAATCAAAGAAGCGGATCCTGCGACACAGGAGGTGCAGGATGACGACTTTGTCGCTGACGCGGTGAAGGATGAAAAAGAGAAAGAGGCGGAACCTGTGATGCAGAAAGTGCAGGATAACGACCGTGTCGTTGGCGCGGTGAAGGATGAAGGTCAGAAGGAGGCGGATCCTGCCGAACAGAATGTGCAGGATAACGACTTTATGGTTGACGCGACGAAGCATCAAGGAAAGAAAGAGGCGGATCCTGCCACACAGGAAGTGCAGGATAAAGACATTGTGGTTGGCGCGGATCCTGGGAACACGAATATCATCACCATCGCAGCACCGAAGCGTGCGGAAGATGGCATGGACGGTAATTTACGCCAGAAAGACATGCGTCTGCTGAGGTTCTCGAGAGCGAGATACTATCGAGAATCCGTTGTAGTGAATGCAAGGATGATAATCGTTACGTGGAATGCAGGAATAAAGCATCACCTGGAAGCTTTGAGCGAGGCGACGAGCCGCGGAGCGGTCTTATGAAGCTTTTCGGAAATTCATGGAATTTCGTGTTGCCCATTGGGATGCGCTGTGGGAGGAGTATAGAAAGCCCCGGTGGGCTCGTCTGCGAATGAATCTATACGGTGTGAAGCAGCGGGCGTTTGCGAATTGTTTCAATCAGTTGAGCGCCCTCAAGGAGGATGACCGTCAGAAGCTCGTAGAAGCGTATGGAGCAGGGCGCTGGAAGAACAGAAAAGGAACTACGCCAGCTCCAGCGACGAAGCTGCACAAGGAGTGCGCCCGGCGTCTCGTTACGATACCTGTGTATGAGTTCCGGACGTCCTATACATACCAGGAACTGGGCTGCACGCTTCAGAGGGTGGAGATGGAAAAGTGCCAGAAGAGCGCTGAGGAAATTGCAAAAGTACGGACCGCTGGCGGAGGAGCAACTGGAAAGGAAGGCGAAAGTTCAAGGGTTACTCGTATTGGTGAGTACAGCTCCCAACGGCACGAAATGTATGGAGTTCGTGAACCGAGATTTTCATGCCGCTATCAATATACGGAGATGTGCGGTGCTGGAGAAACGACCTCCAGACTGGACACAAGAGGATTTTGTTGGACAACCTCTCAAAGTTGAACTATATGAGAAAAAATGGAAGCAGACGTTGGTGGCCGGTCCAAAAAAACGGGGAGGCGTCTGCACGTCAGTTGGAGACCCCTTGCCTAGGGCGCGTTCGCCACTACTGTACACGGCCGGGGGCAACGTTTGTCTTTTGAGAGGCGTTCGGTGCGGGCGCGTCACGTCGCTTATTCAGAACGTATTTGCGAAGAGTACCTAGAGTATATGTGGTAATAGTTGATGCTTTTCGTGAAGATATTGCTGCCATGGCTGTAACAGGACTGATGTGACAGAAAATGTGGAAAATGGGCAACTCGAGTTCTTCTGTATTCGATACATCATCCGCTGCCTTGTCGTTTATCTATCTTCCGAGGGCCCTGTGTCCATTTATTAGCAACGGATCCGTTTACCAATTTGTTTGCAATGATATAGAACAAGATCAATTGTTTAGAATCGATACTGGCCGCTTCTAGAATGCCTCCAGCTGTGCTCAAGGTGCTGTGGTAATGCTTACATAGCGTACAGCTCGTCTCAGGATGTGACTGCCTGGCATGATGTGCCTCTGGACCGAGTAACGGTAACTGCGCATCTACGTCTTCACGGCTTACCACCACTTCGTTCTCGTTTTTTTCTAGTGTACAAGACATAAACATAATCCGGAAATCAGCACAACACTTCAGACGGTTTTATGGACGTAGCCTACGAGCAACGGTAGGCAACAGTGGTGAATATATCGAGAGGATGCCTCGACCGACAGAACAAGCTATAAGCACTTTCAATGTTAGAGCTATAAGTGCGCTGTGAGGCTGGCGGCCCTGCTTCCATTCGTGCCAAGCGGAGCCGGAGCCCGTATGCAGGCGTCACGAATACCAGCTTTTCCTCAAGAGGAATCGTATTTTGGTGAAATTTGCGGTTGTACGGATCGAGTCAAACTTGCTCCAGAACCTCTCCTCAGGACTAGAATGTGCTCAAGTACAACGAAACTAAAAAAACAGTTCCAGACGCTCTACTGCAGACATACTCGCTACATGCAACTCGGAAACCGTATTCCGACTACAAAGAGAAGAAAGGGTACCAAGATACCGCCATTACCACCAAGGCTATCATCGGGGGCAAGCTCATAGGCATAGGTAATCATTCCTTTACGTTCCAAAAGCAAATTCTGGTCCATTCTTTCCGTTCATCAGATCTCTGAATGTAAGTTCCCGAAGAGGACCTCAGATGACACTCCGCGCACAAATATCCACATTAACGCATTCGTTCATTCGTACTCTCGGGTCTTGTGAACATGAGTGGAATATTGTCGCAACAGAGGATCAGCATAGACGTGATCTAGACTGTGGGCAAATTAACAGTTGAAACGTTCGCTCACGCAGTCGGTGGAGCTGAAGATGTCGCTGATTCCGAGGCGCTCGCAGACGTCGACACAGAGGCTGAAACTGAAGCACTCGCTGATGCACTCGTTGATGCACTCGCAGACACCGTCGCAGAAGCTGTCGCAGAGACTGTTGCAGACACCGTCGCAGAGGGTGTCGCTGTCACAGCCACGGGACTCGGAGTCGGTGTTGGACTAATCACCACACATTGGTTGTTGATGCACTCCTCGTCAGCGCGGCAGCAACGCACCTTGTTCACAAGGTTATCCGAAGGGATCAGGTACGTCCCGCACTGCTTCGTAGGGTCCTTGCACACACAGAATGACGGCAGCAGCACCTGTTGTTGCTGCAGTTGTTGCAATTGCTGCTGCTGCTGCTGCTGCTGGTTGTTGTTGTTGCTGAACGGGTTGTACGTGCAGTTCTGCGTCTCGGCGTTGCAGCACTCCGGGCCACACGGAATATAGCTCGAGTTCGATACGTTGCCGGTCGTGCCGCTCAGCGAGTTCGACACATACCCGTAGGTCTGGCACACGTACTCGGTCATCGGCTGGAAGCACTCGTTGCTGAGCCCCAGGCAGCAACCAGCCTCCAGACACTGCTGCGGCGAGTAGCTCGTGCGCTGCGTCCCGTGCTGCTCTCCGTACAGAAGCGTGTTCAGCAGACGCACAAACTGGTTGTTGTTGATGTTATTGTTCAGCTGCTGGTTCTGATTCACCGCGTTCGTGCACGGCTGGCGCTCAAACTCGCCCACCGCGCACGTCTTCTCGGGCTGGAAGCAGTACGGGTTCGACGCAAAGTCGCTCTGCTGCTTGCCGTTCTGCACCCACTGGTTCTGCGCCTGCGAGTCGTAGCAGCAGCCCTGGGCATAGCACGTAAACTGGTTGATGCCCGCGTTGCCGCACGGCTGGCGCTGCGCTCCCGGTGACGGGCAGAGGGGAACCGGTGCCTGCACCTCCTGCAGCGCTACAGAGGCCTGCGGTGCATGGTTGATGTCGTAGTAGCACCAGGGTGCCAGGATGCCGTTCGCCGTTGGCTGCCAGCAGCATCCCGGTATCGCAGTGCACTCGTCGGGGTAGATGTAGCTCCAGCCGCAGGGGACGCGCTGCGTCACTGGAACAGCGCTGCAGGCCGCTGAGACGCTCTTCAGGGTGCACGCGTTCGTCTGGGAGTTAAAGCAGCACCCGACTTGCTCGCAAGCGTCCCGGTTTGTGTACTGGCCCGGAGAACCGCAGATTTCACTCGTGCAAACTGGTGTTGGCGTTGCACTCGGTGTCGGGGTTATAATAGCAAGTGTCGCACCAGAGGGTAGAATTGTAGAAAGCTGGTCGGTGAAAGTTTGAAGCACACTTTGCGCATCACTGGCGAGGGATGTGTCTCCTGAGATCTTAATCACATAGGTCACAACACTGCCGCCCGACGTGCGCACCAATGCTCGTTCCAGACGAGGATTGCTCTTGTCTAATGTGGTGGCGAGGCGCCTTGATGTGCCCGAACCGAAGACCGTGTCGCAGTTATCAGTCACGCTGACATTCACTACCAGGCCCGTGAAGCGAGCCTCGAGATCGTTCTGCAAATCCGTCGCCACGGCCAAACAAAGAGAAAGATTCTGAACGGATATCGCAATCGAGGTGGCAATCGTCGTCGGCACGATTGTTGGTGACGTTGTTGCAGTTGGAGTCATCGTCGGTGTCATCGTCACTGTCGTTGGAGACGCTGTTACAGTAATCGTTGGCGATGATGTAATTGTCGGAGTCATCGTCGCAATCGGTGTCGGAGTTGCCGTAGAAGTCGCCGTCGCAGTCGCAGTCGCAGTCGCAGTCGCAGTCGCAGTCGGTGTCGCAGTCGGTGTCGGTGTCGGTGTCGCAGTCGGTGTCGCAGTCGGTGTCGCAGTCGGTGTCGCAGTCGGTGTCGCAGTCGGTGTCGCAGTCGGTGTCGCAGTCGGTGTCGCAGTCGGTGTCGCAGTCGGTGTCGCAGTCGGTGTAGGTGTCGGTGTCGCAGTCGGTGTCGCAGTCGGTGTCGCAGTCGGTGTCGCAGTCGGTGTCGCAGTCGGTGTCGCAGTCGGTGTCGCAGTCGGTGTCGTAGTCGTAGTCGTAGCCGATGGAGGTGTCGGTGTCGGTGTCGGTGTCGGTGTCGTAGTCGTAGTCGTAGCCGATGGAGGTGTCGGTGTCGGTGTCGGTGTCGGTGTCGGTGTCGTAGCCGATGGAGGTGTCGGTGTCGGTGTCGGTGTCGTAGCCGATGGAGGTGTCGGTGTAGGTGTAGGTGTAGGTGTCGGTGTCGCAGTCGGTGTCGCAGTCGCAGTCGGTGTAGGTGTCACAGTCGCTGCCCGTACGAGAGACGCGAACACACTGCAAAGTATGAAACAAATAATAAATAGCGAAGGCTTCATCCGAAAGCCTTGACCTCCTGGGCGGCCTCTACGTATATTGCTCTCCAAAAATACCATGAGCGTAGCAAATCCTGATATTATACTTTGGAAACCTTTGTATAAAACTTCTTTTGATGGAAAATATTTAGTGTCGTGAACGAGAAAGAGCCCGTTCCCAGCCGTCCGTTGAACAACACCAACTCTAAAAAAATATTTACGTCCAGCAGCGGCAACGACAGAGCCCACGAGCGATTCAAATTCCCCCGCACCATGCCTCGAATCCGCGGCAATCGATGATCACGGCGAAGGAGAAACGGTTCGAGACGATCCCTGCAGGCGCGGTTTCGATTTCGCGTTTCGCGCCAAAAGCGATAGCGCAGGCGTGCCCCCGAGCGAGCTCTGTTTCTTTGCACTATGGGCTTGAGGCACGTGTCCTTCATCGATCGGCGTGGTGTCTCGCGAGGCGCACGCATCGCGCTCGGTAATCGCATCTGGGAGATCGGGGAATCAACTGACACGATGCGTATGCCTTCGTTGAAGGGAAACGCGATTGGGATCAGTAGCGTGTTGTTCATCTGTAAAAAGTTGTATTTCCGTTCAGGTCGTAGCCAAGTACAGGCTTTAAGTTCGTTTCTGTTTGAAACTTCAAACAAGTCTAGTCAAGTGTTTTTCGCAGTATATAACAGAAGGGTTCACAGAGCGTTGTTTTTCAAGAAAAAACTAAAAAACGGAAAGCTATGAAAAAGCAAGTCGACGCTCCTGGAGGGCCGGGGTCGCCGGCCGCTAGAGACAAACAAAAAGCAGTGCCGAGTCCAGAAGAAACAGGAGAGAAGAAGAACTGAAAGCGAGAGGCCCTACGTCGAAGGCGGCGGGAAAGATGACTGTAGAATGAGATGGAGGTGAAAATCTTTCTTCTTGGACACATCAAGGATCCGTACAGGGAAAAGTTGCGAGACGCTATCGAAAAACGTTTCGATTCGTACTCCAAGAGTATTTTCAAGGCGTCGTCAAGACTGATGCATTTGGCGAGGGAGATGTACGAAGACGTCGCGAACATGGAAACGGTCGAGATTCTGGACGAGTTATTCGACGAGACCTTTATTCGATACCTGATGCTTGGAACAGCGGAAACGCGGAGGGAAAATGTGCTAGTGCATGGCCTTTACGAAAAACATCCCCTCTACAGCTTCAACAGTACTCCATACAGGGGTGATTCGAATGTTTACATATAAGGGGCGACGAAGTACATCACGAAACTGGAGAGTCACGTGATCGTGAAACTCGAACGTTTCATGATACGCGCCGTTTTTGCACTCTACCCAGGCAGCTCTCTCAAATGAATATAGGCGACTATCAATGGCATAACGAAAGATCGCAAGCATGAAGATGAGGTCGAATTTGTCGACAAGAAGACGTCACGCAGGAGCACGAATGAAGCATCTGTGATCCGTGCGGCTATACAAGAGCGCCGTGCAATCTTGGGGCTGGTGAATCCAACAGAAAAGATATCAGAGTTGAAAAAGGATCAGGGGAGATACTATCGCATCGTCGTACGGTATTCTGTGTTCTTGGACCCGGAGCTCGAACGCGAAGCGGAGATGAACCTGAGCGAAAAGACAAATGAAGAGTAGGAGAGACGGAAGGCTTTCCTAATGGGTAAGCGCTTCAACGTGGTTCCAATGTGCAGCATCAAGTCACGTTTCGTGAATATCGATTCGGACGTGTTTTACGGCATCATGAAGGAGATCAGTCCAGTGTTCACTGTTAGCAGGGATGACTTCACCGGTGAAAACCGGGCGACGTACTTGAAGAACATCTTCAATTTCAAACGGCTCAAAGTGAGAAGCCAAAAGGTATTCACTGCGTTGATCGAGACCGATGGAGTAACCTTGTATGTACACTATCGGCGCTTGAAAGTGGACCGTCCGATTGTGCCTTTCGCTTCGCCCTCTGCGAAGCATTAAAAAATCAAAGAAGCGGATCCTGCGACACAGGAGGTGCAGGATGACGACTTTGTCGCTGACGCGGTGAAGGATGAAAAAGAGAAAGAGGCGGAACCTGTGATGCAGAAAGTGCAGGATAACGACCGTGTCGTTGGCGCGGTGAAGGATGAAGGTCAGAAGGAGGCGGATCCTGCCGAACAGAATGTGCAGGATAACGACTTTATGGTTGACGCGACGAAGCATCAAGGAAAGAAAGAGGCGGATCCTGCCACACAGGAAGTGCAGGATAAAGACATTGTGGTTGGCGCGGATCCTGGGAACACGAATATCATCACCATCGCAGCACCGAAGCGTGCGGAAGATGGCATGGACGGTAATTTACGCCAGAAAGACATGCGTCTGCTGAGGTTCTCGAGAGCGAGATACTATCGAGAATCCGTTGTAGTGAATGCAAGGATGATAATCGTTACGTGGAATGCAGGAATAAAGCATCACCTGGAAGCTTTGAGCGAGGCGACGAGCCGCGGAGCGGTCTGTGAAGCTTTTCGGAAATTCATGGAATTTCGTGTTGCCCATTGGGATGCGCTGTGGGAGGAGTATAGAAAGCCCCGGTGGGCTCGTCTGCGAATGAATCTATACGGTGTGAAGCAGCGGGCGTTTGCGAATTGTTTCAATCAGTTGAGCGCCCTCAAGGAGGATGACCGTCAGAAGCTCGTAGAAGCGTATGGAGCAAGGCACTGGAAGAACAGAAAAGGAACTACGCCAGCTCCAGCGACGAAGCTGTACAAGGAGTGCGCCCGGCGTCTCGTTACGATACCTGTATATGAGTTCCGGACGTCCTATACATACCAGGAACTGGGCTGCACGCTTCAGAGGGTGGAGATGGAAAAGTGCCAGAAGAGCGCTGAGGAAATTGCAAAAGTACGGACCGCTGGCGGAGGAGCAACTGGAAAGGAAGGCGAAAGTTCAAGGGTTACTCGTATTGGTGAGTACAGCTCCCAACGGCACGAAATGTATGGAGTTCGTGAACCGAGATTTTCATGCCGCTATCAATATACGGAGATGTGCGGTGCTGGAGAAACGACCTCCAGACTGGACACAAGAGGATTTTATTGGACAACCTCTCAAAGTCGATCTATATGAGAAAAAATGGAAGCAGACGTTGGTGGCCGGTCCAAAAAAACGGGGAGGCGTCTGCACGTCAGTTGGAGACCCCTTGCCTAGGGCGCGTTCGCCACTACTGTACACGGCCGGGGGCAACGTTTGTCTTTGGAAAGATGTTTTGTGTTGGTGCGAGTGTCCACCCAGGGTACGTTTCAGAGGTTTGTACGGGTGAGCGCTTCGGTCATTGTCGCCTGGCACCGGTGCTGCTTCACTCGAAAAGTAACGAACGGCCGCGACGCTCGCTCTTGAGTGCTAGAAGGCGTCAGCTCCCTCGGCCTGGAGGCACTGGAGCCGTTATGGGTGTTAAGGCTGACGTAAATGAAGGAAACGGGCACTCGGTGAACAGCGCTCTGAGAGCAACGGGCCGTCGTGACTTCGACTCTACTTTGAGCGCTGACCCCACTACGAATGTAGGTGGTGTTTTCGAGGAATGTTTAAGGAGTGTTCAACCGCTCCTACCGTTGCCGCCAGGTTTTCGGCAAGAAGATTACTTGTTTGAAAGATTCCGTTGTACGTACTGGGCGAAACCTGCAGCTCCGCCGGCGTCACCGGCAAGGCCTGCTGTGATATGCATTCACGGTTTCGGTGCTGGGGCATTTCACTGGCAGAAGATGCTCAACATCATTTCGGAGGCGGGCTACGACGCGTATGCGCTGGATTTGCTGGGCTTTGGTGATGCTGATATGCCACCACCGCTGTTCACGACGCAAGGCGACGGCAAAGTTGGCTCTCCGACATTTTCGTACACGTTTGAAAGCTGGGCACAGCAGATCCTTCATTTCATCAATACTGTTGTGGTGACCGCGTCAGATACCGGGATTTCGCAACAGCGTGATGTTGTTCTCGTTGCAAATTCAATCGGTTGTGTTGCCGCACTTCAAGCTGCTTGCGACATGCTGCGCCAGTCAGTAGAGCATCCTGGTATGCAGGGCACGCGTATTCGGGCAGTTATGTGTCTGAATCCGTCTCTTCGCCAGCTGCACTATAAGAAACGACGGGGTCTGCGCGTCTGGACGACTCCATTAGCGTTGCGCGTATTGGGATTTCGTCCCGTGGCGAAGTTTTTCTTCTCTCTGGTATCTCGGCCAGCGACGCTCCGCAGGTTACTCTGCTCAGCCTACGCTGTTGATGGCCCTGAGGCGGACCAGATCATCAGTACCGAGCTCGTAGAGCGGATTCGGGCCCCAAGCAGGCGCCCCGGTGCTCTGGATGTATTTCTAGCGTTCACGTCGTATGATCGCGGCCCGCTGGCAGAGGAGCTCGTCGAAAGCATTGCACAGATGGCTGCAACTGCTCGAAAAGATCCGCCCGCAATCTGGGTCCTCTGGGGAGAGCGTGATCCGTGGGAACCTTTCGCCCTCGGACGAGAGCTGTTTGCACGCAATCCACATGTGGATCGATTTGTTGCTCTGAAAGCTGTCGGTCATTGCCCGCACGACCAGGATCCGAACACGGTGTGGCGATATGTGTCGGAAATGCTGGAATCAGTTGAGCGTGAGCGGTAGCCGCCGAAAATACGATTCAGAATGATGACGACTCAGCCGTGCACGAGCCGAATCTTAGCGGAAACGACAGTCTTTGAGCTTGCGAACACTTTGCGGAGGCTTTTCATGATCGCAAGCTGGAATTAGGGTTTGGAGTAGCCTTGAATGGAAATCGCCGCTCGATTCATGCACATGACGCATACGTTGCCTCAGATCGAGGATCACAAGAGACGCTTTCACGCGCGGCCTTGGACTGTAAAGCTGCCACAATGCACAGATACACCGCCAAAGTGATCTGAATATTACCGCTGTTGATGATGGTAGACTCGTCGTACAGCGCGCGCTCATATGTAGTCGTCGTTTCCAGCGGATGATCTGACGTCATAGCGCATCGATCGTGTCGGAGTGTTTTCGCTTGGTATAATCTCTCAGCTCAATTGCGTGATACCCCCAGGTGCGTGTAGTCAAATTCTCTCTCGCGAGTTGATAGCAGACGTGGTCGAATTGCGTTTATTTGAGGAAAAACACCGAGGGAGAGGTGTGAAGACGGAAGTCTGGGATTCTGGAGGGCCGCCATTGCCAGGTACCGGTGAAAATAGAAAAATTTCTCTTCTCGTCGACCATCGAGAGAAGACCAGCAATGAACCAAGCAGAAGAAGAAGGTGACAAGACTGTCGTGGAACAGAAGGCGCGAGTGCCAGGACTGCTCGCAATGATGAGTTTAGCAAGAGGCAGTGGACGTATGGAGTTCGTGAACCGAGACCTGAACGCAGCAATCAATATGAGGAGATGTGCGGTGCTGGAGAGAAGACCTCCAGAGTGGACAAGAGAGAATTTTAAGGGACAACCGCTCAAAGTGGAACTATATTAAAAAAAAAAGTTGGAATCAGTTGTGGGTGGCCGGTCCAAACCGGCGGGGAGGCGTCTGCACGTCAGTTGGGGACGTCTTGTCCATAGCGAGTTTCTCGCCACAACTGTCCACCGCTGACGGCGACAACGTTTTGCTTCAGAACGGCGTTTGGTGCGTGGCCGTCGTCCGGTTCTGTTACTCGTCGAGCAACGTATCACTTGCTTGACACCAACTCAATTCGATGCTCGAAGAAGCGCTGTATCGATTTCTTGCGAGCAAGGTCGGTACGTTTATTCGAGGTGGACTAGATCGGGAGCAAGTCCTAATCGCTTTAGGGCAGCGGGGCTACTTTGAGGTTCACGATCTCGAACTCGAAACCGGTGCGGTCGAGCGCTATTGGCGTCAAGATCTCGGAATCAAAGAACTTCAACTCCAACGGGCTGGCCTAGGCACGCTATCCATCCAAGCGCGGTGGAATGGAATCATCAGCATCAGCATCGCAGACGTGTACCTGGAGCTGTGCTGGTATCCGGGTGAAGCCCCCAGTAACAACGCTGACTCGTTTCAGACCACTCGAGCGGAACTTCTCCGCCTAGACGACGAGGAGCAGCGTCAGAGTCTCGAGTCTTGGGCTCGGACACTTGCGACACGAGAGCAGCAGCTCTCGCAAGAGACGCTGCCTGCGTCCAGCAAGCACAACGGTGCCTCGACAGGAGGCGCTCGAGACGGCGGCTGGCTGCAGACATTTGCTGGAAGAGCCACTGCATTTCTGCTTCGTCGTCTACAGTTGCAGATAGAACGGGTGCATATTCATGTCGACTTCATCGCTGTCGAACCGGAAACAAACCTGCTCGAAGGGAGGCGGTCTCAAGGCACACGAAAGAGCAGTTGCGGATTGATGCTCCGGCAACTCAGCCTGATCGATAGCAATGCCGCTGCTTCTGATAAGTCGACAGACCCCGATTATCGTCATGAATGGCGACCTCATCTGGATCATCCTACCCAGAATGAGGCCGCGACCTCACCCAGGATGCGCTTGATCCTCGATCGACAGTTACGGGTGCATGGTCTGGCCTGCTACCTGACACCAATGAGGAGCCAGCATCGCTCGCAGTCGACGCCAGCGGATGCCGCATTCACAGCCTTAGCGGGAGAATCTTTGTCGGAGCACTATGAGCGTTTCGCGAAGATCATGGAACCCTTTCTTTTGTGCAGGCCCAGCTATGGGTATGTCGGACTACGAATAGAGCGACCGTACCCAAGCACCTTGGCGACGGATACAGAAGCGCCCCACGATTCGTCTGGCCAGTCGACGAGCGACAGCACCACCAGAGTCTCACTCTGTCTCGGTGTTGAACGCTGGTGTTTGCAACTGCAACAGTCTCAGGTAGAGACGGTGACGGCACTGAAGAGCTACGCAACCTGGTTGGGATGGCGACGACGCTCAGACTTGTTGGTGCTCATGAACGCCCCCGAACCTTATCTGTGGATGTTTGGGAATCGCTATCGCTCACGATATCTGAACTGGATGCCTCCTCCGGAGGAGCGGCAATCCGCAGAGCTTCCGCGCGATATCCAGGCCCTAGAGGCGACAGAGCAGCAGCACCCGAGTAGGGCGCGAAACCGTTGGAAATTTGCGCTTCTTTGTGTTCGAGCATTTGTATCCAGTTTGTATCGTCCATTCGTGCTCGAGGATCTTGGTGCTTGGCATCGACGCAAAGAACGCTACATATCGCTCTACACGCGAGTGAAACTGGAAACTGATGACCGCACCCAAGCATCCACTGGTACACGGGAAGCTCTGGCACTCTCTCTTGCCAACGATCCAGCGGACTTGGAAGAGGCAGTCGCAGCTCTGGAGCAACAGTTAAGCATCGATGAAATCCGCTACTTTCGGAGTCTGGCAATACAACGATACCACAGGGCGCTTGAACGTGACCCCAGCAGACGAGCACCACTGCAGCCTAACGCCGAAAGGCCTCAGTATACACCAGGAGCGAACACCAAACGCAGCATCGTTGATCAAGGTCGAGCTGTTTCCGCAGTCGTTGGCTCCGCTGAAGACGCCAGCGGGACAGCAGAAACAGCTCGAACTGGGGCCACAGCGTCGACCGGCTGGCTGGGCTGGATCTCCACCACACTCGGCTGGAGCTCAGCGCCACCTGCGACAAAGGATTCAGCGTCTGGTGTGGACGTCACATCGGGAATACCGACGCCAACTGCTAGGTCGACTGCTGCTCCTGCTGCTCGCGAAGAGCGTCACACCGCAGTGGAGCGGATTTGGCCCGCAACTACTGACACTTTGTGTCAACCATCCGAGCACCAGCCTCAGGCTGATGCGCGCTCTGCTCGGCTAGACTCGGAGCAGCGCGAGGAATCCAAAATCGTCGTTGAGCCGGCTAGCTTGGCGCAGGAGCTCGGTGAACGTTTTCAAGGCTTTGTACAGGAGCACGTGGATGAGCAAGTCACCGATTTGGAGTCTACGCTCCAGCAGATTCAGTGGAAACCAGATGCTGCAGGTCTCCGCATCGAATTGCGGATCGACGATACCCAGATGAGCCTGCAGCTTTCAGATCGAAGGCCTTTCGCCGACATCCAACTCCGACATCTGCATCTGCTTTTGGAGAGGACACCCAATCGCACGTGCATCTCGCTACAAACGGGTGATGTTGTTGTGCAGGCGCGTGAGCACCTACACGACGACCTTTATCCAGTAGTCTTTGTCGACGCAAGCACCGACGCATCGTCAGGAGCACTGTTGCGCCTCGCCTATGAGCACCAGCATCCAATACGCAACACCAGTTGGTCTGGCGATGCGACAGCGTTGACGGCACCAGCGCGTTCACATGTTGAAACGCGACATCGGATGAGCGTACGCAGCAGGCCGCTGGTTCTGCTGCTATCGCCGGCACTCGTTCGACATGTACTTGCCTTTGGCAGACGACAGAACATACCCTGGCGCGTTTGGATGCAGGAAGCCAAGGCACAGTTCGCTGCGTATCGCACGTCGATCGCTGCAGCGTTGCCGGATAGTGAAACGCTGTTGGAGGCGGCGAGCACCCTGGACCTGGATATCATGGTGTCGGCGCCGCGCATCTACGTAGTTGCTAACTTAGCCAAGGGCTTGGGGCTTATACGTGAACGCGCTTCGCCCACCAGTAGCGAGGCAACGGCACCGGTGACATCACCGCGGCATCGTTGGATACATGTCATTGAGCGACTGCGTCGTGGCACCCGCTTGGATGCATTCGCTGTGCAGGTTCAGCTGGGGAGGCTTTCACTTCGGAGCGGCACTTGCTGCCAGCTGCGCGACCCGTTGCGCCTCTTCAGCGACCTCGATCGAGTTCAACAGCGGTTGGCATTAAAGCATCGCTCAGGTGGATGTGCTGCAGCGTCCAGCACGGGCACGAGCAGCCGGGCGATGCCCGAGAACCTGGCTGCTTCGCATCAGCCGCCTCTCCTGTACGACATTGCTGTTCAGCAGCTGAGCATGAGCCTTGAACTGGACGCGGATGCAGCGGCACTGTTCGGGTGTGCCAGCGTTCCTATTCTGCTTCCTTGTGGTGGCTCTGCGCATCTTGCGCTGGCGTATGCGGCACCAGCTGGAAGTGTTTGGGGCAGCGCAGCGGCAACAGCCGAGGCCTCCTCCTCCTACTCGACGCACTTCAGTTCGTCGACGACGGCATCCGTGCGACTGGGCTGCCTCATCGAGATATCCGATATCGAGCTGCATTTGACTGCGGCTTTATGGCAGTACGCAGCTTGCTGGCAGCGCTGGTGGAGCCTCCATCAGGCAGCACGTCGTGTAGGGCGCGGCGCAGTCGCGGTATCGCCCAAAGTATCCACGTTATCGACGGGAGCTGAGATGCCAACACGTTCCCGGGCGAGTCAACGAGATGAAAAAGTTCCCGGGCGTTCATCGCGCAAACCTATATGCCCCGGAAACAAGTCACCCGCTGCCGGTACCACTGATGCTACTGCTGCCACAGCTGCTGCTGATGCTGCTGATGATGCTGCTGATGCTGCTGCTGATGCTGCTGCTGATGATGCTGCTGATGATGCTGCTGCTGCTACGAGCACGCGGACGTGGCAAGAAACGTCGCCCGCAGACGCCCCTCGCTCTGTGTCGTGGACCAAGACAGAGACCTCGCTGCTGCTGGAGATGCACTGGAGAGGTGCCCATACCAAGGTGGTGCTGTGCTCGCCAACGGATCCGCCAGCTCAGCTTGTATTGGCGTCAGCTGGTCTCGATGCTGCACTGGGGTTGGCGTACGCAGGCACTGCACCGATTCAGTGGAGACTTTCGTTTGCTGCGGATGCTCCCGAGGCATTCGTCCGTCAACGCATTGCGGATCATAAGCCGCTTGTGCTCCTATCCCCGTGCTCTGTTGGCGTGCGCATCCATGGCCACTATACGGCAGTAGCAGCATCGCGAGGAGCGCCTCTGCTCTCGGTGCAGGTTGAGCTGCAGACTTCCGCATTTGACGCCATATTCTGCCGCCAAGACATGGACCTGTGGCGGAGTTGGCTGCACCGCTGGTCGACGAGGCTCAATGCACCAGCGTATCCAGAGTTAGGTGATGTTCTATGCGACGAGGCAGGTGCGGGTACCGGCAGCGCGTCCGCTCCCAAAGGTCATCGTGAGGCAACAGCGGTAACAAGTACAGCAGCAGCACCGGGGCATACACCTGCATCGCATACGCTGGTCCCAGATACGAATGCTGCTGAAGGTACTGGGACCGGCTCGTTCAGTGCAATGCCGGCAGGTTCGGGCGCCTTTCGCCTGCGGTCCAGTGCGCAAGCCGGGGTCAGCAGCGTGCCTTTGCTCTGGGACGCTCTTGCTGCAGTGCTGGGGGGTGCGCTGGGCGCTCCAGCACCCTCCGCACTGAGTCATCGGCGCCGCAGTGGCACCCAGCGTCACTTGTCCAGGGCAGTACCTGGCCAGCAGCAGCAGCAGCAGCAGCAGCGATCCAGCTTTGGTAACCAGCGGCCTGTGTTCTCGCCCAGAAAATGCCCAGCTCCTGGCATGAGTCCGCAGCCGGGTACGCTGATCACGCTCTGGGATAGCGCTACGCAGTTGCCGTGTGTCCTCCAGGCGGATGCCTCCATACCCATATACGTTTTGGCGCTGGCGAGCACCGATGCCCCGCCTTATTCGGCAGCTAGCACGGCGTACAGCACGTTCCTGGTCAAGCGCACTGATCCCGATGACGAGACGCTCTTTAGTCTCCTGGCCTGGTGCCCCGACGATAGCGAAGGTCCCTCAGGAGTGCTGCGACCCGTCTCTGTGCTCCCGTATCCAGCCACAGAGGCGAGTGCTCTTCAACGCCAGGCAAACCCGATCCCCGCAGGCGTGCCCGGGTCTTCAGCTGAACCTCCTGGGCGGCGTCGAAGCACCTCCTCTCTGAGACGCGCAGGGACCTCGGTGGAGTCAGCACGCGCTAGTGCTGGTGACTCTACGCCGCGCATCGGTTGCCTGGGGCGCTTTTCAGGGCACCCTGATAACACCGCTCCACCTACGAGCATGTCAGACGCCGGTGTTTCCGTTGGTGAACCGATTATCTGGCGAGCGTGCTTTGTCTCACCGGATGGATTTTGCCTCATGAATGCACATACCGGTAAGTTTCTGAGTTGGAACCTCCAAGGTCAAGCGATCGAAACCAGTCTACCAGAGACCGTCTTGCTGCTAGGCGCACCGTGGCAAGCGAATGCAAGTGCGCGGAAAGCGGAGATGACACCAGAAACAGCACCTGCTGCGTTTTCCCAGACCGGCATGGAGACGGCAGTTTCCTTGCAGGTGCGCGTGACGAGTGCTGGCGTGCTAGTGCGTCTGACGGATAGCCCGTTAACCGGCAACGGCAACGGCAACGGCAACGGCAACGGTAGCAGTAGCGGTGGGGTGCTCCCCCTGGTGGCGCTGACCATGAGCCAACTCGCCTTGGTTTATCAGGTCACTGACACATACCAGGAGCTGCAGACGCAGTGCACGTTCGCCGTCGACGCCTACGATGGTGGACAGGATCGGTATGAGCCACGGTTGCACCCGTTTCGACTGCAGTTGCGTCTGCATGAGCATCGACCCTCTGGCTTGCTTCGGATATGGTTGAGTCCGCTGCATCGGGAGCCTGTTCGGATTCAAGGCTCCGAGCAGGATGCACTCGAGCTCGCGCTGCTCTGGGAGTATCTCACCGGTCGACGAGCGCATCTGCCGACAGTGTACCAGCGAGCGTATCGATTCTCCAATGAGACGGATGCGGACCTTGAGATCATCATCCCTAGCAACAATGGTGCGCTTATGCCGGCATCCGGCAACCAGAAGAGCGGTGACAAAGCACACGGGCCAGATGCGGTGCACCAGATGCCTTCAGCGCCTGCAGCTGGCAAGAAAAGCGCTCCGGAGCGCCCAGCAACGAGCACAACGCCCGAGGAGCATCCAGCACGCCTTGGAGCTTCAGGATTCTGTGTCGCTGCGGGAACGGTGCATGCGGTGCTTCCGGTGCAATCCAGCTGGGCACCAAACGCGCTCCGGCGGATCCAGTCAAGAGCTCAGGGCTCGACCCAGGTCACGAGTTCGAGTGCCTCTATGAAGACGCTGCAACTGGGCGTTCGAGCGCTCTCCATCGAAGGCGATACGCCTACGTGGTTCTCTTGGACTCGAGCTGGCGACGCGCTCGTCGCGAGTGAGGCTTCAGCAACAGAAACTTCTGCAAGGTCGCTCATTGGGAATCGACCCAGCGTCGCTGCAGCTTTGCCAGGGACACGGTCAGCAGCAGCAGTGACGTCAACTGCAAGCAGCAGTACCAGCAGTAGCAAAAGCGGCGACGCTAGAACAGTCGCACAGCTGTCAGCGACATCTGCGCACCCACTTGATGCGCAACAGTGCACAACCGTACCTCCTTGCTCAGCACAGCTGCTGTGGGAGCGACTCCACTGGCGAGTGACGCGATGCCGAACGGGCTGGCACTTCTGCCTTCAGGCGCCTATAACCGTACACAATGCCTGTGCGCATACGACGCTGCGTCTGCGCTGTCTAGGGCAGACGAGCAGTCGTATGCCTCGTACCACTACCACTACTCGTAGTAGTAGTAGTAGTAGTGGTAGTAGTGTTGGTGGTAGAGGTAGCAGTGGACGGGATTTGTCGCTGGTGCTGGAGACTTTCCATCGGCTACCGCCACAGAAGAGTATCCGCATTGGCGCCCTTGCCGATATTAGAGCACTGGCAGTCGCTTTTGAGGAGACGCTGACTGACTCCGGTGCGAACCCTGCCAGCGCAGATGCTACGGTGTGGTGTGAGAGCTTCTCAGTGCAGGCAGCAGCGATGCGAGCACTGTACGGCGAGGCGGTAACGGTCGCTCACATGGTGCACTGGTGCGATAACCGCGTACTCCGGGTATCCCGACACATCCACGAAGACGGCAGCCTGGAGGTGTGGTTAGCACCGGTTCTGGAATTTCGAAACCTGCTTCCGGTTCCGGCCTTGATCACAATCAACGAACAGATCGTGTGCCTGGAGCCTCGCTCGCGCCAAGAGCTCTTTCGCTTCCCCGCGGATGGTCGTTGTGAACTTGCAGCAAGCATCGGGGAGGCGCTGCTGCTCGAACAACGTCAACCTGTAGCGCGCTTTCAGTTGAGTGATCGCGAACACGTCGAGCCGCTCCGCCAGACACCCACAGCATCCACAGTGGCACTCTTTTCGCAACTGCTCGATACCCGTTATGGCTACGTCGAAGCGTCCTGTTATCTTGGGCGTTTGACGCGGAATGCAACATTACTGATCACAGCGGTCTATACTGTGTTCAATATGGTACCTGGATTGACCGTTCAGATCCAGGAAAGTGGCCAGATGCCGGAGTTCGAGCGATACCAGCCGCATCCGGTGATGCTGGAACCCCAACAGGCGGGATTTCTGCGGACGCCCTGTTGCCGCCTGTTTGGGTGGCGCGAACCTGTTCGTCTGGAGCTGGTGACCGCACAGGGTTACTTTCTGCGGCTCCAAGGTATACCTCTGGTGCTCTCGTTTGCGTCCAGTTACGAAGCGGAACAACTGGAACGCGCCCGGTGGTATGAAGATGTGGAGGGGGTGCCCGTGAAAGCCCCGCGCAACCGCCGCAGCACTTTTGATAACACCAGTGGCATCGGTAGAGCCCGTGTGTTTGCACTTCGTCCCGAGCTGGTGCTGGTGAATGAGTTGACGGACACCAAGCTCCTGGTACGTCGGTCGCACTCGCCAGTCGATACCGACGACGCGGCATCCACGCTGGAGATAGCACCTGGCGGCCTGCAACCATTCCTGTTCCCGGTGTACGCAGGTCGCGATATCGAGGGTAACGCGATCACACGGGAGAAGGCACCTGCAGATAGTGCTGCATTGCAGATTCGTCTAGCTCGAAAGCCGCTCGAGCGACAACAGCAACAACGTTGCACAGATGCGGGCGTCTCGCCTGCAGGCAGCAAGTCGCTCGAGTCGTCACCGCGCGTTGAAACACCACTCGTTTGGTCTGGTGTCTTGCCGTTGGCGATTACGGGAAGCTTTGTGGTGGATGTCGCTGACGGCCTACCCGGATACCTAACCGTACAAGCTTTTCTAGAGCGGAATGGTTGTCAAGTGATACGGTTTCAGAAGACGCCGGCAAACGCTGTACCCTTCCGGCTGGTGAATGAGACTCCAGGCCTGCTCTGCTTTACACAGGCGAAGGATCGTGTTCAGGCGCTGCAGCTGTTAGCAGACCAGCGGCAGCGGTTGACCTGGGCACCACCACGAACATCCGTCGGATTCGCTTTCTGTGAGCCGCTTGCGGAGCATACGCTCTGTGTGATGCGCATAGACGCGGATCCTGTGCAATGTTTCTTCCTACCGAGTCTGGAGGCGGCCTTCTTGGATGCTTCCGAGGAGGATCCGGATACGATGGCGGTGCCGGTGCCGGTGCCGGTGCCGGATCCTGCTGCTGACGTTCACGATAACGCCAGCGACAACGAGGATGCCTGGATAGGCTCGCAACGATCCATGCTGCAGCCGGAGTTGCAGCAACAGGCCTGGCAGCGTCGTCTGGTTGCGGATACAACGGGCACTGGGGCACCTCCCGCGGTGCTTTGGGTGCAGATGCGCGCAACACCGACGCAGCGCGTGTTGGTGTTCCGGGCCGACTCGACAGCGGACGCTGCTGAGGTACCCATTTCCGAGGCATTCGGTGGTGAGGAGGCGCCGGTGCTGGCCCCGGTGGGCATCCAGCGCCTTCATCTGTTTGTGCTGGTGCCGGAACTAGCCATCCAGGTGCACGCTACTGCGGCTGCCGGTGGTGCCCGATGCCAAATTCTCCTGAACAACTTGCAGCTAGCGGCTGACGTGGATGTAGGGATGCACACACGCACCCATGTGCAGGTGTCGTTGCAACGAATCGAGTTGCGCAATGAGGAGCCCACAACGCCATTTCCGGTGGTGTTGCACAGCGGGGCCACTGCCGCCACTGGTGAAGACAAGAGCGCAGCGTCAGCAGAACTCATGGCTTTGGAGGCGGAACTCGTCCTTCGTCAGCGTTTTGGAGAGCGCGAGTGCGCGCCGCTGCGAGTTCTGGTCGCTGGGGTTCAGCTCCAACTGGATGCGGTACTGATGGCGCAGCTGGCTGCTTTGGCTACGGCCTGTGCACACGACTGGGCTGTGCACCATGACGCAGCGTCGGAATCGACATCTGGTGATACCGCAGATGCTGCAAGCGACCGCTCAGGCCGCTCACCGATCGACGACCTTGTCTGGATGCCCAAGGCCGGTGCTGGCTCGCCACCACGTGACGGAAGTCGAGGCATCAGTTGGTTGGTACTTGCGTACCTGCAGCTGACACCCGTGGAGGTGCTCTTATCGTTCCAACGCGGACGGCAAACACAGATCTCTGAAGCGCAGCTCGAGGCTGCATCGCTGTTGGCACGAGCCGCATACCTCTCTACGTTGGAACGCTTTGCGAGCATCCCGTCCATCGATCAGGCGAGTCTCCAGCTGGCAGGTTTGGAGCTGCGTCGGCACGCGCTCGCAAGTCCCGATGAGTTATCGGCAATGGTGTGGACGCGCTGGACGCGCAGTATCCTCAACCAATGGTACAAGCTGTTGGGCTCCCTCGACGTCATTGGTGCACCATTGACGGCTACAAGATCGCCGGTTACGCACCTCAAGGAGATGTACAGCAACCTTATGGCGGGACGCAGCACCGCTCGCCGGTTCTCCTACGGAGCCTACAGCGCGGTATCGGCGGCGGAACGGGTCAGTGTGGAGACAGGGAAGCGCGTTGTTGCGCAGCCAGCAGCAGGCGCCATGGCTCGCACCGCGGGAGCGCTTGGACTACGCCTTCTGGCGCGTGGCCTCAGGAGACTCGGCTCAGGTAAGACGGCATCACCACGAGCGCGGCATTTGGTGCGGACGCAGACGCATCCCGGCGGTATCGCCACAGAGCCGTCGAAAGCGAGCACCGAAACGACGCTGCTGGACGATGAGCCGGTAGCTGCGACCATTAGCGCCACGATCGATGCCACTGTGCCAGCGGCAGACTCGGATTCGCTTATTCAGTGGGATGACGACGAATCTGGAACAGAAGAAGCAGCGACGTTGGCCTTGCAGTCGTTCGCCCACAATGCCGTCGAAGCATTATCATCACCATCATGCGTAGATGCGGATCTACGAAAGCTGCTGCTGTATCCGGACTCGTGAACGTTGCCTGCGGCAGCACGCAACGCAGGTATGCCGGGTCATGAGACCTCCGTGGCGTATGTGACTCGCTGCCTGCAATACAGAGGCATCTGAAGGGTCCGCCTCCAATAGTCTCTGTCAGCCGGAGGCAGGTGAATGTGCCCCGGGCCTGTGTGCGAGCGTCATCCGGCTGCGTCGTGTAGAGTCAGTGTGGATGCTTCCGTTTCGTAGGTGCCGGCTCATGCCCCGCAACCTGCACACACGATAGGTATTCCGGGTACTCGTTGGCTTGCAGGTCTGCGGATGCGGTGCTCTTTTGCACCGCTGTAGCCCGGGACGCCACCTAGCGTGCATCGTCGAAGGTGCCTGGCCCTCATGTGTCGAACTTGGATCATTACCGGCAACCGGATATGATGGCTCGTCGTCAGTCTTGAGCTCTGGTGCTGGCTGCGAGTGCACCAGTACACCCAGAAGAGTGCCTCGGGGGCGATATGATTCACACCCCGAATGGAGCGTCGACGAAACCTCCCGATCGCAGTCGCTGTGGCAGTAGGGCTACCTCCGGGCCCAGCCAGCGGTGCGGAACGCTTCGGTGTGTGTGCTCGGGAAACGCGTGTGCACTGCTGTGTTTACACGTTCAACAACAAGTACAGGTAAACAATCGGCATGCGACGCGTTCTATGGAACGAGCGACGTTTTTCGGGCGACACGCGCCCTATCGACATGGCCCTGCAGAATGCGTATTCGGTGCAAGAGTCTGCTGCCTCGTGGCACGTGAAAAACGCTCTAAAAGGGACTGGAAGTGCTATCTTTGGTGCAGTGTGCAACATGCTAGACGCCTATCGTTCCAGGGTACTGAATGAGCTTGCACGTAGACAAGTGAAAAGCGTCGACGCTTTCCCCGGTAGCTGGGACTAGCCATTCACTGCTCATACAGCACATAAGCGGTTTACGGAAGCGCTCGGTGGGGTCCAGCAAAGCCAAAACTCGGACGTGGAAGAAACTGTTTACTTTGAAGGTAGCCTGCTGGTAGCTGGAGCGGAGTCCATGGTTGCACCGGTTTCTAGAGCGTTTCTCGCTCTGCGTACCAGACAAGCAGTGCACTGCGGTTTACTGACTCGCATTCATGAAGGCATGCGAATATACCCGCGAGTCCTCTGCAGTGTCAGGTGCCCGTGCAGGACACAGGCGCAACCCGTCAGCTGGATACTCGTAGATGTGCGTCTATTGCATGTTCTCACTACGATAAAGCACTGAACATTCTGGATTTCCCGGTGTCGGATGGGTATAAGCGACTAGCGCAGATGCGCATACGCTGCGCGTCTTCGTTGAAGGCACTTGCGTTGCTTCGCAGTAGCATTCATATTCCACGAGTGTAGCACGATGTTTTCCCAGGAACAGAAGCTTGGTCCATCTAGTGACCGCGCGTACACTGCACTGGCCGCGGGTGCTTGCGACGGTTCCTGTGGATGCACCACCATGATCAACGAATAGCTCCAGCGCCGTTGTACCAGACCGTTAAGAAGTCGTACGTAGATTAAGGATGTCGGATAAGGTATCGGTAAGCAGCGACTCGGGTAGATTGCGCTCAGTCGACGAATGTGCTTTGTTGAAGGTAGCTTTCTAGCTAGCCTGCTTGCCACCACATTGTCATTTCTCCCTAATGTTCAGTGTCGCCCCACAATCGTATAGGCCGTTACCTACCAAAGACCCATTTCTCCTGAATGATCAGCATCGCCCCACAATCGTATAGACCGTTACCTACCAAAGACCCATTTCTCCCTAATGTTCAGTGTCGCCCCACAATCGTATAGACCGTTACCTACCAAAGACCCATTTCTCCTGAATGATCAGCATCGCCCCACAATCGTATAGACCGGTACCTACCAAAGACCCATTTCTCCTTAATGATCAGTGTCGCCCCGGTTTACCCCATCAGGAGTTCCCTCGAGATACTCGTCTGCGTAGCCAGCGCCCCAGTCGCCAACTACAATACCGTTCAGAGGTCGTGTACCATGCTCCTCAGCCGCTTCCTACTTACCGATCCACAATATGCACTGTGCTTCTATCCATACGGCATCCGCGCGCGTTTCGGATCCCATCGCACTTCTCGGACACCAGGGAGCAGCCCCAGAGCATCGATCGCTGCCATGATCACCACAAGCATCATGTTGATCATGATCATCACAACCCTCTTTACCCTATTTACCCTCATGGTGATCCTCATCATCACGTCGACGGCGCCGTCGAAGTCGACGTCGCCACGAGACGCCGCCGCAATCTGCGCTCTGCGCATCGGCGACGGTGTCGATCCTGTACCGGGGTACCACGTGCAACAGCGTAGAGGTGTACGCTTCTTGTGCCCAGGGGTGTCGTGTGCCTGGTGCGCTTTTTCGGTCCACGGACGTTTGGTAAGCGATTATCCGGGCAGGCTGGGCCAGTTCTTTTCGAATTGTGAGGCAAGAGCGCGTGGGACCCGGTGTCAAAGCGGGGAACTACGGTTTTTAATACCTAGACGAGGTTTCGTTCACTGTGGCCGTCCACTTGTGTGTGTGTGTGTGTGTGTTTGCGTCTGTGTCCATGGTTGAGTCGGACGCAAGCGATGGTAGTGTGCACTCCGTTGAGCAGAGTTGCAGTCCGGGACGTGCTGTTTCTCTTGAAAGTTCTCTTCGAAGCATAGAGAGTCTACGTCAGCAGGGTAACACGTTCCTGAAGCGGGGCGCTAGCGGCAAGGCCGTGCGGTGCTATACCCGCGCGTTGGACAGCATCGAGCGTTTGCGTTCTACAGTGCACGGAGCGGATACTTCGAAACTGGAAGAGACAGAGGCGCTGCTTCTATCGAACCGGGCGGCAGCACTGTACAACTTGCTGCGTTTCCAGGAAGCGCTGGACGACGCCAATCGATGCGTTGCGCTGCGGCCGCAGTGGGCAAAAGCGCATCGTCGCCGCGGACAGTCGCTGCTTCATCTGGGCAACCTCGAGGCCGCCGCTGATGCCCTACAGACTGCACAACAGCTTGCGCAAGAGCAGTGGAAAAAGGAACTCCTCCGTGACGGCTGTGATGCGGATGCTATTATTGCCGCGTATGAGAAGCTGGAGAACAATGCGTCCGCACTTGCGAACTCGAAGCCACCAGTGCCCGAGTCGTTACCGCCCAAGCCTCCGGCACTGCAAGAGATCGAGACTGTGGCGGTGTTCGCTGCGTTACTCTGTGACCTGCAGGCGGCGATGTTCGTGCTTCCGCCGGAGCCAGCGCTGGGCCTTCTTCGTAACTGCCCGGTATTCACCATCACCGACGAGCTCGGGCAGCCGTTTTTCCTCACCGATGAGGACGGTGAGCAGGTATGCTCCTTCTATTTCGATGTGGACGACGTTAAGGAAACCCTTGAGTGGATACGGTCGGAGGATGAGCAGCTCGGCATGCGAGCCCAAATCGTATCCGTTGACCTTCCACGTGCCCTGCGCCTAGTGGCGGATACTCAGCGAGAGCGCTTCGAGCGGACGTTGCGTCGCGGGCTCAAGGACGGTGCCGCCGCAGGCATATCGGCATGCTATCGCTCGACGCATACGTTCCAGTTTCGTCCATCACTCGAGGCCGTCAAGACGGCGGTACATCTGTGGCGGGCACAAGAGAAAGCCTTACGGGAGAATCCCGAATCCGATGACCATACCGGAAACAATGAACTGGATGAAATTACAGTCGAGAATTTCAACGGGATTCCGATTTTCCAAGCCAAGGGTTTAACGGTACTCCAGAATTATCGCCAGCGCGTGCCGCTCTTCTTCGATAAGAATGATCTGGACTTTGCATGGCGTGAGCTCCGTCTAACTGCCGAAGAGGCAATGCAAAGCGGTCGACAAATCGAGCACCCGGACGTCGAGTTCAACGTTGGCGTGCCGGTGCCACCGGATGAAGTGCCCGAAGAATGCGAAGTCGATGTAGGTACGCTCGAGGATGTCTTGCATCGGATGGCGCAGGCTGCCAACGAGGGATCCGACGAATTCTCTGTCATTCTTTTCGTGCCGTCACGTCGCTCTACGGAGTACCTGGGGCTTCCGTATCCGCTCGATGAATTGCACAAGACTGACACGGATGCGGAGGACTCGCAGTTGTCGTCCACTGACGCTGAAGAAAACGAGTTGCAGTCGTCGTTCGCTGCGCTCGGTGCTCCCGGATCGACGCGTACTGAGCCGGAGGCGTGCGCACCAAAAGAGCGGAGCACGGAGGCTTCCTCGAGCCTCACACCAGCCCAGCGGAAGCTGCTGCTGCAGAGGCTCGCCACGCAAAGAATTGCCAAGTCTACCTTGCGCATGCGCAACCGGACGACTGGAACGCGTGCAGCAGCAAGTGGAGCATCGAAAACCAGCAGCACCATGAATGCCGCCAATACTTCTGCTGCTGCTGCTGCTGCTGCTGCTGCACCTGCAAGCGATGGCCAAAGCGCTTCGACGACGCTGGCGTCCGAACCTCTGACTGCCCGCGAAATCGTGCTACGAGGTGGTGATCGGGAGACAGTGCGGGCGTACTTAGAAGCTCGGTTTGCTCAAAGGAGAAAGCAGCATCAAGAGTCCAATTCGGCGTCACAGTGATCGCACAAAACACCACCAAATGCTGAATCGGGACGAGGACACTGGCGCTGGAACGACATGAGCGCACAACCGATATGCGTCTTCGGGAATGACGTATGTTTACTGACTAGGTAAAACTTTCGAGCGTTCGTGGGTGATATCGAGGCTCCTCGTGCGCATCAGCGCTGTTGCACTCTATGGACGGGTATGCTCAGCGCGATGCATTCTGGAATATTGGTCCAGTGTAGTCTAATTCGTGTATTCTTGTTGCAGATCTTCAGCGAACGCCGTGTATCCTATGGACTGGTGACAAGCCGCGGTGAGAGCATTGATGCAGGTGTCTGCTGGGCTGCGTAACAAACGGTTACCATTGTCCAAGTCAGGTGATCTATGACAAGCAGGTGCATCAGACATAATTCTTGTAATCGTTACCATGAGCAACATGCACCCGAAACAGAACACGTCAATCTACATGGATACGACTGCCTCCGCGAGAAGCCGTGCTACTCTACACGGTCTTCTAGAAATACATCCATAGAGGATACAAGCTGTTGAATTGAATGCCCTCAATACAACAGGCCATGAAAAGGTCCGCATAGATGCAGACAAACGAGGGCTTCTCTGGGAGAGCGACTCGCGCATTGAACCACCCACCATCGATTTTATACGACAGGGTGAAGGCTTGCTCCAGGATGGACGTGTATGCATCTCACTCGAAGAAACTTGATTTGGGAGGAATGGTAGTCCCGAATACGGGTACTCAAATAAGCGCACTTTTGTATGCGTTACCAAGTTGCAGGCGAGCTCTCCGACGACATCAGGCCCAGCGCTGATGCTGTCAAGTGCGGTCGCCTAGAAATTGCCGAAAGGACGGGGTCGTTCAATACCTCATGACTTGTCGAGGTATTTTGGAAATTCTCCCAGTCGTATTGCTCTGTCCTGCACAAGGTCAAAATCGCTGTACATCGCTCAGAAAAGGCCAGCAAGTACGCGACTGAGACTGGTATGGAGCTGCTCTTCAGGCGAGCGTCTTGTACCCGCTACAATACGGTCGAGGGGCGTCTTCTCGGTTGTCGAACGCGATGCTTACCAGTTCGGATCAATAGAGGAGCCCTTCGCATCCGCAAAGAATCGTTTTCTACGACATTCACCTGGCCTGAACCTGTCTGTTGGTTCTCTGCTCTTGCACGAGAGGGAGCTGAGAGGCTCGCTTCGGACTGTGGACCAGCTCGCGATGGAGACTGTAACGAGAAGGCCCTCGTGGAATGCTGTGCAAGTGCGTAGAGAAGGTGCGTAGCAGCTTCAGTATCCATACAGGCCGCGTGCATCCTTCGGGAGTAAACGGATACAGATTACATTGACCGCATGGATGCTAGCCCGCAAGATCATAGATAGGGAAGGAGAAGAATACATCAGACAAAGAGGACAAGAAGGAACAGAAAAGAGCAACGATCGGAATGTGGGTTTCAGTCTGAAACCATTGTCGACGCATCCCTAGCGAAACATGTCAAACGCGTGGATCTCCGCAAAAGCGAGCTCCCGGGCATCATGACAGTTCGCGTAGCTCTTGGCTCAAAGAAGCCTCGTCTAGCGTCTCGTTCCATCAGGCACCTCGTCAAGCTATCTTCCGTTGGCATTTCTAGACGCAGAACGCCCCGCTGTCCGCATGGCATTGGCATTGTTCGATCGAACATCTGTGCGGCAACAAAACTGAGGTACGGCACCGAAAATGCATGGAGTACTGATCGTAACATCAAAGACGAGCGCACACACGCCTCCCAGAATATTTTGACGAGTAGTCGTGCCACATGGATGACCTGAACATCAACAGCGCACACGTTGACAAGTTTCGAGGCAACCTTGCAAGCCAAAACTCGATGCCGGTCCGTATCGACCGATTCACAAACTGCATCCTGGAGCAGGTGTAACCTCACCTTATTGGCCTCGAAAGTAGGCACACGGGAAAAGGGACCCGTTCGGTCTTGATGGCTGCAAACGAGGACCTGGTGGTTGCGGAAGAGATTGGTGCACGTTCGGTGCAACCTGTGTGACGGGAGCAGCGGTCGCGTGGGATCGTCCGAACTTGGTGTGCCGAACTCGTCCTCGGACTGATGGACGTTGCATACAGGGGATTGCGAAGACGTAATACCTGCCGGTCGTGCACCTTGCGCTCATATAATTTCCTGAACAGCGTCCTCCACGCTGAAACAGACATCCAGAAAGGATCTGAGCGCCCTCGATTCTAGCAGCGCCTACTCGATATGGCTCCAATATGTCAGATCGAGGCCGATGTTATCCCTGCAGACTTTTCTATAATGTGCTGCATTGCCGCTTTTTTGAGCTACAAGTCATGGCTGGACGCAGGTATCAAGTACTCGAGCGCTGTTGCCAAGGGCATCTGCAGAGTTCGTTCGAGGACAGCCGTTTCCAATGAGGAAACGTAACGATATCCTCACGAACGATAAACACCGCCATGCTATCTACTTGCATGCACTATGCAAAACCTAGGTCTAGATTAACTCCGAGACTCTTTCTCAATGTCTCATGGGCGATAACGCGAGTGCGTTCATCGTGACCGTGGATCCCAGGCGATGTCCCTCGTGGGCATAAACGTACCTCCAGCTCAAAAGGCTGGAGCGCAGGACATGTGCGGATAGCAGATGAGGATGCTCAGCTATCCAGCGGGTAGGTTTCTTTGAGAGTCGGACATGATGCGCGCCATACGACATACAGAACGGTGGCGCAGCGGCAGCGTCAGGACCCCTTTCGAGGCTCCATGCATCGTACTGAGCAGCGTGAGATGCGTTGACTGCCTTGTTCAGAGAGTCCACAAGCGTCCAACTGGCGCATGCGAACGCTCTCCCGCAGACGTTCATGAGAACGCGCTGGCGTCGCCAACGGATACGGTTGAACGAACCGGTTACAAGCATGTACTCGCCGACTTGTTCCATGAAATGCCAAAGGCAACGACCGATCATTGAGGCGTTTGCCGGTGCAAGGTTAATGCGCTCTACATGCTGCTTTTCGAACTGACTGCACGCCTGCTCCTTCGAAGGCGACATACGACGAGTCCCGGAATCGTTTCTACACAATACCCGTGGACGATTTCATGACGAAGTTGCCGCGACATGAGCAAGGACGCATGTGGATACAGATCGAGAAGAAGCGCGTGAAACAGACCATTTTGCACATAAGATGGTGGGTGGTAAACGTACCGATTGCTGTACGGTACGAGCATTGTTGTTGGGAGGCTTGCAAGGGTGTGGTTGCACAACCCCCATCACCACCACCATTGCATGCAAGTGCTCATCGTATCGAGACTCGAATGCTTCGATCAACATATGGAAAGGTCTTGTGCAACTGCAGCGTCTACGGGCTATTTGTCGAGCGAATGTCCAAAGTGATCGGGTCACGTGCGCTTTTCGGCATTGTACCGCATCGCTGAGGACTTGCACGTCTAGAATCCGTGATCTGGTGAGGGCGCATTCAACGCTCGCCTTGAGCAGGGCTCTCCTTTCATACACCTGGGCATTCCGGAGAGTCTAGAGCACCACATGCATACCGCGGGCAATGCCCAGAGGTAACAAATCGACGATCATGGGGTTCCACGACTCGAGACAGCTTTGCGTATCCTCGATCGACAGCGTCGGCAAACGGATGCCTTTCTCGCATCGCGTGTAGCGCTGCAGAATCACCAGCACCATCGTTATCATCGCCGTTGTGCTTGTCCGAGCCGCACATCGCTGATGCGTCGGAGTCGACAAGTCGCACCGCCAAAGCGTACCGTCGGGGTAGGGGCGCGATGCGCTCATCTCAACGTTTCGAGTGAGGTCCCGTGCAGTGATTCTTGTGATGCTGTTGCAACAGCATCACGAGGAGGCGTTCGCGGTTCTCTGCGAGGTGCATCGGCATGCCTCCAGCTCAGAGGAAGCGTTGCGCGGTACCAGAGACGCTCCTTGGAACGGAAACGTGCCATATGCCCAGCACATGACGGACGCGGCACCATACCCGGAATGAGCACGCAACACGAATGATACCCGTTTATAATTCGTCCTTTTCTGTTTCTATCGAGTCCGCGCTGCTCGGGAGCGTGAACTTGTGCGTCGCATGTTTCTGGATGAACGAAAGCATGTCCGCAACGGAACGATCACCCTCATATCGAATGGATTTTTTTGTCGAACCTGCTGGGAAGAAGAGCAGCGTCGGGAAACCGCGAGCTTTGTACTCGCCAGGCGCATCGTTTTTCGTCGCATCCATCTTGGCGATGACCACGGTTTTCACTGGTGCTAGTTTGCGTGCAAGTTCTTCATATGCTGGTTCCAGATTGCGACAGTGTCCACACCAGGGAGCATACTGTTCCACAAAGACGTCTTTCTCCGGGTCCATGACGATTTGATCCCAGGTTTTGCCTACAACAACCTGTACGGGACCCGTGTTCTCTGCTGGAGGCTCCTCGGAGCGTAGCGTCGGCTGCAGCTTACCATCGAGATAATCCGAGATGAATTTTTCGATGGACGCCTCGTCGGTTGCACCGTCGTAAATGAAATTGCTATCCTCGCCAAGCACATGGATCGCAAAACGCCTGCCGTCCGTACACCCGATGTATTCGCGAAATCGTGCAAGTTTCTCCGCGTCCGCCAGCACGAAACTGATTCGCGAACGATACTTCTTCGCCATCTGCTTCATGATGGACACGCCCTTTTGCTCTGGTTTGTGTGGTGCATCGTCGAACATAATAAACAACGGGTTCCCGATATCCTGGTACAACTCTGCAGTTGCCTGGGAGATCTCGCCAACGAGTGGCACCGCATGCAGCCGAATGAACTGCTGCAGTGGCTCCGTCGTGTCCTCTGTTTTGTCCTGTCGAGTGCCTGCCGCACCTGGTGCATCCCATGCCTTAATATGCACGCGCTCCTGAACGGACTCGGACTCGGTATGCGGCCGCGCCACAACGATAGCAGCCGTATCCTTCGCGAGCGCTGGATGCGCGTCTGCACCGAGCGCGTGGGCAGCCTCCACGTCACTCGTTTGGTAAAACATCAGGTCTGGGAAGAGCTCGCGCAAAGTTCGGGCTGCCTGTTCGAGCTGTGTCAGCCGCGCTGCTCGTTCTGTTGCCGAGAGCGTCTCTGGCAGATAGGCAACCACCCGAGCCCGCTCTTTATCCACATTCAACGCGGAGACTTGTGCGGAACTGTTCACAACCACGACGGGAGGTGTCATTTGCCGACGAACAAAGTTGACCAGCGCGTCTTTGGTGCGTTCACCGTTATAGTCGGCAACCGGCTTGCCGTTCACGAATAGTTTAATGGTCGGAAACCCTCGAATCTCGAAACGATCACGTAACTTGGTTTCCACGGTTGCGTCGACCTCTGCAACCAAAAGATCCTTCTGTCCGCTCAAATCCACCGCAGCTGCGTCCCAGTCTTCCTTCATTCGCTTGCAGTGACCACACCATGGGGCAATAAACTTGACCAACGCTATGCGGTGCGCGTTGATCTGCTTATCGAACGTTTTCTCGTTCAGCGACACTGAAGCCGACGCTCCACTCTTCGCAGCCAAAACTGCAGCTGCGAATAACAGAGGAAGCAGGCAAAACGCCACCGCACGAGAGATCCTTGACAAACGCATAGCACCCCTGAACTGTTCCTAGACCGATCGAGGTCGCTAAGACTCGAAAACGCGGCACGTGTCTACAGACACGTTCGCGCTTCGCTGGGCAGCGCACCGCAGCGCAGTGCTGGCGCTCTTGATCGACAGCCGGACATTGACGACGGCAGCGGCAGCGGCGGCGGCGATGTGCGACATGAACGCGCAGCTTGAGTATGTCAATAAAATGGCCAAAAAATGCCGTTATATATAGGTTTTGACTATAATATACCACGGTGTCTTTTGGTGACCATGTATTCGATCGAACTGGATGCTGGCGCAGGGGCACGCGAATCCCATGCTTCGTGTTTGGTGCGTGCCCTGCGCTCAACGCCAGCAGAGGATATCTGATATATGATGCCTCGACCATAGTTGGGTGCTCAACGGGTCGTTGCTCTTCCCCGAGCCAGTGTCCTCGTGTGCTGCTCTATGACACGGTCGCCGGACAGGTGAGCGTCTTCAGACTGGCGCATATAGCGGACGGCGCACGACAGGCCGTGCCGTCGTGTCGGTGCGCGCACGGAACGCCATACGAAAGGACACGTTGCGTGCGCGGATGCGGACCATATGCGTCATATACTATCATTACTACACAAAAAGGAATAAACTTTACAAAGCAGCCCATTCATCGCACCGGCATCGAGCCTCGGCGTTACACGACGCCCATCGCGAACGGAATTTCGTGAGCGCGCTTTATGTGCCGTTGCATCCAGGGATGCTCGGCTCGCATGTACCCATACTAATCAAACGTCGTTGCCATCCTGCGCGACTGTGGCTGCCAACGCGCTCAGTCAGGTTTTGCAACCAGAGACGAACAGATCCAGGCACCGTGTTCGCCGCGAGCCAAAACGCCCGCTCAAGACGCGACGATCTCTGCACCGTACACGCGCTGGGATCGATTAGCTCACCAGCCCCAAATGGCCCGTTTTAGCGCTATGGTGTGGTTCCGCAGGGCCAATGCCAGCGGATGGCCTTTCGGCCCGGTGGCCTTCGTGTATCCCAGCCATTCTGTGAAAAACGAGACGAGATCATCATTGAAAAATATTTCGGGCTGCGTCTTCATGAAAGCCCAGGAAACATCGGCGCGACCTCGGATCCGTTTTTGTATCCACTCATTCACATTTTTGGAGTGGAAGTGAAAGAGTGCCGTGTTCTCGGCGCTGGGAGGCTCCTGGAACGGGCCCTCTACTACCTCGCCGGACACGCTGAGCGCTTTCATTCCAGGGTCATAACGCGCATGGTGAGGCGACCTAAAGAACCTCGTGCGGGGCGCGTAGACGATGGACTTGACGTGCTTGTTTGGGCTCCCGATGGAAAAAACCGCGCTCTCCGCAGGAAATGTTGTTGCATTCAAGAGCTTTGGATACCGCCCTGGGAATCGCCAGTTGACCGCAAGCGCAGCCATTGTCGCATTTTTCTCACGCTGCAGCTTCTCGAGTACGCTCGGTATGCAGGGCGCACGCGTCGAAATGAAAAACTCATCGGCATCGATAGCTCCGAGCCAGGACACGCCTGCACGTCGCGCCCTGCTGAGCGCATCGTCGTAGGCGCGCAGCTGCACTCCCTGGCCTGAAATATTGTAGAGGCTCACCAGACCGAGCTTTTGAAATGGTTCCAACGCGTTGGAGAGGTTATCGCTCGATTCGTTGTCGTACACGAGGAAATGCTCGACACCCTGCCCAAGATGATGCAGGATGTTTTGGACAAGCAGTCTCGCCTCGTCGCGAACGATGTACACAAACCAGAGGTACCGCGGCCGCACTGGGCAGTTCCGCGCGAGCCGCACCCGCTCTATCTGCTCTGCGGACAGCGGCATCAGACTGTTCGAGGTTAGGCAGTACGCCGGGTCAAGACGGCTGCCTCGCGGAAGCGGCGATACGGTTACAGGCCGCTCAAACACTGGGCGAAGGCGCCCTCGATACCACACTCTTCGACGCCGCGGTAGCAGCTTCGCGTAGCAGTCGTAGTCACCGTCGCAGCGCCCGTAGTAAAGATCTAAAAAGGTACAAAAGTTTCCCAGTTGTCGTTGAAGGCTCATCTGTATGTGATATCGTGGGTTCTTATCGGTTACCGGCGCGGTGTCCTCGGGGTAGCCCCCGTTGATCACGTATTGAAGAAGCGCGAAACGAAGCTCGCACCACGCAGTGACGCCCACAAACAGCAGACAAAAAGTCAGCGCAATCAAGTGCTTGGCACGCACCTTGGCCCGCCGCCGTGAACCCGCAAACTCCTCAGAAGCGTTGCCGGAAGCGACGCATGCTGTCCTAGAACTCGGCTTTCGCTGGCTTGCCCCGAGCTTAAGCAAGGATTGTCGTGTCCCGTCGTCTTCCATAAGGTTCACGTCCTAGAACGCGAATCTAGTGAGATTACACGCGGATATACCTTCCCCAAGGTACAAGCGACGCCAGTACCTCACTAGTAGAAGTAAACAGGAAGCAGCGGGCAACTTGATTGAAAGGTATGGCGAACAACAGCAAATGTCCCTTAGAGAGCGATTGGAGGAGAAAAAACGCATCCGTCAGAAGCGTTGGCGGCGCCAACAGTCTTTCGGCGAGGGCGCAACGTGCCGTTCAAAAGTGTATTGCGCTCGCTGGCCATATAACGCTATGCTTTTCTTTTCAAGAATGGAAGCAGACCTTGTATACAAGCAGTCGTGATGATATGTGTATTGCGCTCGCTGGCCGTGTAACGCTATGCTTTTCTTTTCCATAATGGAACATGACCTTTTCTACAAGCAGTCTTCATGATATGCGTATTGCGCTCACTGACTGCGTACCGCTAGGCTTTTCTTTTCAAGAATGAAAGCTATCCTTGTATACAAGCAGTCGTGATCATTTGTGTAAGAAGATTGCGTTCGCGAGATTCCAAGTACGTTTACGGGAGGTAAGCGCAATCGAAATCCGATCCAGACGATGCTGGCGCTGTCTAGCATCTGCAGTGTACCCGTCTACAATGCATTGGAGGCTTGGTTGATCCATGGCGTATACGAGCACCACTGAGAGAAGCAACAGCGCCATTGCCGTCGTTCACGTTTCCTCTTATGGTATCGATGACCCGAAGAGCATCGCTGATACGCGTTCGGGAGTAGTGCAGGTATCCCTTGCATCGAAGTGAGGTGGAAGTCAGCGCTCTTCGTGGTCGCATGAGCGTGGATACATGCACGCTATCGGACCAGCCGACATGAGTGCACCGCATGCCCTGCAGCAGGGTCGAAGGTGCAAACAGTGCGTCCCAGGAGTGCTGTGTGCTCACGTCGACGGGCGTCTCGAGGATGCCTTGTTGGATGCAGCGGAACGATACCACCAAATGAGTCGACCAGCGTGTCCATGAGAGGCACGTTGCGCAACATGCGGGTCCAGGGCAAGCTGAACGCATGTTTCAACAAGCATCCATGACGTTCATTGCTCTGATTGCTGAGAAAGCTTGCATTCGGTTCAACTCGGAGACCGCAAAATTCCATGATAATCGGAATCGAAGCACATCGAGGTTCCATGTGTCGCGGACAAGCGCCCTGCGGCAATACGCTGCATCCACGATGTCGAGGGATTCCGAGCGGAAGACATTGGACGATGCCCTGACGCTCTGGTGAGGCGTTTCCGGGCACTAGACACCACATGTGCGTCCACGACAGGTTCCTGGAACGTGTCGATGCCCAAGGCCGTGTCCACGGGACGTAAGGTGTCGCCATCAGCCTAAAAGATACCACACCAGCGACTGATTTTGCTTTTGGCGTGGGCCTCGGCTACGCTGCCCGGCGGCTGCCGAACGAATGCACGTCGTTCATCGCATGAATCGTGTCTGGTCGCCGTACATCTCGTCTCAATGGGAGGCGAAAGCACGACTGTGCCAGAACTCATGCGTTGGCATCCTATCCAGACCCGATGAATCGAGATCCGAAGTGGTGCTGGATACGGGAAGCTGGAGCGAGCCAGCAGAGAGCATGAGTGGCGTCTCGGCGCTGCACTTGTCTACGAGCTCATTTACTGGTGCTAGCATGGCAGGAATATTGCGTGACAGGTGTCTGTATCTCAAGAACAGAGGCTAAAGTTGTGCCTGGCGACGCTCGCAGGACGCCACTAGCGCCCCACACACCTCCTCTGCTGCGTACGCGACACGAACTGCATCGGGAGCATCAAGCATCCCGAAGGACTTGGAATGTCTGTGTTCATATATGCTCTGGGGCACAAAAAAGTTAGCGATCCAGGCAGCGTAGATGCGCAGAGCGAATAACGACGGCCGCTCTGATGCAAAATGCATTCCGTATCTTCGTTGCGAACGGATCTGTCAGAGAAACTGTCGGCTTCCAAAGGGTCACATCGCTGATAGATCAGCTTCTACTGGCGTGCCCAGAATCGTACAGAGTACCCAGGTCTACGGCCTTGCACCGCATGCCGGTGTGCCTTGGGCACAGGAACAGTGGAGCTCCAAATAACGCCAATCATCTTACCAACGCTGCACTATTCAGACGCGGGCGTGAGCGTCTGACGGTTCGGTTGGATCCAGCGAATCAACTGCTCATAGGCTGCTAGCGTAACTGCAGACGCAGGCGCTACCCAAACAATTCGCGGGAATACGCCTTTGAAGAGCGCTGCAGGCCCTTCCTCAGCGAGAATCGTGCGAAGACAATGGAGCACGCCTCGGTAAGCGCGATCCGCACCAATGTGTTGCGTTTGTAAGCGAGTCTTGACGACATCCAGAGGGGTTGTTGCCGCCCCGGCACCAGCGCCGGCCGTCAAACCGCACAACAACATGCCGCCCGAAGTCTGGGCAAAATCTCCCAACAGCGACTTCATCTGCTCGAAAATGGCAAACTGGAGCGCCGTAAACGGCACATCACGAAACATGGTGGCAGTTGCCCCAGCATACAGACCCTTGCGAATGCCTTCGGTTCGAGCGATCACTCGCAGAGCGTGAAATGGCGAGCTGTAGTCCCGAGCAGGCCCCATACCAGCAACTTGCAGACGTTTCGCCACAACCTCTGCAGGAACGTACGTTGACAGGGCTAACAAGTCGGCTGCAGACGCGGATACCACGTCGCTCCACCAGTTGGGGATGCCGTCTGCTCCGTAGCCGCCGCCAGGTGTCCAGGATTTAAGGTATTTGTACGAAGCGAAGGTAATCGCATGGGATGGTACGCTTCCGAGTAGTACAGCTGAAAGTCCTGCATACAGGCCGCCGCGCACGCCCTGCTCCCTAACGATGCGAACCGCACAGTCCAACATACCGCGATAGGGTCGCCCGTGAGCCAGCTCATCGCGACTCGACCAGCGCGACTCCCCGGATCGCTTGACTCGACTAGACTGCTGGACTTGGAGGCGAGCTTTTATGGTGTCCACGGGGTGCATCAGTAGGTCAGCGAGTGCTCCGGCGAGACCGCCAGCCAGGGTGTCGACCAACAAGTTGATGCCTCGCCCGCTGTCGCGGTTCACGAACTCCAGCATCGCTGCATGCGGCACCTCGTGCAGTGAGCACGCGAGTGCTCAAGTCCTAAGCCGCCTCAAGTGTCCCAGTGCTCGGACTCGAAACCGCGTGAGCGCGCTGATCCCTGTCGGCTGCTCCGCAGCCTCTGTAGAAGCCGTCCAAGCCCGCACCGAAGAGACTGGTATCTTGCGACCGATCAAGAAAGCAGCAACGCAAGAGCAGTCCTGGACACGAGTGCTCGATCTTAACCCCAGTGAAACAGGTGCAGTCGAAGACACGCTTCCTACTCCCCTGTTTTCCCGTACGACTACTTGATAGACGCCGGCAACTGCCCAGCGGTACAGGCGGATCGTTATCGCCTCGAGGCATTCAGGGGTATTCGGGGTGGAAACGTGAACGTTAGCAGGGCTTTGTTTGTTCGTGTTCGTGTTTGTGTGTATACTGGTATCGTACAAAACACGGAGCTTCCAGGAGATGCACTGAACATATGCAAAGCACTTTGGCTTCGTGACTGGTTCTACTACTGCACTGCTATCGTCGACTGGAGACCGAATGCAGTTGCGATACGCGTTCAAGCTTGGGCGTGGTTTTACCGGCCTGCATCCCTTCGCAGGATTCCAGGTAATAGAGCGCTGCCCGAGTGACCTGCAGCGGGCACTCAGTACTGCGCTAGGGTTCATCGCTCCCAAGCTCGGCGCTCGGCGCTTCTCGGTAAAGGCGCAAGACCTCGGTGCCACTGAGGAGTCGCACAGCAAACCGAAAGGCGTTGTTTGGTTTTGGGGTAACGCAGACGACGGCCGTCTCGGGGTACCGCTCTCACGAACGGAGCTGGATCGCGACTTTGGTGCTGGGCGACGCTGTACGAGGCCCGAGGCCCTCGACAATTTGCCGAGTTCCATCAAACGGGTTGCGCTTGGAGCTGCGCACTCCATCGTGCTGCTGGAGAACGGGGACGCGTATAGCTTCGGTCTCGGGTCCGAGGGTCAGCTCGGACTGCCTTCGGAAGCGCTGGTGCCGCGTGCACCACTCCAGTCGCTGCTCACTGCATGGTTGCACCAGCAGCAGCACCAGCAGCAGCAAGTTGGCTTCAGTCGTTGGCCATGGCGCTGGATGCGCTGGTCGCGTTGGACACCGCTCGCTGTTCGCTGGGCACCTCAGCAGCAGCCGCACCTTTCGGATGTAGCGGCTGGTGCTGCCCATTCGGTTTGGGTGTCCTCGGATGGACACGTGTATACGTGTGGACGTGGCACCCACGGGCAACTGGGGCATGTGTCTACTGGACGGAGCGCTCGGGGCATTGCATCCGTTCCGAAAACGATCGAACGCCCGCTGCTTGTCGAAGCATTGGCCCGATCAAACGTTCATGCCGTGCAGGCAGTCTGTGGGGATCAGTTCACACTCATACGCGCTGCTGATGGCAGTGTCTACGGCAGCGGCTCCATCGAGTACGGACAACTGGGTTTAGGACATCCTGCGACTGTGGACCAGACGCTCTCTGGTCCAGGCGGACAGCGCTTCGTGGGGACTTTTCGACGGCTGCGTGCACTGCACGGCGAACCGGTGGCAAAGCTCTTTGCTGGCTTCAACGCAGCCGGTGCAATCCTGAAGAAGAGCGGTGAGCTCGTTGTCTGGGGCAAGTTCTCCGACAGGATCTTCTGGGAACCGACTCCGCTGCCGTCGATTCGAGGGCGAGTCCAAAAGGTTGCGTTCGGATTCAACCACGTGCTGGTGCTCGTCGAGTTGGCGCCAGACGGGCTCCGTCGTCGGATGGTCTACAGCTGGGGCAGTAACGAAAACGGTTGCTTGGGTCTGGGTTACGGGACTCAAGCCTCCCATGCAGTGCAGTCACCGCAGCCTATAGAAGCTTTCATGGATGCCCAGTCTGACGCGAGCATCATCGACATTGCTGCTGGCTACCGGACGAGTTACGCGATTCGCGTAGGCATACAGAACAGTCACGTGGATCTCTACAGTTGGGGCAGCGGCCTCTGTGGAGCACTCGGACTAGGCGATCGTATGGTACCGGATGCTGGAGCGGGAACGATCGATTTCTGGGAACCTGTACATGTCTTTCGTGCAAGCCCTGCGGATGGAGCCGAGTTTGCGAATTCGACCTTCCATATTGTAAGCGGATTTCAGCACGCAGCATTGTACAGCACACGGGTCTCTGAGGTAGCGTAGGGTCGCACCGAGTGCGTCCACGCTGGCTCCTGATATCGACGTTGACTTGCATGAGAACGTGCATCCTGCATGGGATATGCGTATCGTTTATCATCGCGTGTAAAGGTTTCCATTTGTAGCATTCATGTGCCGACTTACCTGCAGCTTGTATGAATTTTTATTGCCGAGCACGGTACCGAGGTACGCTCTGGACAGTGCGTAACAGAAGTGTGGAGGATATTCGGGCTACAGCATCTTGATGTGTCGCAGGCAAGCATTCGATCGCTTGCTGTCCGTCAAAGTACCTGCTTTGCAGAGCGAATACCCCACTTTGGCGTCGCTGCGATATGTGCGGAAACTTTCACAACTCTGTAGCGCCTCAAAGGCACCAGGTCCGGAAACGCAATAGGTGCGCTTTCGACGGTGTCGGGTTTCCGATGGTGTTGCTTGTAGTCTCTGTGAACGCAACGTCGGGGACGGTACGTCCGAAACGTTGTGGACGCAAGACTCTGAACGATCCGCCAGGCGCCCGGGTATGCGCTCATCTACTACGTAAAATCCATCCATCGATCCGTTTGTGCACAAGTGCTGTTTATACTGTAGGCACGTTTATGTGCCGCGATGCGACGAAACTGGACAGGGGCTCTGGTGCACCTCGTCCGTTGCCGACACGAATAGAACATTTTTAACTGCTTGCACTGTTCTAGCGCTATGATTCTTTCCGTATTCTTTTCGGGTATACAGCCTGGGCATTCACCGTGCACCATCAGTTCCTACGGATTCACAAGTCGTGTCAGGATTCGCGGTCGTCGTATAGGAATGTTGCCTTCGATGCTTTGCTGCTGAAATTCGTCAACTCAACTGGATCAAGATGGTTCGCGAAGCCGTCGAACAAGCGTTCGTATCGTAGCCTATATCATAATCAAGTTTATTGGTAGAGGACTCCAAACTTCTTCTTTCCATCATTGGAGCTCGCATGAACAACGCAGAAGACAACAGGACGCTTGCTCTGTTGCCACGGAACTCGTATGTGCAGCAAGGCATGCCGCTGGATCGACGAGGAAAGTACCTTGATGTCGAGGTTGACGACTTGTTCACAGCTTATGCCGATAGCACACTGAACATCTCGCGATCCGTATGAGATTCGTTTCGAACGACAAACGGTTCGCTTTTCTTCTAGCGCTACTGTCGACGAATCAGCTTTCCGTAGCATCGTGGTACTTATCATGGGATGTGCCAACAGAGGCTCCCGTCTGTTCTATTTGCACGGAGAAGACTACTCGACACAGAATGCAGTCATCAGAGGGGTCGCTTCCAGTGGAGCGTATGGAAACGCTTCGCATGAGGTAAGCGTACACGGGAGGAGACCTCTCGACATGTCCTCCAGTCTGGATATCCCCGCTGTTGTACCTGTTTCATCTCGGACAATATCGTGCTCCAAGAACTCTCTATCGAATACGCCAGCGTCATCGTCGACGGAATCGCCCAGAAGGCGAACGTGATCGTAGGGTAGGTACCGAACGCGGAAACCGAGGCCGACAACAAGGTGATTCTCTCGTCCCCGACAAGAGCGTGTACCAAGCGATGAAGCAAATGTTCAAGTGCAACACAGCAGTTCTCCGAATATAAGGTTTTATGGTACAGCTGTGAGTAGAGCGGAGCAGCACATGGCGTCGCCGCTGCGCAAAGCGCACCGAGGCCGGTCACAAAGAGGACGAATGCGTCAAGCGATATCTTGATCGCTCATTTCGTCTGGGCATGGAATGCGTTGACAACCGCCGGAATCAGCGGCTATGGAACCTGGACGCTGCCGTGATCATCGTGAGCTTCAGCATCACCCTTCGACTATTGGCACCGGAGCTACAGGGATACGACAGACCGGCCTCTTTGAAGGACGGCGTGAGTGGACTGGCAAACGAAGCAGCTGCAGGGAAAACCCCTAAAAATGGTGTCCATGACATGAGGAAGGCATCCAAACCTCTCGTGCATGCACCCGTGTTCGTGTACCTGGTCTTTTCAAGTCTAGCGCGGGTGCATATGAGGATAGAAGAAGCGGTAGCGCTGAGGGCGTCTATGGGAACATGAGACAATCTTTGCATACAAGGACACGTGCGTAGCCCAGCAGGAATCCCGATGACGCGATACCGTTTCGAAGCGCGTACTTCTCCTCGAGCGTATCGTGCCCGGGAAACGACGAATTCACTATGTTTACCATACAGGTTAATCTTTGTGTTCCCAGATCCTGGACAGGAGCGCTCAGGCTGCGCAACGACCTGCGCCGTGGTGACGAGTGGTCTCGCTCGTTACCTGGTCGACCCAGGCAAGCTGGTCGGCGGGGTGCTCGGGGAGTCCGCAGCCTCGGACACGTGCGAACCTCGCGTCGTGGCTGGCACTCAAGCTGTGCGGGGGACAACTCCAGGAAAACGCCTTCATCACCGGGACCCGAGGAAAATGCTCCGAAAGACGTGGATACAGAGCCAATTGTGTTGCGCCTTGGGCGTTGTCGACGTTGTGGCGAGCTGTTCGAAGAGCGTCTCAACCACAAGCGAGCTTGTCGTTTCCACGGACACCCGCTTGGCGACCGCGGCTACTATCGATTGTTCATGGTGCCTCGCGAAGAAGCCGAAGCCTCACTCACCTGGCCCGAGTACGGAAGAGATACGGGCTCAGCGAGTCGGTGGGTCCTCCAGTATCGCTGGTCGTGCTGCGGGAGCACGCATCCGGACTCGCTTGGTTGTCGCCTTGATCGCCACCTTAGCTGGGATGCAGAGCTTAAGTCATATGAAGGCGTTTTGAACGATGCACAGTTGGCTGCGTGGAAGCTGCGATCGCAGTGGGGCTAACGCTGGCGCAGATGCATCCGCGCTGCTTCAATCGTGTCTGTGGTGGACAGGAGAGAGCGTCCACGCGATAGTGTGTCCATCGCTCCTTTCAGAAACGTATGCTGTTACCGAAAGAGCATGTTCACAAGCGAACACGGGCGGTCCCCTCACTGCAGGACGACAGGGCGGTGTAGCGCTTTCGTACGAGCCCGGATCCTGCTTTCGATGGATGCGTAAAATGCCACTGCGGACGCATACTTGCTTCGGTACCGCGGCACCAGAAAACACATGGCATAAGTTGAAGGGAATGCTTCAGGAAGCTGTGCCCGTACTGGTCACAACCAATCGCTGAAGCTGTGCACCTCGCTCAAACAATGATGGTGCCTGCCCGAAAGCATGCCGAGTGAGACGGCGATTACAAGCCGCATACGGATAGCGATGTCTTCAGAATCTCCTACGATGCAGCGGTGAGGAAGTAATACTTTGTAGCGGCCTGAGTGAGGCCCAGTGCCAATGATCCCACAAATCGATGCATTCGGCCGCGACGCATCCACGGCAAAAGCACACAGCGAACGATAACGTTGGAGTATACGGGTTCTCGTAACAGGTACAAGAGCAGCGGCGAAGGTGGTGGTATCCGGACCCCTTCTCGGTGTGAAATGTCGCCAGCAGGCGAGCCGTCACCGCCACCCTGCAACAACCAGCGCCTCGATATCACATCCAGCATGAACGAAATGAGCCAACTACTCCACGGTGCGACACGTGGCACAAAGGCAAGATAGATAACTGGTCGCCAAACGCGGATCCAAGTGGCGATCTTGGAACGGAGATCGTCACCGGGAACCCATACGAAGGGTGCAGCACCTGCAGCGCTTCGCCGGTTCCTCTGCGCATTTTGCTCGTGAATGCTCTGTAGGTAGCGTTCAGTCGCCGCCCAGAGTCGTTCAGCCATAACGAGCCCGCGCCGATCAGCAACAAACATGAAGATGTCCTCAATCGGTACTGAGGCGGCTGCAGTCGGATGCCTCTGATCCATGTTCGCGTATTTGGAACAGGTTTGCTCCGCACATGCCTGCTCATCAGCGACGGTTGCTTGACTGGGCCGCCTCAATGGAGGGGGTTCAGTTGGCGTTATGTCACCAAGAACCGTTGTTGTTGTTGTTGTTGTTGGACGTATTGAGGTGAAAAATGAACGTCCACTGCGCTCGCCGCGCCGAGGAACAATCCGGAGTTGCAGTGCTCCCTGTCGCTCCCAGTCGAGCAGCATCTTCTTGATCTGTGCACGTTCATTCTGCGCACAGTCATATGCACCTCTTGTTGAGGAGAGGTTGTTCGTCTGCTCGGGAACGGCGGTTCGCAGGACCGCCTTGAGCGTTTCAAGGACCAGTACCATGTTGTAGGAGCGTCGGAAGCCTCTGGAATAGTGGGTGCGCGCATGCGCCGACTCAAGCGCGTTTCCTAGGTTTGCAGCTCGCACTCGAGTACCAATCCAGGAATAAAACCAATGGTTTTGGCGGATGCGCATCCAGTCCATAGCAGAGTCGTTTGTGGCGCCGCTCGGGTCTGCGTCGTGTCGCCAGCGGTCCGTTCCGTCCAGACTTTCGGGTACGTCGCTCTGGCTCAACATTTCCAGGAGCAGCTCCGTATGCTCGATCACGCGGAGCATCGATACGAGCGTCTCGGCCCAGCGCAGGGAATTTAACGTGGCAGGAAGCGCAGCTGCTTCTCTCAGAGGCGTGCGACGTCTCCGACGGTACCATTCCAGAGCTCCAGCGAGAACGGAGACTGCCTCTGCGCGCAGCTCCACATTGCCTCCAGGTGCACCGAGCACCGCGACAAGGTGTAATGCTTCTTCGAGCAAATGGACCCAGCGAGCGTGTCTGTTCAGCAACGCTGCAAACTGCCAGTCTAGGCGCCGCAAGTGCTCCCGTGGGCCCCAGCGCCTATGGTCAGACCGCCGCTGTTCCATTCCTTCGGCAATCTTGCTGAGAAGATCTGCATGCCCTTGTCGGCAGTGAGGTATAGCCTGGTTCAATTCCAGACGCCAGAGCTATCCCCCAACTGAATCAATGCTTCTGCTCGCTCCTTGCGAGCAACAAAAACCGTGCTGCTTGTCTAGCGTCGGATCGGCACTGCGACTAGAGCGTGGATGCGATCGTCTTGCGCTTGACCAGCAGGTTGGCAGCATGGCACTCGGAGGGTATCCCATAGATGTTCATAGATATTTTAAACATTTTCTACAGTATGCACATGAACGATAGTACGAAGGAATGCCTCATATCCATTCAGAATGGCACTCGGAGGGTATCCCATGGATGTTCATAGATATTTTAAACATTCTTTAGTATATACATGAACGATAGTACGAAGGAATGCCTCATATCCATTCAGAATGGCACTCGGAGGGTATCCCATAGATGTTCATAGATATTTTAAACATTCTTTAGTATATACATGAACGATAGTACGAAGGAATGCCTCATATCCATTCAGAATCGCACTCGGAGGGTATCCCATAGATGTTCATAGATATTTTAAACATTTTCTACAGTATATACATGAACGATAGTACGAAGGAATGCCTCATATCCATTCAGAATGGCATTTGGAGGGTATCCCATGGATGTTCATAGATATTTTAAACATTCTTTAGTATATACATGAACGATAGTACGAAGGAATGCCTCATATCCATTCAGAATGGCACTCGGAAGGTATCCCATGGATGTTCATAGATATTTTAAACATTCTTTAGTATATACATGAACGATAGTACGAAGGAATGCCTCATATCCATTCAGAATGGCACTCGGAAGGTATCCCATGGATGTTCATAGATATTTTAAACATTCTTTAGTATATACATGAACGATAGTACGAAGGAATGCCTCAGATGCGTTTGCTCGCAATATATGGAGAGGTAGCGAGACTCTGGTGCATCGCCGGGTAGCCACAGCGCTCTGGATGCTCCGCACGTGCGCCGTCCATACATAGCACCGTGCGCTTCTCGTGGTGCATTGTGCTGCACACACGGCACTAGGAGCGCCTTGCGTCGAGACGCTCATGCTCCGTGCTTGAAACGACAGCGTGTGAGGTCGATTAGAGCTCTGTCTTCCGAATAGAGCGTCAAAGCATGTGCTGACACCACCATGGACGCAACGAAATTGTCATTTTCTACGTAGGACGCCAGCAAGAATGTCAAAGAGGTGCTTTGTTCAGTAAAGAGCGATACTCGGAATTACGGGGAACGTCGCTTTCGTAGAAGAGCTTCGACGTGTGCTGTATTCGAGCTCTCGCCAGTTCGCGAAATACGTGGGTGTCTGCATGGTACCGCCCAGAGCAGTCTACTGCCTATCTATCGAGAAGACTCGTTTGGCCTACGAGTTGCCCTGTATCGTGCGCTGTCGCGCAAGCAAGCTCCCGGACGTGTCGGCGTTGCACTCTAGAAACACCGTTTTTCTTATCGACGCAACGAGTATACAGACCAGGGATCCCGAACGGCGTGATTCCTGCCAGCATCAGATAAAGCGAACGTCGTGACGCAACATACCTCCTCAGTTCTACCAGCCACTGCACCTACTTGCCGTCGAAGTTCATGGCTCGGTCATACGACCGGTCACGTGTCCATCCTACCGCCAGCTTCCACAATACCGCCTACAGCACCACTTCGGATGCCGTATCGACCCAGAGCGGCTTTACCTTCCCGCTCTGTGCGAACGTCAACCGTGAGTGCTACGAACGCCACCGATGGACACCATGCAATCATCGCTGGAACGCCCGCAACAGGTCTGTTGGCTTCAACGAACTGGGCAACGACACGGGCGACGCAACGCTGGAGCTGCTCGGACTAGTGCATTAGCGCCCAGAGGCTTTTCTCGGGTAGGGGACGGGTCAACAGCTCATGTCACCGGGTGCTTTTCGTGCCAGTCGTCAATCAGACGGCGAGAAAGTTCACGGTGCCGACTGGTACCGGCGGTTCAAACAACTTGGCCTCAACGAGGAGCAAGACGTTCTGAAGCCCAATTCGCTGGAACACAGCGAGGAGCGCACACCAGTATCGGCAGTTGCTGCCACTGCTGCTGCGACTGCAGAAGAGACTGCACCAGAACCTGAGGCCGAAAGCGTAGCGAGCGCCCTTGCTGTTCCCTGTACAGCAGTAGTTCAGTCAGATAAGGCTGCTCGGTGCCCGCAACCCGGAGCCGCAAGGGAAAATGCTACGTCCCAGGGACCAGGTACTCCTCTAACTGTCGAAGACGTACTCGACGAGGAACGGACTGAGCATCGCAAAGAGCTGCGTCAGTGGTATGACGTTCTGTTCGAGGGCCCCTACGAGCTCAAGTATCCAGCACCGCCCACAGGTCCGGTGCGGGCTCCGGGGCGCACCCATCCGGATATGGCTCGCAGCAACCCACATACACGACACCTGCTGGCTGACCTCGACTCTGACCTTGGCATCGGTGGCTCGCTCCGCGGCACCTATTACCAAGCGAGCCGTCAACGTCGCAAGCAGCTGTACCAGGGGAGCAGTGCCGACTCTGAGGAGAACTCCGTCAGAGGAGGTCATGCTGGTTACGGCGGTAGAGCACAGGCTGCAGGCGCTGTCGGTACTAGCTCTCCTGCATACTCCGAACACTCGCATGCGCCGAGCTCAAGATGTAGCTTGGCTGAGGAGAACGAGGAGCGTGAGGGTATCTGCATATCTCCGACGCAAGGTTCAGTGGCGGGGTCCTTTCGTGCAAGTCTGTATCCGATCCGCAGCGAGCCGAGCCTCTTTCGACGGGAGCACTCGGACCCTCATCAGACGTCTCCATTGTGGCACGAGCTAGACAGTGTAGAGCAGGTTGCATCGGCAACAACAGCTGCTGATTCTGCTGCTGCGATGTCCTCAACGACCGCTTCACCGGCTTCACTGAACATGAGTAATCTTCAGCGGTGGCTTGCAGCTCGATCCATGGGATCGCACGAACCGATCAAGCATCGCCCTCACTGGGTCTTTGTCTACGGCACGCTGAAGCGGGGATATCCGAATCATCCGCTGCTCCATCACGCCATTTTTGAGGGATGCTACGTAACCATAGAGCGATATCCACTGATTATCGGAGGTCCGCATTTCACACCGTTTCTTTTGAACCGAACCGGAGTTGGCAAGCACGTCCGAGGCGAAGTCTATCGAGTCGATGATGAGGAGCTCGCCATGCTCGACGTCTTGGAAAATGTCGGCGAGAACTATCATCGGGAACGCACTTTGGTTCGCGCCCTCGCGGACCCGAATTTTATTCTGGAAGTTTTCGTGTACCTCAAATGCAACTATACAGAGGAGATGCTTCATGGCGAATTCCTGGAAGAGTATACGGACACTCGCTACGTGCCGCGTTTTCGTCGAAAAGTGGTGACGCCCAACTCAACCTGATGCTCTTGTGCTGCACTGCAAAAAGCACTCGAACTCGCGAAGAGAGGCAATCCTTCTCAGCTGCACAGAATCGCTCTACCCGCCCGGCAACGAGTGCAGAACGGTACTGGCTGTGAGCATTGCACTCGACCTCGCACGGTTCCTGTTGTGGCGATCGCTCGTTGTTGTTGTTGTTGTCGTCGTCGTCGTCGTCGTCGAGAGTGCTTTCCTTGTGTCGCTGCTTGAACTCGCAATGAATCCATCCAAACGCCAGCGCATTCATGATTGCTGTGGACTACCTCATGAAGCGTCGTTTTCCAGCTGGCGATGAGCCGTGCACGTGCGATCCCCATAGCCCGTAGATTGACGAAAGCATGGTCGTATGTATTGGAAACTTCCAGAATCCACCTGCGCAGCTGCCCAGCTCTGGAACCGGCCGAAACCTTTCCCCTTACCGCTTGATGCGAAAAACGCTTCAACTGATGTTGGAGCTGTCGAGGCGGTATCGCCTGCGTGGTTCAGGGCCGCTTATCATGGCTGCCTGGGATGTGTTCTCGCGCTCAGGATCCAAGTGAGACTGCCTAGAGGAGAGCAAGCCTCCCCAATGCCGCATGCGATATCCGTTGAATATGCATCAGGTGTAATGCCGCGACACTAATATGACGCATGCGGTCTAGTTAATCTGATCGTAACAGTAGCAATAGCAGTTGCAGTAAACGAAGCACTGTGCTCTTGGCAGATGAAAATTGAACTGTGCGCTGTTTGCACTGGACATGCCTTGGGATTTTTGTTGGAAGTTTTGCAGATGTGGAAGCCCAGCACTCAAATTTCAATAGTCGTGGGCAACGAATTCATAGCTAGTCTCGTGATGCTTGGTTGAGCTTTCGGCGTGGTTGCGATGATGCTTTGCTGCTACAATCCGTCACGCCATCGGGATAAAGATGATTCCCGACGCCGTCAAACAAGAATTCCTCTCGTAACCGATATCATTCACCAATTCCTACGTACGAGCCTCTACGCTTCTATCCGCTTTACGTGTAGCGTGCTTAAATCACATGCTCTTGAAGTCTTCTATGTTTCTGTTTCAATGGAGCTAGTCGCGCAGCAACACGCACAGCCGCACTGATCAGGAAGAAGACTCGACTTCACCCCGGACGACTTGTTTACAAGCTTATCCCGGAATTTCACTAAACTTGTCATGCTCAAAAATCGATTCCGTTCCAAACACGAATTCTGGTCTACTCGGTCCAATCAATTCAACAATATTCGATAGCAGCATGATCGCTTTCCCAGGGAATGCTGTCAGGGACTCCCCGTTTTTGTTTTGCTGGTACGGAAAGAGGCCTTGGATTCCGAGATCGACTTGCGTCGTCGCTGTGATCACTTCAAGTGGAGAATACGTCACCAGTTCAAACGAAAAACGGGTGGAAATCTCCCAACGGCTTCTCTGACCTGGATTACACTACCTATACTTTTTTCCATCCTGGACAACATCACGTGCCACAAATCCTACATCGACCGGTACTGCGTGCGCTTGCATGTCCAGCGGACAGAGCACTCGACGAAGGGATGGCCAATAGGAGGCACATACTCGAAAGGTACGGGCATCGGAAGCGCAAGTTTACGACGGTATTGAGAGGCGTCTTCTGTACTGGTCAAAAGCGTGTACTGAGCGATGAGGCGAGCCTTCAAGCATGACGAGAAGGCGCTCGCTAGAGAATGTGTGTTGGACACACGAGCACACCTGGTCATAATCTAGTTTCGCTGCTGCGAAATGCCCTCCGAAGCTGTCTACATTGAATGCGAACATCGCACGGGAAGCATAGATCGCAACTTCCGTCTGTGCATGAAAAGCGTCGACAGCGACCGAAAACTCGGAAATCGGAACTAAGACGCTCTCGTCAATATTCCTGGACCACTGACAACAGAACTGGATGGAAAGGAGAGACCGGCGTATTCAAAGCCAGAGAACACTGAGCAAAAAAAGAAGTAGTCGCATAAAAATCACACAAACGCTTCCATTGATGGCATTGGGAAGGCACCCACACTTTAGATTATACATCCAACTTGGAGAAGTAGTTCTATTCTGTTCTGACATCGCTGTCATCATAGCACCTATCATAGCAATTGCCATGCATGTTGCAGTAACAGCAGTAGCGGTAGAGGAATCGACGAGGCGTTGATCTCACTTGTTCTGCTGACGAACTTGTTATTTGCTTCGGCTTGCGTGAACGGCTTTATAAATGCGTCGCTTCGCCCAGATGCATAGAAACTTTGCAGCAGAGCGCTACGTGGGCGCAAAGCGGCTGCACCTGTGACGACCTCCCGCACCCGAGTCGCAGAACCTGGAGAGCTCGTGCCGACCCCTCACCTATACATCGTCTCCCATTCCTTGGGAAGCTGATGCCCATGACAAACTCGACACGAAACCCAACCGAAGCCTCGACAATGCCGACATCGCACTTCACGTCGCTCGATATGAAAGAGTCCGTATACAATCGTCCGCCAGTGACGCGCTTCTCCCGCCCGACGCATACGATCGTACTCTTGGCGACGAGAACTACCCCAAAAATACCGATGCCCAACGCCTTCGCAGTAACGACAAGTCTCGAATCCGAGCCCGTGACAGCCACGGCAGTCTAACTCGGGTGGCGCCGTCGTCGGATTTCGAGGTAGCTTCGCAAACTCGGACTTGCGATTACGAAGCATGTTGTACCAGGTCAACGGGAAGGCGACGATGTCTTCCACAAAGATCTGGAACCGCAGCTGAAACTGACGCAAGTCCAAACGCGTCCGATAGTCCAACATAGAAGCCCTGGGATGTTTGTCAGTTCGCGGGGCAGGTTGCTCACCGTTGGAGCGGCGCGACTGAGGCGAAACGGCACGTTTCTGAGCCGGCATCGCTGGCAGATGACCAGGACGTGCATTCTCGCCTGTTGCGCCTTGTTCCAGGCGCACTGGTCCTGCACCTTGTCCATTTTCTTCCTCAGACGTACGGAGAACTATGCAGGGAAGCCGCTCAAGCGTCAACTGCGCGGCTCTTCGCCGTTTCGAAGCTTTCAGAAGCGTTCCAGGTACGCGTGGCGGGCAGCGGTGTGCCGACAAGTCGCGCCTGGATTCACGATCCAGTCGACCTAGCTCCACAGCACCCTGAGCACTGAACATGAATCAGTTTCGTCGTCTTCACGAAGAGCGTCACCCAAGTACCTACACACCCAGGTCTGATGAGGATTATCACCAGACCAGAGACGTAGCAGGCGCGAAAGTGCCAGCGGCTCGCCAGTCCTCTGAAGCCAACCGCGACGCCGACGCCAACACCAGCGTCTCCAGGGTCAGTGTGAGAGTCTCATGAGTCGAGCGTTTTCGTTGCCGGATGCGGGGCAATAAGCACGATCAGAACTTTTGCAGGTACCGGATACGAATTAGCGAACAGATTGTCTCGCTTTTCATCCTGTTCCACTGAACGCACTGTCCATTCTGTTCAAGAAACGCAGGTCCGGGAGGCAGTGTTGCGAGCACAGCGCTCCAGCAGCGCACAGTCGATCGAGGAGGTGCAACTCGGGCACACTGACTGAACAATGGGTGGCTCAGGGCGTCATCGACGACGTACTCGAGTCGGACCCGGCGGTGCAGTGGTCTCGTCACTCTCCACACGAGCTGGTGGCGTTGTTCGAAGCACGGGCGATGTGGCGTCTAGTGCGGGCCCTGCAGCGGGCTTAGGAGCTGGCCTCACAACCACGGAAACCAACTTGGACCCCGTTCAGGCGTACAAGGAGCGAAAAGCTGCCGCACGGCGTTTACGTGCTCAGCGCCTGGACGCGGACTCGACCAGCACTGAAATGGGTGCGAGTGTCTGCCGGACACAGTCTAGCGCAGCGTTCTCGGCAGCGTCTCTGGGTCAAGGAAGGGCGCAGGGCTCGCCTGCTTCAACAAATGAAGAGCAAACGATCACGAAGCGGACCTGGGTTGGTGCGACGCCTCAACTGCTGCTGCAGGAGTGGATGCAGCGGGCGGGACTGCGAGGTCAACCGCGACTCGCCAAGCAACCTTCCAGCGGGTGGCTCATACGACTCGGAAAGGGCCATCATTCCCAGCAGCAGCAGCAGCAGCAGCAGCAGCAGCGGGGTTCATATCACCAAGTAGCATCTGTCTATAGTTGGAATGGGGAGGCCTTATCACCTGCAGACGCCCACATGGTGGATACAGACGAAAAAGCAGCGAAGCTGGCTGCCTTGTGGGTGCTGGCTTCAGTCGATCGTCAGCGCAACCATGCCTTGCGCTTAGAACCGTCCCTGCGGCCATTCTGGGCTCGCTTCGTGGCTGCTCACGAGGCTAAAGAAAAGCAGATTGCCGCACAAGCAGCAGAAGCCGCGAACGCTCGAGCAAGAGCACGAGCGGAAGCCAAAAAAGCGTATCGAGAGCAGCAGCTCCTAGTCCCACTGCGACTGGAAGATAGAACGCGGGCTGCTGTCGAGGAAGCGCTTGTTTGTCTCCTTGAACTCGATGCGTCGGCGTCTCTCGAGAGCATGTGGATGCAGGCATCACGGGCACTAGGCGCGGAGCAGCACTGGCTCTGGCAACAGCTCCGGGAGCTCGGGTTTGATGCTGAGGCAGCGGCGGAAGCAGCCGCACGATGTGTCGTGGAACCTGCAGGCTCTGGGATGCGCTCTGCTGAGCAGCAGCGATCCCAGGCGCTCGACTGGTTATGTCTTCATCTCGATGAGGATGAATTGCCGCCCTCGTTTAGACCAGAGCAGGCCACGGAGGTTGTCGCCTTTCGTGCTGAGCATGCAAAACAAGCACTGGAAGCTGCAAACAACCGTGCAAAGGCTGTAGATCCGAAAGCGTCCCTGGACCCGTCTCCGGCCTGCTCAACGGTGCGCACGCCTGGCGCAACTCAAAAAGGCGCTGGTATTGCGAAGAGCAACTCGGGTGCGTACAGCGAGAGCGAGCGTCTAAGGGCGCTCGAATGGCTCGTGAACACCATGGCGCTGATGAATCGTGCTCAAGGAGAGAGGCTTCTTCTTGCGAACAGGGATCGAGTGCTTGACGCTGCACACGACTGGATAAGAGAGCTCTTGATCTTCACACCGACCGAGTCCATCGCTTTTCTGCTGGAGCGGGTCCGGATGCCGTCGAAGATACGCACTGGCCGTCTCCAGCATCGAGAATTGAGTGGGGATAAGAATTCTCTTCGTCATTCGGAGGGTACCCTCTATAACGGGAACAGAGACAGCGGTGATTGTATGTTCAGGTATGCTTCATCGGCGAACGCGACAGCTACTGAGGATATGTTGGGAGATCCTCTTTCTGAAGAGACAGAGCTTTTCGAGGAAACGGAGCATGTACTTGATCCTCGCTCCAGGTCTCTTGCAGATACGCAGTCTTCAGTAGAGAAAGAGCAACGGCTGGATACCGTCGATTTCCGCCGTAGCTGCTGGGCACTCGAACGCCAGGAACTGGAGGCACGCTTCGGCCGTGCTTTCCGCTGGACTCGTGAGGTTCTCCCCTCGTCCAGTCTACCGCAACCGCTATCGTCGATCGATGATCACGTGGATGCCGAAGGCTTCGAAATCGACTTGCAGATGGATCTCAGCAGAACAGCGCCCAAGCTGGATACGCCCTCAGCACGAACCGGAGCGGGAGCACCAACGACACCAACGGCGACACGTTGGGGACTATCCCGTCTCTGTGGCCATCTCTATGGTTATCCAGAGACGCTTCCGATTCTCTGGTTTGAAGACTCGACGACAACGACGACAACTTTGGAGACGGTTCGAGCGACGCGGCGTCCGCCTCGACGCGTGCGGCGGGCCTGGCTTCGTTCTCTCCATGGAGCGGTGCTGTTGGCGATGGATCGTAGTCGCCAAGCACCTGAGTGTGTACCGGCCAGAGGAGCCGTACTTGCACCAACCATTTACGATTGGCTAACAGAATGGCAAAGCAAGCAAGGAGCGACACCTACGCTCCCATCATGCCGTGCATTTGACCCAGACTCGAGGCCGACGCATCTTCGCCCTGGCCCTGCTGGCGCTTCCAGGAGCTTGACTGCTCGAAAGAGCAGCTCTCGAAAGGCTGGGCCTTCGAGCAGCTTCTCCAGCGCAGGCATTGAACCGGATCCCGCTCTAGACCGCGAGTTGCAGCAGCGAGAACGTGAACGCTTAGAGCGTATAGAGCGCCGGCATTCGCCACCAGCACTGACCCGCTTACCCGCTCGTCAATACCAGCAGGCATTCTTGTCTTTGCTGGCTGCGGGAACAAATCCCGTTCTCATTCAAGCGGAGACGGGATCGGGAAAAACAACCCAATGCCCCGCAATGATCCTTGAGAATGCACTGTTGCAGGGCCGAGCCTCGCAAACACGCATTCTAGTGACCCAACCGAGGAGGATTGCGGCGATCACCGTTGCCAAACGAGTCGCTGATGAGCGCGGTGAACGCCTAACCGCCGACTCGGAAACACCGCAAAGACAGCGCACAAGAACTGACGACAACGCACACGAAGCTGGACTTGTCGGCTATCAAGTCCGTCTGCAGGGCCGAATCTCACCGCACACGCGTCTGGCGTTCTGCACGACCGGTATCGTGCTGCGGATGCTGCAGCAGGACCCCAGTTTAACGAATATTTCGCATTTAATTTTGGATGAGGTTCACGAACGTAGTGCGGAGATGGACATGCTGCTGTGCTGTGTTCGGAGGTTGCTGGCTTCACGATCTGATCTCCAAGTCGTATTCATGAGTGCAACTGCAAACGCTGCGTCTTTGGAGCGCTATCTGGGGGCTGCTGCTGCTGCTGCTGCTGCTGCTGGTGATGCGTCAACACCACGCACTCTTCGAGTCCTTCAGATACCTGGTCGCACGTTTCCGGTGATGATTCGTTGGCTTGAGGATCTACCCAGTTGGCGGAACGGTAGCGCGCATGGTACCGCTTCCGTAGAACGCTCCGCTACCACCATTGCTCATCCAATACTTCACGTCTGTGATGATGCGCAAGTCGTGTCGCTCTGTGAACAGGACGAGCACCATGAGCTCGACACGGGAGCGAAGGATGCCGCCTCCTGGCAAGCGTTCCAGCTGGCAAAGCGGTGCGCTCACCAGCACCCTACGGATGATGCTGATCATCGGGCAGGTCGTGCTGGTGCCGCTCATACCAAGCCATTGTCCATGAAGCAGCTAGCAGCGACCGATGCCCGCTCGCTGGAGCAGATACGATGTTTGGAAGCGACAGCAGCGAGCGCCCAGAGAACGCCAGAGATGGATCTTGCACTTGATGCCGGCGCTAATACGGAAACGAAGCTCTCGCCCATGCTCGATGCGCTTCAGCTCGAAGAAACTGCGAACGCTGCCAGTAACAACGCTGCGGACGTGTTTGGACGGCATCCAGAGCGTAGTGCGGAACGCCAAGCGTCGGGAAGCACTGCTGCTGGTACCTGGGGCGAAAACGTCGACCCCGCAGACGAGGAGTCCTGCGCTGCGTCCGACGCCCAACAATGGACACCGCTGGGGTTCAGCAGCGTCAAAGGAGCATCCCTGGCCCTAGTCGAGTTCGTAGTACGACGCTTAGACGAGGAGCTGAGCGCTCAGGAAGCACGCTGTGGATCCGGGAAACGCGGAGCTATTCTGGTGTTCTTGCCGGGCGTCGTGGAAACCGAACAGCTGTGTCGGCGACTGCATCGACTGGGAGGTCGTAGCAGCGCGCATCGCCCAGACGCTGAGCTGTCGAGCACTTTTCAAGCCCGAGGAGTAGCATCGTTTTGGGCGTTGCCGCTGCACGCCAATCAAACCGCCGTCGAACAGGAACGTGTCTTCGCGGAAGCACCGGATCCGCTACAGCAACGCAAAGTCATATGTGCAACCAATGTTGCCGAGTCGAGCATTACCGTTCCGGATGTTGTTGCAGTCATCGACACGTGTCGAGTGCGGAGTCTGCAGATGCAACCCGCTACCCGGGGTGCGCTCCAGTTGCGCGAGTCCTGGTGCTCCAAAGCGTCTGCGGCACAGCGGGCTGGACGAGCTGGCCGTGTAACCGCCGGTATCTGCTGGCGACTGATACCACGTGATCCCTTCTGGTTGAAGCATCTCCCAGAGGACACTGAACCTGAACTGGTACGCACGCCGCTGGAGCGCTGGATCCTCTGGCTGCTCGGCTGGTCGACTGCAGAGCGTGGAGCGCGTCACAGCCTCGAGCAGGTTGTGCAGCTGCTGCAACGCGAGATGATGACGGCACCACCGCAGGCACACACAGAGGCAGCAATCGTGCGACTGTGGCAAATGGGCGCTCTGCAGTTATCGTCAGGTGATATGCTTGCCGCATCTGGGCTTGCATGGACGGCGAACGGCATCAAGGTTGCTGCGCAAAAGACGAGGCGCGACGCAGTCGTCGTCCACGATGAGGCCTCGGGAGACGTCCCCGCGGGAGCATCGAGTGCAACGCAGCACTTGCCTCGAACGCTGAACGGGGAAACGGGTCCTAGCGCGGAACTCTGGTCGTTGTCGTCGTTGTCGTCGTCGCTGAAGGATCTGGAATGCACGCCCCTGGGGTGCATCCTCTCCGCACTGCCGTTGGATCCGACTGTGGGCAAGTTGCTCCTCTACGGAGCCATATTTGGCTGTTTGTCCTGGAGTCTCACTGCTGCAGCGGTTCTGATCGAAGGTTCACCTTTTGCGCGCATCACTGGCGGTGGCTCAAGTCTCATCCAGAGGCATCGCTTAGAGGCCTACAGCTCATTCGATAGCGATATAGCAAGTGCGGTTTACGTTTGGCAGCAGTGGCAGACGCTGTGCGCACAGGCGGCCTCTGCGGGGAAAGGGGCGTTGGCTGCGTTCCTCGCACAGAATGCACTCTCCGAACGCGTCATGGAACAAATTCAACAGACACGACTTTCTCTGGAGCGAACGCTCGACGACATTGGACTCGAGCCAGGGCCCATCGACTGGCACGAAAACGAACAGCATCAACGGATCCACCGAGCAGTCCTATACGCAGCACTGGTGCCGCAACTGTTGCGAGCGACCCCAGTGAGTGGAAAGCAGCAGAAGGATACATCTTCTGCGAAGCACGGGAATGGAGCGACACCGAATTCAACCACATGGCAACTCTTTGACGAAACCAATACCCCGGTGTGGCTGCACCCGTCATCGTTGGTACGTCTGGAACGTAGCGAGGAGCAGCGGCAGCAGCTGTCATCTCACGCAGTCCGGTGGTTTACCTACGCCCAGCGGGTCACTACGAGTCGTGCTTTTGTACAGCAGGTAAGCGCTGTACCTGTCTTTGCCGTGTTGCTTTTCAGCGGCCGCGATATCCGTATTGAACACGAAGCTCAGCGGGTTATCGTTGATGGTTGGATCCGCTTTCGTTGTGCTGCACGAACGGCTGTCTTGTTGCGGAGCTTTCGGCAGCAGACGGAGAAGGTGTTGTCGGCTTATTTTGCGTCCCTGATGGGCCCTGGAAGAGACACCAGCACCAGCACCAGCACCAGCACCAGCACCAGCACCAGCACCACTGCGGATCCTCACTGGCCAGTACGTTGTCGAACGCTGCGCAGCATATTGAAGAGGCTCGTCGCCTACGACTAGGACATCTGCGAAATGAGCTACATTCTCGACAAGAGGAGGTAAATTAGTCGACATGCTGTGGCGCTAGGTGCTTTTCGTGAAATCCTAACGCATTGTGGAGCGCTTTTCTCACATCGATGGGTAAAGGGAAGCGCATGAGATACGGTGGAAGATACCGGTGTCCAGCGACGTGGACTGGTGCAGCGCCTCTGCTACCGCAATGAGTGGAGACGTGTTCGAATGTTTCAGAACGCTCGAGATTGAATGATTCTTGAACATCGCGAGAAGCAAGCGAGTTCGCTGGAGTTGCTGCGCAAGCCGTTTTATCCCTTGTCCACTGACGCACGCGTGCAGGCTACTTGGAACACGGCTCGTGTATAACTGCCTCACGAGCTACTGTTTGTTCTAGCTTTCAGCTGTTACCTTTCCTAGGTTTGATCCATAACCGCACGACCCGGTACAGCTTCCTGTGATGCAGCGTGTAGAGAACGATGAGACTTTGAAGAAAGCCCCACTACCCCTTGAGTCGCGTAGCAGAAAAGTGACGAGGCTGTAAGTAAGCGCTTGACGCTCGTACCACTTGGATCGCAAGTCTTCCCATGACCTCCTATAGTTCCTTGTCTAGGGAGCGCATTAAGGACACCAGCACGCGTCGCAGCAGGTTCGGGAACTTGCTCCCTCGTCGTTACCCGCTAAAAGCACTCGTTTCCAGTACCTGACCGCACTCGTCCGTCGCGTATGTGAACTTGTGATCGTTCAGTGCCCCTCGAATTACAGACAAGCACCTCAATTTCTCAAAACTACACTATAAGATACTTCTCGTACGTAAACCAAGACGTTCACTTGACAACAATACATCGATGAACGAAGCTCCTGCTTGGAACGCCACCATTCGGACGAAGGTTCATCGTCCAGACTTGTGCCGCACTCCGTAACCGAACTTCGCTTTCAACTGTTTCCTAGGTGTTTTATTCTTGTTCTGACCTGGAGAAGTAGCCACCAAAGAGTTAAGTATTCTGTACAGTGCGCGAGCGACTCTAGGGTACTGCAGTGAGAGGAGAGCGATGGCTCCACGGCGGCAAGCCCGGAACCGAAAGGAGACCGACCAACGACGTCGACGGCATTCGGACAAAACAGAGACCATGACGCCTCCAAACGACACGAATGGCGAGGAAACACCACTGGACTGCTCAAGTGACTCCTGGAACGCCTCCTATTCGAGCAACGCCTCGGCGTCGTCTCTCAGGGGCACTGGCACCTCTGAAAACATGCTGGTAAGCATCCTCGACCGAGGCTGCGTGCTGACGAGCGAGTCTGAAGCCCTAGACGAGTGCATTGACAGTCTAACGGACAAACGGCGCTGGCTACGAGAAGCAGCGCTCCATAGGGCACGGCAGCTGACGGACCTGGGACTCCGTACCGACCTCTGGTCGGAGACACGCTGTGAGCAGCTCGTGGAGCAGGCCTTGCGAGGCCCGCTGCGACGAGGGTCGCTCTGGGAGAAACGCGAAGTCTGTCGACTCATTGGTACAAGCGTATTGACGCTTGTGGCAAGCACCACTGACACTGAAACAGTTGAGGCGCTCCTGCAGCGAACACGTTTCGAGCAGGTCTTGCTCGAAGCGAGTGAACGCAGTGCGCCTCGACCGGACCCCGAGTGGGTTCAGTGGCAAGTCTGTGTCATAGAGACGGTGAGTCTGTTGCGTTTTTTGGCTTCATCTGATTCAGTTGCATTGGTAGCGCTGATGCAGCGTTTAGAAAGCTGGTTCGGGCAGGATACGTCGCCGAGCGACCTGTCAACTGGTGAAACGAAACAGCGTCTTGGCGAGTCGAGCGCGTTCGACCAGGTTGTAGCGGCCGCTATTCGGGGATGGTCACTGTTAGCGAGTGCCTGTCCATCGGAGGTGATACGGACCCAGTTAAAAGCGCGTCCGTTACGCCAGTGGCTCGAGTTGCACGCCGTCCAAGGTGACTGGAAAAGCACATCCACACCGAAGGAGACCTGTTTAGCGGCAACAGAAGCCATAGCGTTGTTGTTGGAGCACTCTCAAGGAACCGATTCCGGGGTATTTGGATCCAATATACCTGCTCATCATATGGACAACGATCACACAGACGATGATGTTGATGCTGTGGCTGCATTCGCTGAGGCAGATCGAGAAGCGCGTCTCCATGTCGATGCAGCCGAGGGCTCTTTCCAGGCGGGCGAATCGTCAGCATCTTCGGAATGCCGGGATTCACCACCTTGTTCTTCGTCATCATCATCATCTTCTTCTTCTTCTTCTTCTTCTTCGTCGTCGTCGTCGACGATAACTTCCGCGGGTATCGACAAGCTTGACAGGGCTCTGGAACGCGTCGCATTCACGGTTGGTGCCCAGCGCTATCGGCTTGGGAAGCGCAACCGCTCACTGCTGCGTCTGGTTGAACGCGCTGCAACGCAACGTTCTGGAATAGAGACGCTTTCGCTTCGCCGCGGACGAGCGCAGGAACGTCTGCAAGCCAGGACTTGGGCGCAACGACGGCAGTTAGATGCTCTGCGTCGAGCATGTGGGCGAGCACTGACTGTCCAGCTTGAGGGCAACCCGTTCCTCCGGGATTTGTTTGGGTTAGCGTTTATGGGGAGCGCGCAGTCGACTAGCAGGGATGCTAGCCCGCTGGTGGCAAACAGTAATGAGCTGGCGCTTTCCTCGGGAACCAGCGTTTCGAGAAAGAGCCGGCGCCCGGGAATGCGATCTGAACAACTACGTCGCCAGGCTCGACAGGAAGCTCGTCGCCTGAAGCAGCAACGGCAGCTACAGCTGCAAAATGATCAAGATTCAATTCTTTAGAAGCATGCAGAGTGCCAGTATGCTTGCCATGTGGACAATAGTGTCGAAATCGTCACGGAATTTCCGTGTTTGAACCTTGCGAAAATCTACACAGCACACGGGCATTGGTACTTCTTGAACGCGTGTCGTTGATGAAACGCACGCTCGAATGTGAAGGCTGAGGGGCGTGTGCACGCGAACTGATGCCCTGTGCATCGAGTGAAGCGCAAAGCCCACTCAGTACTCCGCTGGATGCCACGAAGAAACTCCTCGTGAAGCCAGATTGCTGCGTTGCAGTATCGTCTCCGTCGCCGAGACAGCACATGCATACAAGTTCAAACACGAAGCTTCGTTTGAAGTGCGCGAGGCGGCGCCTGTACACGACCCGAGCTCGTGAATTCGCTGCGCTTGCCCCGCCAGAAGCGCCACGACGAAAGCACACTCCGCACAGGGATATACGTTGACACTAGAGGGGTTGCTTCCAGGCGTACCGAGTGTCGCGCAAGTGCCCCCGTGTCCGTGCACGCGAGCCGCCCTACTATAAAAGCGCGCAGCAACTGCCGGCATGGAAGAGCGCGCACAGCGCATGCTTCAAATGGCGTATCCGTTAGGTGCACGCGATCCGACTAGATCAAGTGGATGACTATCGGTTATGGGTGCTAATCTGCGCTGGAGCATCGATGCACTCATTTGCGACTCGCAAAAGAACGAGCACGTTTTCGAGCACATCCAAAAGACACGCGTCGATGGATTGCGTGTTTTCTCAGTTGTACAGATCGATCGAAATCTTTGCATGTCGAAGCAATGCCTCAGCGGGTAGCTGGCTTGCAACGACGCAACATAGGTGCTGCGTCGCTGAAGCGCAGCGCTTTTGCTTGGCGACCAGCGCGCATTGTGGTGCTCAGACGCCTCGATGTCATGCTCAGCAGCCTCTTGAAAGGCGCACGCTTTGAAGTACGTCGAGTCTGAGCTTCTTGATACCTGTCGGGCTCTGCTCGGGATCGTATGGTACGCGGAGCATTGAGTTCTGGAATTTCTGTACCAGTACGCGAAACGTGTAACTATTTGTTCCTCTCGTAGGTATCCAATAAAGGGGAATATACCCTGTAAATTGGTGAAAAGTCGCGAGCAGTCTTCTACTATCACAATTAGCTTGCTAGAAATCGTCTTGGATGTACAAGTCCATTGCTCGACGCCGAGCACCTGGACGAACCGTATATACCGTTGTCCGTATTCCGAATGTCGTGTATCCCCGAGAGAACTCTTGAGAATATAGCTAGACGATTGTCACAATCACGGAGTATCCGGTTTCTACATGATCGCGACGAAACACTGCCAATAAAGGCACAGAATATCAAGTTCACGTACTGTTGATACGAAAGGTGATGAAGAGATACGAGGCAAAGAAGAAGAGGGCACGCCACTACTCGAAACCGCTGCATCATGAACAGTGCACCATCGACCGAGGACTGATACGCGAGCGCTTTGAACGGGACGGATGAATCACCGTCTCATTCGATGTGATTTCATTTGGGACAAATGCTAGACTTGTACATGGATCATCAAAGAAGGGCCAGACTGCAGTTCGTAGACAAGAGGGCAGCGGGCATGTCGACAACATTTGCGCTGGCGGCGACACCATGAAGCATTCACCTGCAACTGCTGGATCGACAGGATCATTCAACGTCGTATCCTATGTCGAAGGACACTTCGATACGTGAAATCACCAGATTCTCTTCTCCGGCTCTTGCACAACGTCTTTTCGGACTCCTCTAAAACGTTCCAAGATGACACAACGGATATTGGTGTTGAGCTGCGACCCGTACCACCATGTGCTTCCTAGGTCATAATTGCCGGCGGCGTCTCCTTTGGTGTCAAACGCTATTTTGATGCGTACTGATCAATTGACGAGCCGCTCGCTTCGATGATAACCGAGGATGTCGAGCGCCATGAACGATCGCATGGAATCGTACTTGTGGATGTCTCGTTGAGCTGCTGCCGGCTGCACGCTTCTCGTCGGGCAAAAATGGTCGTAAGCATTCGGGACGCAGGGCTGCCAGCTATTCATATCCCTCGGGAATGTTTCGATCAAATATTCGCACCCAGAGAAAACGGATATTCGGGACAGAAGATGCAGCACGGCCTGGTTCTCGGATCAGACATATGGGTGCAGGTTCCCGGTGGTATCTTGGTGCATCGGTGCTCCGTTTCGTTGATTCGAATGTACGCGGGAGCGCGGCACCCGATAAGTACCAAATAAGTCTTAAACATCTCGTGCAGATCAGTCTCGACTGCTTCATGAATCGCGAACTGGAACCTGGTGCCCTAACCTCACTGGTCCAGAAAACTGGGAACAGATCCAACGGGTTCCTAATTGATATCCATGAAGACAACCGACGAGCTGGCAGCGACCGAGCTCGAGTTGCCAGCCAGTTCGGAAGAGATGCAGCAGCAAGAGCGCGAATGCAACCTTAGATCGTCCAGGCTCATCGTGCTGCTCTCTGACTCGGACCGATCGACGTCATGCCTGTATGATGGTTGAGACGTGATGCAACCAAGACTTAAATCTTGCGCCACAAGAATGTACTGAACAGGGCAGTCTGCAAAAGACCCTTCCTCCGAATCCAATCGTGCTCGCCTCTGCAAGCTTCTATTCGACGTGATCCCCATGCGTAACAGCAAAGCCCATTTCATCATGAAAGAGAAGTATGTCGTGCATGGCTTCCACAGAGAGCGCCGGTTGGTCTCTGCGATCAACTACGAAGCATTCGAGCAACTCGGCAGAAGAGCGTCGGCGGAGTTTGTGTAAGATTTATCGAGTACATGGAGGAAATGGAAAGATGCTTACATCGAAAATCGAAAGCGACCTCATATCCCTGTGCATGCCCTTTTTGAAACCTATGCCTACATCGAAACTCGAGAATCACGTTCCACCCTTCGAGGTAGTACTGGAGAAGGACTTTGGATGCCTACTTGTGTGGGCGTGTCGTGCCCGTCGCCATAGGTATTGATCAAAAGGACAGAGCCTTGCATCCTGGGTGAAAGCAGATGAAGCGGCTCGAGTTTCCCAGAGCGCACCGTCATCGAGAGTCGAGCGTCATAAACGCCATGCGGCATACCAGGAGATGCAGCAGAGGCGCCATAGCCCCTAGCCACCCATCCTGCAGCTCGACGCTCTGCGTACAGTCTCGCGCCGACACCAGTGCTTCGGATGCTTCACCTAGAGCATCCCGAGACGTCCAAAATGGCGCATACGGACGATCTCCGGCAAGAGTCAATGAGACAGCGCTGGGTCGCCACCGGTTCCAGTTCTACCCAGGCGACAAGCGTGCATTCACCAACACTTTTCATGCGACGGGAAAGGAAACCTTCGATCGTTCGTATCGTGTCGTTTCGTGATACCACAGAGCAATCGATGCGCTATAGCATGCCAAGGCTGCACTCCTGCTCCATCCACGAGAGCGTACAACTGTGGATGCACATGGATGCGGCACGATTCCCAGCGATGCGTCTGGGTCGACGTACGCGCTTCACGAGTCAGGGTGCCCGGTGAAGCGGACAGCGAAGCAGACGCGCGAGAAGCAGAGACCGAAGCACATCATGGTACAGCGGATGCTGACTGAACCTCAGATAACGGGGCAATCGACAATGACAGGCACGCTTTGGAATGATGCCACTGGCAGCCACAGGTGCGAGCACGTTCTGCACCGAAATATCGGAGTCTCTATGAATATCTGGAGATGTTTCGTGCGTGCGGAGCGACCAGCAGTTTTGTACAGAGCGAAACTCCTAACATATGATTTCGTGCTTAGTCTGCGAATCATGCTGAAACCCGTGAAAACTCCTGTCGTGAAAACATTCATCCGCCGGGGTAGCGTCGATTGATTGGATACTCCCCTTAAGAGTAGGTCATGGATATGGTAGGAGTCCGCATTTCAGAAACACTGGACCGCCAAATATACATACTGGGAACGGTGCTCGCGGGCAGGCGTTGAACGATAAAGATATTCCATGGTTCGAAATCGCCGCGTCTGTGGGGAAGCTCATGCCTTGCTCGCCTATGGCTTGTCCGGCGATATATGCCGGAAGCGACACCACTTACCGCGTCTGCAATAACCGCGCAAGTGGTACTTGCAAATAGGTGCGGAGTCGTTGTTCACCCCAGTCGCTTGAGCGTACGCAGCGGAGCTGGCGGTCTCTCTTCGCAGCGCTGGCGAAACGAATCCGTGATAGCCGATCGGGTCCGATGGCATGCCATTCAACACCGGGAACGGAGCCTGTTGAGGAGTCAGTGCAGGAAACGCTGCCGCTAGTGGTGCTGGTGCTGGTGCCGGTGCCGGTGCTGGATAACCGCTCCACTGGTTACCGGGTGCTGCGTTCGCATGGCGGTAGCCATGTGCGTGCTGCAAAGCCGCCTCTCGCTGTTTCTCTTCCGCGTACTTTTGGACTACTCGCAGGACATTTTCATCACAAAGTAATTGTAAACGGGTCTCTTCGTCTTTCACGAGCAGGAAATGCTGCAAGATAGCCTCATCTATCTGATTGCGCTGCAATAGGTCGGTATGCTGGCCTTGCGATGTAGCCGAAACAGGCGTGCCGCTCGTATTCGGTGGAATCGCTGACCAGAGGCTGGTCTCCAGGTGAGGCGGCTGTATCCGATCCGAGGGCTTCGTTTGCAATCGCGTTGGATCCAGCGTACTTGGGCCTCGTGTCCCGTGGAACGATGTCAATAGGTTTGCAGTCGTGGCAGCCGCTGGTGCAGATACGGTCGCTTCTGGTGTTCCCGCCGGTGCAAGCGCCCCTGCCGGTGTGTAGGAAAACGAGGTTGGAGCTGGATGCTCCACGCGATACTCTGGAATCACCCGCAGGCTCGGTGGTGGTGTCTGCCTGTCGAGCGAGCGCTCACGAGGTGGCGACGGCGGCATCGGTTCGTCGGGCACACCGGACGATAGCGACCCAGGCGAAACGACTCCAATGGTACCGCTTTGATGACTGTCCGCGTTGCGTGGAACGCATCCAACAGTAGAGCCGTTGGCGAGAACGTCGGACAGCTGCTCGCATTCGCCAGCTGCTCCCAGCGGACAGGAACTCTCGACATGTGGCGGCGGGTAGAATGTCGCATCCTCCCGCATTTCAGCAAGAACTTTCTGGCGATGTTGGCGTTTCTTTTGCATGAGACGACCCTCCTCTACGACCTCTGAGAATCCATTGCCTGGAGCGTGCGTCGATCGCTCTTTGGTCGCACTCGTCGCACCTGATTCCCCGTCCAATGCCGGTTCATCGGTATCAGACACGATGCCAGCGAGGTTCACAGGGGCATGCGTGCGCTCGTCGGGAATATATTCAAAGGCATAGACTTGCACAAGCACAGGCTCTGGGGCGAAATGAACACGCTTTGATGCAGGTTTTCGAGCAAGTTTCGTCGATGATGCGTCAGCGGATGTTCGGATCCGAAGGGCTGGACGCGGAGCCTCCATTTTCGCTCGCTTCGCAGATCGATTGGTTATCGCACAAGTTGCTGCTGCCTCTTCTGGTGCTACGAATGATGTTGATTCGGCTGATGATGCTTCCTTTTCGGCGATATCGCCGGTGTGACCTGCATCGCGCACGGTAGGTGTAGGTACATGATGCGTTGCTTCGTTCGCACATCGCTCGGGTATTGTTGCTCCAGGTGGTGACGTTGTCTCGAGGGCATCGGAGTGATGCATTCGCTCCGCTCGAGCTGCTGTTACGTGTGCTGAAGCTTGTTGTGGCAAGAGCGACGCATCTGCGTCACTAACGTCGACGGTCGGCTGCGTACCTACAGATTCCGTAGCTCGAGCAGAAACACTTTGGGAAGCTTCATCAGAGGAGCTTGTAAAAGCCGGCAAAGCTGTGTCACGTTCTGGTCGTGGACGCGGTCGCTTACGTCCCGTTTTCATCGACGCGTCTGCCGAGGCGAAACTCGAAAGCGCCCCGACCGCCAGAGGCGTTTCGTGTTCCCCAACAGTCGACTGTGCTGGCTCTGATGTATCATCCTGGGATGCAGCGGCCTTTGCAGAAGCGTTACTCGCATCTGCATTCGCGTGAATAGATGCTTCAGTGGTACCAGGGTGACTGGAATCGGTTGTTTGGACTGGTGCATGCACGGCTACCGGTAGCGAACGACTCTCACCTGCCTCTGGTGTTTCTTCGGGCGCTGATGGCGTCGAGGGTTTTTCTCGGCCAGCTACCTGTTCCATTTCAGCGATTATATTCGCAGCCTGCTCACGCAAGGTCGCAAGTCGCTCGCCCCAGGCTTTTTCGGATGCGTCAGCGACGAAATTCTCCGCAGAAACGCCTTTGCTGCGTCCTAATTTTCGAAGCGCTTTAAGGCCGTGAACGAGAGACTTGCTTTCCTCCAGAAAATCGACCACATCCTCTCTCTGCATCGACTTGACAAGGCACTTAATCACCTGCATCGTCAGGTCCAGTAGGTCGACGATGTGTGGCTGCGCTGCCCGCAAGGCCCTTTCGATTAGCTGGCCGAGCACCGAGCGAAGTTTCGTTTCCTGTAGGAAAAAAGTGACACTCTCGGTATCTCGAAGCTCAGAGACCAGCGTCTGCAGCAGAGCCCGCCGAGTATCCCAAGTCTCTGCTCGCGACAGGGCCCGAACAAGCCGCTGGCCCGCTTGTGCGTCGCACGGCATGGAAGCGTGCGACGCAGTCAGAGCCTCGTGTCGACGAAGAGACTTGTTTCCACGAACACGGTAGGCGATTTGGGCAGAGCGAAAGTCCGTTTCAGTCAATGTCGAATGGAAAAGGACTAGACAAACACCGCCACAGGTGCGTCGAGGCTGCGCAGCACAACAGGCGGCGTTTACCCAGGTGATCAGTGCAAGTAGCGTTGCGGGAGCAGTGTCTCCTCCTTGAAGCGCGTGACAGCTGTCCAACAACGAGGGCTTTGAGCTGAAAAATCCTGGATCAAAGTGCTCGCCCGATGCAGGGACCGGGGCGTACTGGATACACCTTCACCGCCAAGTTGGTACGATGCTGGAGTGTATGAAGAACGTAGTTCGAGTCAAGCGAGCTTCGCCCTGGGCGCTCCCACAAATGAACCTGGACGCTGTGGTTCCTATCTGTATCTTTATGTATTTTAATGAATATAAGGGACAGCTTGCCAAACGCTGTTGCCATTGCGGATGACGCAATGCGCATCCGCCCTCGCACGATTGGTGGTGTGTGGACTCGTTATAACAGGTACATTTACGTATTTTTATGGACACATATGTACGATAGGCCTCGCGTCGCGGACTGCTCAGCTGCGATCCCTTTATCAGCGCTTCTCGGTTGCTTGCATTTTCACCGACTCGGTACAGCATTGGTCTTTTTCCAAAGAGGTGCGTCTGGAATCTCGAATCGTGCTCTGAGAAGACGGCGATATGGCACCACATCGCCATAGCAAACGAGAAACGCTAAAGCACAAGTACAAAGTGCAGCGGAAAGTGGCGGAGCACAATCGACGAATGCGGCGCCTGGTTCGCAAGCAACGACAAGAAGGTATGATTAAAGGGCAGCGCAAGGCCCAGCGCGAGCTCGGTGTACCGAACCTCAACCCTAAAAGGAGCAGTTGCTGGAGCAGGCAGCGCGACGACTGGCCCTGCGATCGACGGTGACGGCAGAAGCGGGCTCCTTGGGCGAGTCGCCCGTGTCCGCTCCTGCGTTATCCGGTGCGAATGCACTCGAGAAGACTCCGGTGTTCCGCGAAGTTGCGCGCTCGAGGCGGTCTTTTGCTGCAGCGCTTCGTCGTGTCGTGGAGTTTTCGGATGTCGTTGTCGAGGTGCTCGACGCCCGGAACCCGCTGGAGAGCCGATCTTCAGCGCTCGAGCTGCTGGTACGTCACGAGGGTGCGCGAGCTGCTGGCGGGAAACGGCTGATATTGGTGCTCAGCAAAGCGGACCTGGTTCCACGTGAAGCTCTCCAGGCCTGGCTGTGTCGACTTCGGGCCGAGTACCCGACATTGGCGATGCATGAAGGCCTCGATCAGACTGGTCAGCACCGGGGCCCGCGGCAGCCAGGTAGCGCAGTACAACCAAAACAGCTCTCGCAGCTGGTGCAGCTGCTCAAGCTCTATGCGAAACGGCGTGCGGACAAGCAATCATCCAGCAGCACCATCACTGTAGGCATCGTCGGCAAACCGAATGTGGGCAAGTCAAGTCTACTGAACGCCCTCTGCCGTGAACAAGGTGCTGTGGCGACTGGCGCCCGTCCGGGTATCACCAAAACACTGCAGGAGGTTCGGCTTGATAGCAACATCCGGTTGCTGGACTCGCCTGGTGTTGTGCTGGACGATGTGCAGGAAATCGATCCAGCACCCGTGGTGGAGGTGGAGCAGACGAAAGCCGCGGGCTCACCCGAGCCAGTTGCCAATGCGACATCTGGCTCTCGAGACGAAAGTCGAATGGCGCTCGCTGGATTTCTCGCTGTTGAGGAGCTCAGCGATCCGGTGGCTGCGGCTCGCCTGGTACTCGAACGATGTCAGTATAACGCGGATGGAGCGCTCTCTCTACTCTACGAAATGCCTGCATTTTCGATGTGCGATATGGTTGCTGCAAACGAAGCTACTCGAGAGGAATCTTTTGCCACGCAGTTCTTGGCACTGCTTGCAAAAAGGCGTGGGTTGTTACGCAAAGCGGGAGTTCTTGATCTCGAAGCAGCAGCTCGAGTCCTGGTGCAAGATTGGGCAACTGGCAGAATCCCATACTATACGTGGCCGAAGCACGTTGGACTGCCTTCGTCGCAGCAGCTTGGAGCCCAGATCGTTTCAAACTGGGATAACGCTTTTGATCTTGATGTCTGCGAGCCTTCACCGAGCGCAGAAGAAGTTGTGATGGATGAGAATCCTGCTACCGACGCTGCCCCGCTATCGGTCGCTGATGTTGACGATGAAGTCGTGTTCCATGTCTGGAAGCATAAAACTCGGAGAGAAAGGCAAGCATTTGCTTTGCCGCTCTCTCCTGGTGCTGCGGTTGAGAACGTCGCAGCTGATGCGGATCTCGAAGACTTTGAATTTTCCACGTCATCGTGAACCCCGGAGATGAACAGGCGAGGCGCTCTTCACACACGAAGCCAGATCTGTGCGGTGCAGGTCGCTGGCTTGTGAGTGTATCGCATATCTGCGGCTCTTTATTTGTGTGTCTTGAGATCTGTGTGTCTATATGCTAGAGTATCAGCGGGTCGTCAGGCGCGTGTGTGGCTCCTCGAGCATGCGCTTCCCTGATCGCTCGACTCGGGGCCCTGCGGGCATTCAACATTCTCGACGCATCTGCGAGACGTGTGTCATGGATCCAACCGGCATTGCTCCTAGCAGCTGGCAAGGCGCCTCTGAATCACTGGACATACGTAAGCATCGTGCTCGAGCTGTTGAGCTCTTTTCGAAGGGAATCTACCGACAGCATGGCTTGCAAAGTCATCGGGGCGGGACCACACAACAGGGGCTTTGTTTGGACCCTCTTTTCAAAAACGCAACCAGAGACGGCACTTGGATGCATTCATTCAGCTTTCCGCACACGTAACAGGTTGCAGCTATGCACAAGCGCCTCGTACGCGACCTATCATTAGCGAGATACCTGCGTAGTATCGCGGTCTTCATAGAGAGCATGCGTTCCGTGCGACGCTCCAAAATGACAGCGTATTCCGTTCTCGATTCTGCCTCCTCATCATTTGGCTACAGACCGTCGGCTTTGTGAGCGCAAGCTGAAAGCGTTCACGCAATGCGCATGATGCGTCATCAATACAACCAGCCAAGCAAGACGGGATTCCTGACCATGGACTAGATTTCGCGTCAGGGGAGTCTGTCGAAGAAGCAATGCGTGCGAGGAGGACGTGAGCCAATCACGATCATCCTCCATCCGCCCGGTCTTTCTCTGGGGTATTGAGTGAATGCTCAATCATTCGGAATAAAAGCCATGACGAAAAGCACCAAGAGACAAACGTGGGGTCACTGCAGCGGCGTGCATACCAGCCCAAGCGCTTGCTGGGGCAACCAGTGCTTGCTGAGCGAACCCTGCGTATCGCTCTTAGCGACAGCAGTTTTAGACTCGCGATCGGCAGTGCCACACTCGGCAGGTCTTTTGGGCGAAGGATCAGGACGCATCCGGGATGCACTACTGCACACCTGCGGTACCAGAGAGGAACGAGGTTCCCAGACAGACCGTATTCCCGCTAGTGGAGGGTGCCGTACCCGCGCCTCGGCAATTTCTCACGAGGTTGCGGTTCAGAAGTTAAAAATCTTGAATGCTTCCTACCGATCACGAGACTTTTTACTCAGAGCAGCGCACTTGCAAGAACATGTATCAACACGCTAAACGTGTAATTGTTTGTTTTTCGCACAGGTATTCAAAACGTGGATTGTACATTGTAGATCGGTGAAAGGTCGCGAGATGACTTTATGCTGGCTGGCTGGCTGGCTGGCTTCGGAGCAAAACGCCTTTACTTGTCCAGACCAGACATAGTGCGGACAGCAGACGTATGAGGTACCCCTCTCGTAGTCCGTTCCTTGAACGACTTGCACCGACCACAGCAAGTTTCAAAAGCTCTCTACATGAGCGTCCCGTCTTTCATGTATTTCAGCCCGGATGATATCCATGACGTACCTCCAAAGAAGCCGCTGGATGAGAGGTTTTCGAACGGTTGATACAAATTGCGGTGAAGCGACACGAGTGAACGAAGAAGATGGCAGGCTACTACTTGTAGCTGCAGCACCTTGAACAGCGCACGATCGATTTCGCACTGCAACGAGAAAGTTTCTTCCACCAGGGGCATTTTGCCGTCTCAATTTATGAGACTTTATTCGGTAGACTTGGTAGATTTGTATATGGATAATTCAAAACGGGGGCAAACTGCTGTTCATAGAAAAAAAGCAGCGGGGCTGTCGGTACTATTAGCCCTGGCTACGACTCGGTTATGTAGTCACTTATACATCGCCGAGAATTGTCTAATCGTCCAACATCGCATGCTGCGGGGAATCACGTTTTGCGACCTATTCGTTGCACGTTCTTCTTCACTGGCCTTAGACGTTGCCGCTTTCCATCACTATAATGTGGTCACGGAGTATTCAGATGAGATCGGCAATGAGCAGTGCTACGTGTGAGCGATGGCTCCCGGCTCCAATCCAGTAGGGGGTATGTCTGTCGGTCTCTGTGCTACGCCCGATCCAGCGGTTTGGGCGCTGTTTCGAACGCTCACGGCAGTCGCAGGGCACAATGGAACGTCGGAAAAGCAGAATGTCGGAGATGAGGCACGCGATGTGACTGGTGGAAATCGCAGAGCTGGTGCGCAATGGCGGCAGATTTCCCGGGTGTCGGTACTCGTCGTGAATTCTCGGATCATTGAGCCGTAAGCACATTCCATCGATCAGAACGAATTTGCGGTGGGTTGCTCGACACTTGCTGGCCTGGCGCCGGATAGAAACACAATTCAAACCAGTTTCTCATTCCAGCGTCTGAGCGGAATGGACTGCAAGAAACGGGAATAAACGTATATCCGTAGTCGGGAAGACTACGGCACACAGTTTTTTCACGATCAATAAAACGAACGAAACTCCTATTCAGTAGGGTGATGCATACCTCACTCGCACAAGCGTAAGGTGCTACAGTGACTACGCCTTTGATAGAAGCATCGCGGGCAATCGTGCCAGGCCCCTGCATCTCCTTGTATGTCAGGTCCGTACTGCGATGTGCATCAGCGACATAGCCTATAGCAAGAGATCGTTCCACGTGAGTTTCCGATCTACGAGACTTTATTTCAGCTGCAGTGCGATGCGAACACGCATGTGCCACGGCGGGGTGTCGGACACGTGTCCTTCATCGATCGGTGAGGCGTCTCGCGCGGTGCACGCATCGCGCACAGCGAGCGCAGCTGGGAGATCAGACAGGCTTGAGACATGACGCATATCGCCGACGATGACTGGAAACGTGATCTTGATCTCTAGCGTGTCGCTCTGATGTAAAAGTTGTATTTTCGTTGAGTTCATAGCCAAGTACAGTTTTTCGGTTGCATTTGTGTTTCAAACTTCAAACAAGTCTACTCAAATTTTTTCGCAGTGTGTACCAGAAGCGTTCAAAGGGCTTTCTTCTTAAAAAAACTAAAAAAGCAAAGTTATGAAAAAGCAAGTACATAATCCTGGAGGCCCAGTGTCGCAGGCTGCCAGAAAAAAATAAAAAACAGTACCGAGTCCAGAAGAAAATGAAGAGAAGAAAAAGGACCGAAAGGGGAGGTCCAACGTCGAAGGCGGCGAAAAAGACACCTGTGCGACGAGATGGTGGTGAAAGCTGGTCTTCTTTGACATACCAAGGATCAGTACAAGCAAAATTTGCGAGACGCTATCAGAGACCATGTGTCGATTCGTACTCCAAAAGTATTATAAACGCATCGTCAGGGCTAATGCATTTGGTGAGGGCGATGCATCGCGATGTGACGCACATGGAAAGAGTCGAGGTTTCGGACGAGTTTTTCGACAAGACGTTTATTCGTCAACTGATGCTTGGTACAGGGGGTATGCGGAGGGAAAATGAGCTAGTGCATGCTCTCCACGAAATCTTCGTGGAATTCCCCTTCGAGGGTAATCGATACAGCGGTGACGGAAATATCTACATATACGGGGCGATGAAGTAAATCACGGACCTGAAACACCATTTGACAGTGAACCTCGAACGTTTCATGATACGCGCCGTGTTTGCACTCTACCCGGGTCTATCTCGCGATGGAAAATGTGCGATTTTCAAGGCATCACGAATGATCGTAAGCATGAAGATGAGGTCGAATTTGGTGACAAGAAGGCGCCACGCAGGAGCACGAATGAAGCTTCTGTAATCCGTGCGGCAATACAAGAGCACCATGCAGTTTTTGGGCTGGCGAATCCAGCAGAAAAGGTACCAGAGTTGAAAAAAGATATGGAAAGACACTATCGCCTCATTCTGCGGTATTTCGTGTTTCTGGACCGAAAACTCGAACGCAAGACGGAGATGAAGCTGAGTGAGGAAAAAATGAAGAGCGCGAGAGACCGAGGGCTTTCCTAATGGTGAAGCGCTTCTACGTCATCCCGTTATGGAACATACAGCCCCATTTTGTTTATATCGGCTCCAGAGTCGTCTACGGCATCATGAAGTAGATCAGTCCCGAGTTCAATGCCAGCAGGGAGGAATTCTCCGGTGAAAACCGGGAGACGTACTGGAAGAATATCTTCAGTTTCAAACGTCTCAAAATTAGCAAGCAGAGGGTATTCACGGGGATGATCGAAACCGATGGAGTATCCATTTGTGTAGACTGCAAGCGCTTGAGGGCGTATCGTCCTATCGAGCCTTCGGCTTCGCCCATGACGAAGCATGAAGAAAACAAAGAGACGGATCCTGCGACACAGGAAGTGCAGGATGACGACGTTGTCGTTGACGTGACGAGGTATGAAGATGAGAAGGAGGCGGATTGTGCCACACAGAAAAGGAAGTATAACGACTTTGTCGTGGGCGCGGACCCTGGGAATACGAATGTCACAGCCATCGCTGTACCCAGGCGTGCGGAAGATGGTCCAGACGGCAACTTCATTCAGAAAGACATGCGTCTTTTGAGGTTCTCGAGAGCGAGATACTATCGAGAATCCGGTATAAAGAATGCGTGGAAGGAAATCGAGACATGGAATGCAGGAATGAAAGAGCACCTGGAAGCTTTGGGCGAGGTGACGAGCCGCGGAGCCGACTTTCAAGCTTTTCGGGAGTTCATGAAAGTTCGCGTTGGTCATTGGGAGGCACTGTGGAAAGAGTATACAAAGCCCCGGTGGTCTCGATTGCGTATGAATCTATACGTTGGCAAGCAGTGTGCGTTCGCGAACTTTTTCAATCAGCTGAGTGCCTTCAAAGAGGATGAAAGTCAAAGGCTGGTAGTAGCATACGGAGCAGGGCGCTAGGCGTCTGAAAAAGAGTGTACACCAGCTCCAACGACAAGAACGTACAAGGGGTGTGCAGACCGGTTAGTTACAATACCTGTAGATGAGTTCCGAACATCGTATACACACCATGAACTGTGTTGTACACTTCAAAGGATCGAGATGGAAAAGTGCCAGAGGAGCCCCGACGAAATAGCAAAGTACGGACCGCTGACGGAGGAGCAAATGGAAAGGAGGGCGAACGTTCGTGGGCTACTTGTATTAGTAAGTACAACCAAAGATGGCAAGAAACGCATGGAGTTTGTGAACCGAGACTTTAATGTCGCTATCAATATCAGGAGATGTGCGGTGCTGGAGAAAAGACCTCCAGATTCGACACGAGAGAACCTGTGGGGCGACCTCTCAAAGTGGAATTATATGAGAAGAAAATGAAAGACGTAGTAGGTGGACGGTCGAAAAAGACTGGGATGCGTCTGCACCTCAGCTGGAGACGATTTGCTTACGGCGCGTTTCCCGTCACTACTGTACACCGTTGGCGGCAACGTTTTTCTTTTGAAAGACGTTTGTTTTCAGTGGCCGGCATGACGTGGCGAAAACCGTGCATCGCTTCAGGGGCTTTGACTTTTCTTATTTATGCTCTTATCGTAATATACCGCGCTACTAGTGTTCTCAACGGACGCTCTAGTGGTGTCCAGCGCGCGGATCTTCCCGCCGTGGATGACAGCTGCGTTCGCTCCGTGTCGAGGGCTCTTCGTCGTGGGAGCTCTTTGCGCAACGCGAAAACCCTGACGGAGATTTGGGACCGGACCCTACCAGTGACTTCGAAGGACACGCGAGCACTGAAAGAGTCGCTCGGCTTCTGGTGCGAGTCGGACGCGCTCTGGGCCCAACGGAGGATTCGGTCACAACGTCAGCGAAAGCGCCAGACCGTTACCCTCGAACCAAACCCGTCGGTTTTTTTCTACAATAACTGGGAACCGGATATCGGCTGTACCTTAGAGGAACGGATCGGTAACAACGGAGACGGTGGCAAATGGGTGTGCGACCCACCTGCTATCCTGAACCGGGGACGGCTGTTTCGTGAGCAGCTCAGGCTCCCGTATCGCTGCATTGTTTACAGTTTTGGTAGCAACGACGATTTCAGTTTCGAAACGAAGCTTCATGAACGCTTGCCGGACTGCGATTTTTTCGTCTTTGACCCAACATCATCGCCACCATCTGCGATGCACTCCGAGAGCTTTCTGGAACGCGTTCGTTTTTTTCGCCGGCCGCTTGGCCCGGCTGAGAGCAACAATTCGCTGGCGGAGATCATGTCTGGATTGGGTCACCTGGAGCTGCCAAACGTCGTCGAGGTGCTCAAGATCGATATCGAGGGTGGTGAGTTCACCTCTTTCTTGGGAGCGTTCCGGGCAGCCGACAAGCTCCTTCGCCAAGGACGGAGCCAACGTGAACTCAGCTCTGAAGAGCAATATGCCTTGAGAACCTGGCACGCGCTGCGGCACGTGAATCAAGTCCTTATCGAAGTGCACGCGGGTTTCGCCTCTATCCCAGAATTGGATGAGTTTTTCCGAGGTTTTATGCACGCCGGGTTCGCTATCTTTCACAAAGAACCTAATTTATACTGGTGTTGTGGGTCATGCGAGGAGTACTCTTTCATTCGCATGCATGACTCGTTCTTTGAATTCAAAGATACTATTCATCCATGAAACTGTTTCCATGAGCTTTCTGGAGACTACGCTGCGGCCTACCCGCATGATCTCGGTAGATAATCTAGAGCATGTGTACATGAACATTGCAATAGCAGTGGACTGCACTATAGGTCAATACAACGAAGAGCAAGTGCCTGTGCATAAATGGGCTGCATCGGCCCGACCTGTTTCCATAAGCGCCTTACCCAAATCGTATCGTAGGCGGCAATGGCTGGGATGTTGTTCGCCGTTGGAGTCACCCGACATCCTCGGATACATGCTTTCGCGCGACGTTTCTGTGCGCTTCAGCCGGAACGATTTGACGCTCCTCGATGGATGTAAATCTGCAGAAGAATGCAAGCAGCTGCACGGTCCGGGGCTGCTTGCAAAATAAAACGAATGCAGCTCTGCTCGCGTAAGAGTTCCGACTCTTCGCTGGCACTATGACAGGACGCTCCGCGAACGATAGGATGCCGCATCCACGCGTTTGTCGATAAACATCTCAATGACAGACTGTTTCAGGTTCACTGGTTTGAATAACATAGCCCTCTGCCAAACGCGATACACACCATCTGCATGCGTCTTTCGCGAATGCCATGCGATCAAACGGACCTAGTTCAGCACGAGGCACAGGATGCGGTGCGCACTCGCGATGCGTCACCGGTGTGAGCGGTGCACCAGGAACTGCCGAGGATCTGCAGTGCTGTGCTATGCTGTTTGCTAGCGAGTGCTCTATGACCAAATGTGCTTGCCAATGGACATCGAATAGGTGGATACGGCCACGGAAACGTCGGAAAGAGCGGCCAAGCTGATGAGCAAACGTATCTGGTAGCATCATCGACACGGATCTGCGTGAGAGCCTCGCACTGTTTTATGGCACTTACCATGGACGTCTAAAAGTGACCGCCTGGGGCCGCTGTCTCGGTGTCAGCTTGAATCACGAGTGCTCCCTGTTACGCCGTCCAGGAAAACGGCGAAACCCTCCAGGAACCGCCGCATGTCGGGCGTTACCATTATGTTGTCCGTCGACCCGCGTCGCCTCAAACCAAAGTTTGGGCGACTGCTCGACCAACCTGCAACGCTGTGCCGTCCCGAAGATATGACGGTACCTAGGAATTTCGTTTGCTTTTTATGTGACGCACCAGCTCGTAGGCGAAGGAGCATCGATTTGGTATGCAGCTGCAAATACAGCAGCTCCGGTGCCAGTGCATATCCGAGTCGTCCGTGAGAGACGCGTTCCGCGAGCCCGCGGGCGTGTACACGCAGGCTGATGCCTCGAGCTTTCTTCAATCATGGTATGGAAAAGCCGCTCCGTTGCCATGCGATAACCATATCGACGCTAGTGGCAACCTAGTGGGCGCACACGGCAGGCGCTCGGCACCAGGAAAATTGGACGAACAAACCCTAATTCCGAAAAGAAGTTATCGGCATTGGCTCCTGAAACGCAGCGGTCCCGTGCAGAATGATGAACGCTTTCGCGGATACCGATAACCATGGCGCAATCGGGAATCCCCCGGTTCGTCTACACGATCATGCAGCGCCCTACTCCGTACCCCAAAAATAACTGACGCAAGGTCGTGCTCGTCCGTGTATACGTCGACTTGGGTGCAAGCATGCCGCATGATAAATTTACGCTGACCAGATGAGTGCACATTCCGGCACACCAGCCGTGCACCCGCAAAAGGGCGCTATCGCTTCATGCGCATCTGTACCTCACGACAGGGGATCATAGCACTGACGTCATGAAGCAAGCATCCCATCTGCGCAACAAGGTGCGCACCGAGGCCGAACCTGTCCAAAGTGGTGCGAATTCAATCAAGTTGCACCATACAAGGGACATCATGCTGAAACGGTTGGTGAAACCTAGCGCACAGAATCGAGCACGAACAAACGCACGCGCCGTCGGTGCAACGAACCTGGGCGCAATGGGCTTTATATCTAGATTATCGCAAGCATTTCCCATCAGCGGCAGTAGCGCAGTTGGTTAAACTTTGTCCAGTTCAGTTTCAGTGCCACAGCGCGTAGGTCTCATAACACGAGCCCAAGAAAGCTATCCTAAGGTCGTGAGTTCGAGTCTCACCTGCCGCAGCTTTTGCCTCGCTGCACGAACCACGCATCCTTTCAGGCGATTGCCCACCAGCTGCTTACCACGGACCACAACCAGGCAGTTTTCGGGGTCAGCCACTGCTGTCCGATCAAACGGAACATCTTGGGTAGCTCCGGTGCGACGTGCTCGTCAAAAACCAGTTTCAGGTCCCGCCAGGCACTTGCGCTACCCGCGAAAGTGCAGCGCTGCGCCACGTTGCACGTACGTGTGCCCGAACGGCATCGCCGGCAACCTCGTCCTTGCCGTTGGTGAGTTCGCTGTAGGCGGCTTCGTCACCGTCCAAAGCGTACTCCAGACCAATAATGGCTCCCGCAAGACCGAGACAAGCCACCACAAACGTATCCACAATAACCTGAGAACCACCAGCTTTCATAAAATAAGAACGCAAGCCTCGCAACGCGCGCCAACGGCACCGAACGCAAACACGCTGCAGAAGCACATCCGCCATGCGCGCGGGTCCGGTAAAACGAGAAAACGGGACTGCTCGTTCTACACCTGCTTTTCGTTGATGTTCGGACCTTATTTTTATACACAGACAGCCTTGACAATCCAAGTGCGGCAGTTAGGATTTACGGATTCACGCCTAGTTCTACGATGCTAGACCGATTTTTCCGAGTGGCTCCTTAGACGCTGTGTCACTGGGAAACGTTACGTGATTGCTATCATGATGAAGATGAGCGATGCCCTCGTGCAAGGCTTCGTACAGTAATCAAAATGAAAACCCATTCATATGTACAGGCCCCGATTCTTGCGTTTCCCTTCCATGTCGCAAGCTCGAAGCAGACGTTCTTCAAGTTGCCAATTGTTCTATCGCGAGGCAACATGCGCACGCAATCACTCGCAGCGCTGGATAGGCAGGGGAAACACTTGATCTCGTCCGGTGATGAATTGCTCACAGACTCATGCCGAAAGCGCACTAAACTGGAATCAAGGTCAGCAGACGCGAGCCCGCGAATGTACATCTCCATTGACACAGGCTGGCGGAAAAGGCTGCCTCCGCTCTGGCATCGGGACTCGCGTACGATGCAACAAGTCGGCCGCTGATCAAAACGCTCAGTATCCATCAAGCAGAACACGTCTTTTGGAACGCGTTGCACACTAGGGCTGGGGAAACCCCCGGTCTGCATTGCATCAGACAACGCCCACACTCTCAATCACTCCAAAACGATGTAGGAAAAATGACGCGTATCCTCGCGAGATGTGATCGGCACGCGCGGCAAAAGCACGCGCGTCAGCTCAACTTGTCCAACGCCAATGCAGCGCAATCGTTCGTAAACAAGCGGCGCGAGTCGAAGATACCACTCTTGCAACGGGAACTGGATACCATGCGACTCGCTTGTCGCTGGTAACGGGTTCGCCAGGCTCCGGTGACGCCCCGTCAGACGCTGCGCCAGAAACGTAAAGGATAGACGCGTACGTCGGCTCCGACAGATCACTGAATGCACATCGTTTTGAATATCGTGAACGAAATAGCAGCGGCGTGACAGGCCGACATGCGGGCGATCCTCCCACGGCAAGAAGATCGCATTCAGCACATCCGAACGAACCGTGACGAACCCGTAATCTGCAGTCGCAGGGTTCGGCCCTATCGCTGCAACCATAGACCTTCGAATCGCTCGCTCATGAACCGATGTCGACGGCAACGAGGGATCCAGACGTCGAACGATGTCCACGAGTGCATCGACGGTAGCATCAAGGACGCCATTCGCGATACCAAGAGGTGATGCGGCAACCGCAGCTACAGCGATCACTGCCGGCTTTTGACGATTTTGCTCCTTACCAAAGCGCGGTTGCCGAGCTGCTATGAAAACTGCAATAGCAGGATCATCAGCGTTAGGATCAATGAGCACGCCAAGCGGCAGTTGGCGCTCCGCGGTCACCAGTGCCGGCACTTGCGGGGCGTTTCGGCGCCTTTTGAGGGTGCCGGCGTTACCGGCCTCCAACACGAGCCCGCTTCTTGTAAAAGTCCGCGGATATGGCTCAGTTGGTACACTGCCCTGGTACAGGGTAGCATGCACACTGGTCGAAGCCGTTGCTGCCAGGCGTGCCGCGTTGTCGATGTCGATGTCGTCGGCGGCACGCGCACGCAGCTCCACGAGAGCAGACCACGGTAGCGCGAAACAGTGCGTGCGAAGTACTTTAGAAAAGAGCGGTGCCCGATTGATGTAGTCGCTTTCAGCACTTGATGGTTTTGGTTGCGCAATCCATTGGCGAGCGGCTGGCGGTGGTGGCGGAATACCGCTGAGGTTCCAGCGTACTGGACGCTCCGAACTACCCGCGTCCTTATCCACAACAGCAACCAACTCGAAACGACGTTCGAGGCGAGCACTGTGCTGACGATCCGGATCAGACCACTTTCGGTAGCCTGGTCGCAACCCCACGGCCCAGCAGCAGCAGCAGCAGCACCGCGAGTCGTGGAACACCCTACGAGACCGCGTTCGACACGGCTGGCAACCGACACCCTCGAACTGGCTCTGTTTCCGTGAAGTGAGCCACCGGCAACAGCTTCGTGGTCTTCCCACTGACGCTGTCGCCGAATCCCAGCTCCAGATACGACCAGAGCAAAGAAACTCCGGCTCCACGAACATAGACACCGCACAGAAGAAGCAATCAACGTGCTCGGGCGTTGTCGAACGCTGATGGGCGAATATGCTGCCTGCCGGCCGGCGCTCCCTGCGCACCGTTATCGCTCAGCGCTCGCGCGTGTCTACGGTTACCCAAGGGAGCAGGCGGACACCATGACACGATCCTTGCGCTTCTTGAGACTCTATAAAAATATTGTCTAACTTCTTTCGTCCCGTGGACAGTTTGTGTGTCTTGTCTCTGGGGAACGCGCGCTGCGTCCTGTGCATGCGTCGAGCACCGGCGTTGTCGCGAGCGTCCCTTCGCAGCGCCAAAGAGTCACGCTTCCGACGGACTACTGAGCGACGACATTTGACCCAGTTCATAGGTAGTCTATGGGGAGTGATTGTCTGGTTTCTGCTCGTTGTACAAGTGCTGTGCTGGTATGACGGCACGTTTCCACGTCTTCGTATGGGAGACTGGGGCGCGCGCACGACGGCCTCCGGCAGCGATGCTCCCTGGCTAGATAACCAGAGCGGTGCGCTCTATGCACGCTGTGTTCCGCGCACAACACTCTTGACGACGAACAGGTCGTCGCGGCCGAACGTGCTGCTCGTCGTGCCGTACCCGCCCAAGCAGGCACCACAGGTACTGGAGACGCTGCGGCAGTGGCTTCGCCAAGCGAGCGCTTGCGCGGAAACCGCTTATGCGTCCGACCTGCTGCTGTTCTGTAGTCGAGCAGAGACTAATTGCCTCCAGCGGGAACAAGTGCAACTAGTCTTGGACTCTGTCCGAAACGAGACGTTTCGTTCAGAGCAAGTTTTCTCGCGGGTGCTGCTTCGGTTCGCGAACCTCAGCGACTACGCCGACGCCTACTATTTCAGTCGCTGGCGTAGGCGGCATATTTCTCGTGGGACAGCGAATCTATTCTATGCGCTTTTTGACCTATACCACGTACCCGGGAGCACGAGTCGCCACGAGGAGCACAGGATCCACCCGATGGGGCTCGCGCTTCAGTACGACTACTTTGTTTGGCTTGAACCCGACGTATACGCGCTTCGTCCGTGCTTTCTACCTATGCTTCATCGATCTGTGGCGAAGCGGCACCCTTTCTGGGTCATGGGGAGTGCGCCCCTCTACCAGCGACATCGTTGGTGCGTGACCTGGCCTCATGATCACCATCTGAACGGCAATGCTGTGTATCGACTGGGTGATCCGTGCTTCACCCATACTGTGCTGCGAGGGATGGCGACTCGCTTTCCTGATGAGCCCTTCGATAGTGCCATGCAGCGCTGGCGTATGGCGACGGCACACGATAGCTGGTGGCGCGTCTATGCGCATCTGTTCGTGTACACGGACTGGATACAGAACTATGGAAGTCGAGCGTGGTGCCCTGAACTGGTCTCCAAGACGAGCCCTTTCACTGCAATGGTGCACGGGGGTCAGCCCTATCGTAACGAGAACCAAGACGCTTGCGTAGCCGCCGTTACGTCAATACTCCGACGGAGTTAGCGTTCTCGTTTCACCGCAGCACCGAGCCTCTGTTTATGATGTCCATGGTTTCTCGGCAGCTGATGAGCGTGGTCTCTGGCAGATGCTCGCCATATCCAAGGCGTAGTGCTCAGAACGGCGGCTTCTCGACGAGACCTGCTCGGCTGGGCGGAAGCATGTCGATGGACGCATCTGCTGGCGGAAAATTCGTCATGGCTGGACACGCGTACATCCGAGCGCACTAGTCTTTGACCCGTTCATCGAGTGTGGTTCCTCATAAGCACGCTCAGCGTATGCCTTGAGGTGCGTGCTTTGGCGTACCTGCTAGCCTCTGTCTGATTTCTTTTGATGTAAAGCGGAAGCGTCAAACCTGCCGTTCGCTGGAGACGGTCCGAATGAGACCTGTTTCCTGAAACCACCTCGTCGCCGATGCAAAGTCAAAACTTCGATACCCGCAACGGCCCGTGGTAGAGCTGTATGACGACACGTCATAGAGAGACGAGTCTTTGAATGAGGTTGACCATAGAACGCCGACGCCAATAATGGAAACAGCACATTCCGATCGATTCCGACATGGAATGAGTCTCGTGTCCAGCGCTGTTTGTCTGTGTATGTGCGTATGTGTGTTCATTCTGCAGCAGGGAGTCTGATGGGTCACTGCACCTCTATCGTTTGCGACTTGGAGAGCGGAACACTGGATCGGATCCGCTATTGAGGCGATGTATTGCACGTGAATGATCTCTATCTTTGCTTACCTTTGGAGCGACCCTGGCGTTTTCAGGGACCAAAACACTGAATCCAGGTCACCGCCTAGGCACCCGGTTGCAATCGAATGAGAGCCGTCATCAGGCGCCTACGACAGAAACTTCCAGTTCGTTCAAGCAGTAGTTCGGAGCTCTGACCTCGAACCCAGATGTACGCTAGCGCCACGAGACGTTCGCTCTGGTTGGACAGCGTTCTTTAGCTTATTTGAATGAGAGTGATGGCTTTTACGATTTCCAGAAAAATACTGGCAGCGCTCAAGTTGCACCAGCGCAGCGTTTAGCTTCAGTTAGACGCTGACACCAAAGAACGTTGATTAAGAACCAGCTTTTGAACAGACGCCAGCAACCTGAGCGCGTCCCCAGTGCATGACGTACGCGTTTCTGCTGCCGTTATACTGCAAAGGCGCCCCGGAGATCCAAGCGCGGCACGAACACAGCAAAGCGTTAGTATTTCAGCGCAGCGGGGGCGCTCTGCGGATAGCGTCATGCTTGGTCCCGTGTTTTCGCCAGCGCTCACCATGATGCAGCTTCATGCGAATCTCTCTGCGTTCCCCCACGTCAGAATATAATGGAACGAGTCATCTAATACGGCACAAAGAATAACGTTTGGATCTCTTCGCACTGTCATCAATAATAGTCTTGGTGGGGTTTCTCTTGCGACTGCTTCTGCTTCCTCTTCCATACCGACTTTGAACAAGATGCTCAATGCTTTCCTGGGAGCTAACTTGTCAACAGGTGAAGGGTGTTTATGGCAGTGTGCAAATCCTGATTTTGCAGCTTCAACCTGTTGTCGACGCAGTCAATACGTAAGTAAAAATTGCGATCGACGTAGCTGTTCCATTGTTGAGCTTGTTTGTACAAAGGCGCTGTGCGACCTTTCCATCAGTCATATCGTGTTATGGTCAGGTGTGTCCCTCTATATCCACCTCATTTCCTCCGTGCGCCGCGCTGGGGCGTGGAAACGCTTGCTTCACGCCCCCGTACATGTCCATGACTGCTACTGAAGGGTACGCTCCATGCACGCCTCCTTTTTTTTGCAGCGTCAACTGTACCCCACGATCACGGGGCTTGTGCGTGGCAATCCCCTCGGCAAGTACACTATTCGATGCATACGAGAGTGAACGCAGTTCCGTTCGATAGCGGATTTGCGAAACGCAATGTTATTGACGATGGAACAATTACCAGAAACAAGATCCAAGCTGGAAAACGGGTCAAGAAATTTCGGTCTGTCTACGCTCCCTTCGTGCGAAACGGTGACGCACACCCTACTGGAATCGATCGCTCGGATGACTCCAGTTCTAGTACCGAATCCTTTCCCAAGCAAACAGAAGAGGCGGGAGCCCCGCAAGCAGCGCACCACATCATACGGTACCCTGCTGCTCTGGAATGCCGTCTCGCCGATGAGCGCGAAGAGACAAGCATTTGTCTTTCGAATGCAATGGACCATTCGAAGCGACAAGTGACGTGAGCAATGGTCATGAGTTTGTGAACGAGTCGTCCATGGACGACGTCAGGGTTCTGGTATTGCTCGATAATCTAGCGACACGAATCGCTTCGCCCCTAGGGTGCCGTGAGAGAGCAACACTGAAGCGTTGAAGAGTGCACGATTAACGCGTGCTTCACGTACGGAACTTTAAAGCGTGGGAGCTTGAACCAGTGACTCGGATCATTATATCGAATATTCTACGAATCTTTATTCGATTGCGTCGTGAATCCCCTCGATCCCTGTAACGTAACAAATTCCAGCGGTACAGCGTCAAAGGAGGCATTCCGCGAAAAAATGGCGACCGATCGACAGAAAACTACTCATGAATCTACACGCTCCTACCTGCTGCATTTCGCATCTCATCGCTGTACATCTGAACAAGTAAAGAAAAAAATTACAACACAAGAACAGAAAGACGAGCTCAGGCCTCAATTCTAATCTGATAAAGTTGGAGTTTCCCAATGCTTTCTCCGCAAGTTCCATGAACGTCCACGTTGACGCTCCGCGTACAGCGTTCGGCAGCGTCGAACTGTACCGCACGCGCTGGATGCCGCGTTGGAAAAACAACAGGTTACGTTTCGTGGTGACGGTTGGCGCCTCTTTTTGAAGCATCAAGCTGTGATTCTTTTTCGTGATACAGCGCTTGACGCGCACGTTGCGCTTCAGCAGTCGAGGTGCGGGACCTAGAAGCCATACAGCGCTCCTTAGCGCTCGTTCGTCAGCGCCTGCGCTATCCGCAGTTGGTTCGTCGCCTACGCGAGCTCGAAAACGCATGCCTCCAACCAGGCACCTGGAGTACAGCCCGCGCTGCGAAGCAGGGTGCTTTGCTGCTTCGCGAAAGAGCTGAGCTACAGCGCCTCGTTTCCGAAGTCGATACGCTTTCTGCAGAAGTTCAGGCCTGTTTGACGCTCTGCTCAGAGGAAGGGAGTGCGACAACGGACTCTGGTGCTCTCTTTCGTGATGAGATAGAGGCACTGCGTCTTAGATCGCAGCGAATTGAAGCAATGGCGCTTCTTCATGGGGCGAGTACGCGGAGCGAAAGCGCCGATGAACCCTCCGACCTCCACCGCTCTTGCCTGGTTGAGGTCCGGGCAGGTGCAGGTGGTACTGAGGCCATGGACTGGTGTAGTATGCTCGTTCGCATGTACCAGAGATGGGCAGAGTCTGCGGCGGCGAGTCGATCCCTGCGTTTCCAAGAAGTGAAGCTCACGGACTCGAGCCCGGGTGAAGTCGCCGGACTTCGCTATGCTGCCCTCTTTGTACGCAGCGGCACCGATGGACTCGCCTGGGCTACCGCTTGGCTCCGTGGCGAGGCCGGTATTCACCGCCTGGTTCGTCATTCGCCTTTTGACGCGTCCCAGAGGCGTCACACGAGCTTTGCAAGTGTGTCGATCATACCGCTACTGGATGAAGAAGAAGTCGCATCAGAAGCGTTACAAGCGCTCAACATTCATCCCGACGATTTGCTCATCGAGACGATGCGCTCCTCGGGCGCCGGTGGCCAACACGTGAATAAGACGGACTCTGCAGTGCGAATCACCCATCGACCGAGTGGCATCGTGGTAACCTGTCGGAGCGAGCGTTCGCAGCACCAGAACAAGGCTCGAGCGCTATATGTGCTCCGATCGAAACTCCGTGAGCGCTATCTGCAGGAAAGAAGGCAACGACAGGCGTCAATGACACATCACGGCGGTAGCGCCGGCTTTGGCAGTGCAGATCGCCTCGTTCGTTCCTATATTCTGAGTCCGTTTACCTTGGTGAAAGACTTGCGCACGGGCCTCACCTGCAGTGACGCAGAGAGTGTCCTTGACGGTGGAGATGCATTGCACGAGATGCTACGAGCCGCTCTGGCGCTCGACCAGACCGACTCCGCGGGGAATGGTGCACCCGCGCATGCGACCAAGCGCTGACTGAGTGAGACTCTCACTCGCAAGACTCCCGGTGCTTCGAGAGCCTGTGCACATGCGCGGCGTTTCGGTGCGTTGCTTCTTCATTGTGGAGGCGGCACCGCGCACGTTTTTGCGGGTGTCCACATCATCGCATGCGCAGCTGATACCAAGGAAAGCCTCGAGCCCCGAAACAGGACGGCTGTGACGCTACTGCAGCGTCGCGCTGTATGGCAAGCGGCAACACTACCTCATGAGGCGAACCAAGCCTGGAATGCGGCCCATTACAGAGCGTTGTGTTTGATTTTGGGGGCCGCTTCCATCGCGACGGTCTCAATTATCAGCCATCTAATGAAACGAGCATATCGTCACGGCATTTTGGGGAATAAGTGCCCGGCACTGCATTGATTGCAGCGATGACTTGACGCAGCTGCAAGCGACCAGCACCGGCACCTATAAAACCTGGAACCTCTGCATTCTAGTTGCCAGTAGAATGCGCATTTTGTTCATTCGAGCTGTCCCTGGACATGCTCGCTTCTGTTGCGAACGTATCGTTGCAACACGTGATCAAAAAACCTCGTATGACGTTCATATCATACTCGCGTTGCGTTAGCGCCTTCGTACGACTAGCATCGCTGCGGAGCGTGCCGACGCGAATGCCAGCGACATGTAGTTTGCGCATGAGCCGGTGCACCCAGGTGGCATTAACGCGAGCAAAAAACAAAGCGCAATGTACGCAAGCCTCACATGCGCGACTCTGGCGAGCAGAATCCGTCCAAAGCGTCTGGTCTTTGTCCTGCCCCGGAAAACTTGGACCGAGATTCGGTTCATCATACGCCCCGTGTAGATTCTATTTTTTGCTACAACACTTGGCGCCACGTAAAATAGAGCTTCTTCAACTGCTCGAGTAAGACGAATGCTCCAATGGTGTGCGGTGTTAAACGCAAAAAGTAGGGCATGAACCCCCTCCAAAGCGCAGGAATGCCCTCAGAACGTGAAGTCTTCAACAGCGCATCCAGCATTCCGGCGTACTCACGATCCCGCATATGCTGCAGCTTCGTCTTAGCGTTATCGAGAGGCAAGGAAATACACGTAGCTGCAAAGCCGCTACACGTCGATGCCAAGACATGGGTTCCGAGATGATCCCCAACGAGCCCAGTGCTCAAAATCATCTCCTTCGCCTGGGAATACGTACCGAGTTGCGCCATATTGAGCAGCGCTGCGCGCCCTACCGTCGGCAAAGCTCCCCGCCACAGTGTCATAATGCCTTCTTCGCGTACGATGCGAATCAGGGCATCGAAGACAGACCGATAGTTTCGTCGTCGCTCTGGGGGCAGTCGTCCGTCTGCCATCATCCGAATGAGCGCCACCTCCGCAGGCGTGCCGACCAATGCTCCAATAGTACCAGCGGTGAGTCCAGCGCCAGCTTTCCAGCTGAAGGGCAGTGCAACGCCCTGCCGCTGGGACTCGCCGTCGTGAGCCGAGCTCGCCTGCTGGGCTTTTCGAATACGGGTGAGTTCTTCGAGAAGAACACCGTATACCCCGAGACGCGTCGTCGTGTAAGTGATCTGGCGGAACAGCCCCGCTGATAAGCCCGCATAGAGTTTTGAGGCGCCCTCCTGGACAACAATCGCGCGGAGCACGTACAGCGGACCTGGAGCCTGAGCGCCTTGGACTGATTGCGTCAACTGCATGCGTGTTTTCACGACGTCGAACGGCTGCACCAGAAGCGTCGCACCCATGCCTGCCAGTCCGCCGAAAACGAACTGCAGATAGTTAGGAAGCGGTCGTTGCACCGCTTCTTGAGCGCTCATGATAAGCGTGAGTCACGTTGATCCAGCCAACAGTAAATGGGACTCCCAGTCGCGTCCTGTTCGCCAAGAACGCTCCGCAGGTTCAGCGTGCGGTGGCGTTGCAACCACGTTTTCGAGCTCCTGCACGACGCGCAGCCGGGTGCAATCGTGTCCCAAGTTTATCTGTTTGTGTATGGTATCCCAGACAAGTTTCTGCAAAAAGCTAGTACCAGAAGTCTCGAACTATAAGGTTGCACTGCGCAGCAGGCAATGCCTCAACGTAAGGCATCGGCCGTGCCGCGGCGCTGGGTATCCGGGCGTGCACCCGTTGCACCTTATAGTCTTTCAACTCAATTGTGTTGCACCCTTGCTGAATTTCTTGGAATGCGTTTTCGCGGTATGTAGCGGGAGGTCGGAATCACTAGGCATTTTTTGCATATATCGTAGACGAATTGAATGTAGGGTAGAGATTCTTTACTGAAAAGTGCGGGGAGCATTGCATGCGTCCTTCAGGTCAGTCATACGTTAGAACTCAGATGGTTCATACATATTGAAAGAAGGAAGCATATGCATTCCGTGCCAAAACCCGATATATTTAGAGATTGCTTATGGACTGTGGTAGAAAAAAGCGCGTTGATGACCCTATGGAAAGCAAACGCAATGATCCTAGCCACCAGAGGCGTCTCTGTTGCTTAATGGCTTGTTCGGGTTGTCCTGAAAACAGCGGTATACATTCGCAAAAATAGTTCCAGTTCATGCATAGCAATTTTCTACCGAAAAAGTAACGAATTCGTTCCTGGAACTCAGCGATTGGTATGATGCACAAGGATTTTGAATCCTTTTCTGAGTGCAAGGGACTTTTTTTTTTCAGACGAAATTGTCGGAGCTTTCACGCGTACTGGCATAGAGGGCGTCCGTGGAATTCAGGATCGAATTCGAAGAGAACGAGGACACCATCATCTGTTCCAGCTGCAGTGGATTCATTTGGCGGCTTCAGCTTGGGGTCGTAGAGAAGGCTCATACAAGAGCACCAACCACGTTATCGAATCACTGAAGAATCATCTGACGAATGGCGGCGTCCTTCTACCGGACAACGTTGCATCTCACCATTCCCCATGCGTCCAGGCTTTTGCCGAATCTATCGGGATAGAGCTGCTTTCCTTTCCTCCATACTATCCATGATTCATGACCATTGAAGAGAAGAAGAAGAAGGGGGATAGTCGAGAAAAGATGTTTCCCCGACAGGACGTCGACGAGACTCTAATAGCGCATAGCGTGCGACCACTAGGAATCCTTGCATTGCTGAAACCACCCAGCGGCAATAAACCTATGAAATTCTTGAACAGAGACTTAAACACCGCCATGAGTATCGGACGATGGGTGGTGCTGAAGAGCAGAGACCCGCGAAGCTGAGGCGAACCTACGTTGTGAGGCACCCTCTGATGCTCGAAGTGCACAACGAGAAGCTGCAGCCGATAGCACAAAGTCGGTCAAACAAGACCAAGAGGCGCCTGTCCATCGATAGATATATACACCTGTCAGGGTCGTAGCGCATTTATCGTGTCACTGATCACATAGAGCATTGGGTGCTCGCGGGGTAGACAACGACGGCGTATTCGCCATCGGCTGCATGCCGAACGGGCTACCCGGATCGGTGTCACACATCGCGTGGCACCGACAACGACGGCGGCGGCGGCAACGCGGCAACGCGGCAACATCGCGCACGCACGCATACACGCACGCATGCGTGCGTGCGTGCGCGTCACGGATCAATGCGTTGCACACATATCCGTGCGCGCCTCACAGGGCGCCATACGACGGCAACACGACGTCGTTGCATATCATTCCAGAGGCGGCTTTCGAGGGGAACGCTTCTAACGTTGACAGGGACTTTATTTAACAAGCGCCACAGGTCCGCGCTGTGTCGAAGAACTGTGGACGCCCAGCAGCTGGTGGTTGGTTGATTGGTTGGTAGTCGATAATAGTAGTTGCTGCTGCTGCTGCTGCTGTACGTCTTCTGGTGCGGTGCTTCGGTTCACCGGCCGAGCAGCAGCCTGTAGCGCGGTAGCGTTCTGATTGAGACGGTTGGGTGCTCTCGAAAGCAACCGTGAGCTGGGGCGGTGACTGCAAGAATCCGCATCATGTCCAGCGGCGTAGAGCGAGGACCAGAGTGCTGTGAGGGCACCTGTGCGCCTGTGCACGAGTTTGCTGGAAGCGCTCGCAAAGAGCAGGAGACCTCGCCTGACTTGCAGTTCGTGTTGCAGTACACGCTCGAGGGTCACCGAAAGGCCATCTCCTCTGTGAAGTTCTCTCCTGACGGTCGTCTGTTGGCGTCTTCTTCTGCAGACAAGACGGTTCGGCTATGGTCAGTCGCAGATGGCAGACTAGTGGGCGTTCTCGAGGGACACGCGCAAGGCATCAGCGACGTAGCCTGGGCTGGTGCAGCGTCCGCAGCAGCAGCAGCTGGCAGCGGGGCGAGTCGTTCGGCGAGCCTGTCGCGCTGGCTCGCCTCCGCGTCCGATGATCGCACGCTGCGGCTCTGGGATGTGGAGCGGGGCGTCGCCGTGCACCGTTTCGAAGGACACTCCAATTATGTCTTCTGCTGCAACTTTAATCCCCAGGGTAATGTTTTGGCCTCGGGATCGTTCGATGAAACCATTTGTTTTTGGGACGTGCGAATGCGTCGATGTCTACGGACGCTGCCGGCGCACTCGGAACCGGTGAGTGCGGTGCATTTCAATCGCGACGGAACCCTGTTGGTATCTTCGTCGTATGATGGGCTTTGTAGGATATGGGACGTGCCTGATGGCCGTTGTTTATATACGATCGTTGGAGAGGAAAGCTTGCCTGTGAGCTTTGTGAAATTCACCCCCAACGGGGGCTACATCCTGGCGAATACCCTAGATAGCACGATACGTTTATGGAGCTACCGCGATGGCCAAGGGCGGGTGCTCAAGACTTTGCGGGGACATTGCAATGCTCGCTACTGTGTATTCAGCACGTTTGTGGTGACACACCCCGAGCACAAGTATGTGCTGAGTGGTAGCGAAGACGGGTTTGTGTACCTGTGGAATCTGCACACACGGAAGATGGTCCAGCGCCTTGAGGCGCACACCGATGTTGTGCTGGCAGTGGACGCACATCCGACAGATCACGTCATCGCGAGTGGCGCCCTCGAACGCGATCGCTCCGTCAAGATCTGGTCAGCAGCATCTGCGGATGGACGTCTGGATACCAACGCTGCGTAGTGAAGTCGGCATCTGGGGGTTTCCAGGGAGTGTCAAGGCTTCCCGGGCGGGTCCAGCGATGCCTGCGCGAGCGCACACGACGCACGCGCACGTCAGAGAAAGCGAGCTGGTGTCCGCAGGATTGCCAGGACGGTGCCCTGGCCTTGCGTGCCGGGACCCGGCATTGCGACTGCCTTGGTCGAGCAAGCGACCGCAGCCTCATGGCGTCTGTCGCCAACGATACATCGCTGTGGGAGCTGTGGCGTCGCGATGCTGAGCGGCATTGGCACTGCGTCGCAGCGAGCGACCGCTCGTCGCCGTGCTGCTGATTACCGATGCGTTGCCGTCGCCTTCGTTGCCGAGACGTGCCCGGGATTACGTCACATGGGCCGGCGTTGAACATCGATCTCGGTGAACGACGCTGGCGCTCGTTGGCGGTTGACGGTGCACACGACTCGCATCCGGGACAGTTCCAGGCCAAGTTTGACGATGCTGACGCCGCGAGCTAGGATCGTGCGTCTGTATCGTGTCCAGCGTTTCCGCGCGCTGTGGCGCCTGCTCGCATGCAGTCGTCGCCGTTGTATTTGTCGACGTCTTGATTGCATCGATACTGGGATCGCAAGGCGTCCTATCGTGAGTGAATGTGGCATCCGAGGGCAATGTCGGCGCTTCGCCCTGATCTGAACCAGCATCCGGGGTGGGCAGCGTCGTCGTCGCGGCCTCTATGGTTGCTACTGCCCCATCACTGCGCGCGGGATGTACATCCAATCCGCGATACGCTGCAAGCAGTTCGTGCTCAGGAGCTGATCGGGTCAGTTTTCGGGGATAGCTCCAGTGGCGCCGCTTTGGCGTATCTCGTAACGCATCCGTCGATGGTTGCAGATGAGGCTCGCTAGCAAACACGCTCATATTTTCCTTGTCAGCGCCAGGTTCGTATGCGTCGTCCGCTTTGCACACCGGCACCGACGTCATTGAAGATGACAGGCACTGACTGAATCGATCCCGGATGAGATGATCGTGGGTTTCGATGCGTTCCTCCAGCTGGTGAATCTCGCTGCGAATTTGGTGCATTGTATCTGCGCATACCGTTTCCAGTTCACGCACGTGGCCGTAAAACGCCCTATGCGAGCGATCGCGCTCCTCTAGTTTCGCGTAGAGCGTGTCGAGATCCACCAGGCTCTGAGTGAGATTGTTCATGAGGCACAGGGCTTCGGAAGCGAGCTGTTCTTCCACTCGCTTTTGTTCGCGCAAGAGGAAGCGGCTTTCTTTCTGTTGAGCGTCCAGTCTGTGCAGATGCGCTTGTAGCTGGTGCATGGCCGCGTCTCGTGCTCGGAGCTCACCCTCGAGCACCTGCTGCCGCTCCTGTGATTGTGCCAGCTGGTCACGGGACTCGTCCAGCATTCGCTCGAGTACGTCACGCTCTTGGGCCTGATCCTGGATTCGTTGCTCCAGCGCTGCAATTCGATCACGGTGCGTTCGGCGGGCCTCGTCCATTTCGGCGTAGAGCTCGGGCGGCACGAAGATGCCGTTTTTGGCCCGTGTTGCCTCGAGCTCGAGACGCAGACGTGCGATCTCTTCCGCATACTCCCGAATCAGCGTCTTCTTCATCAGCATTTGATTCAGAGTGGGTCGATTGCGAATGTTCTTCGCCCTGAAAGCATAATCGAGTGTATTGAGTGTCTCCTCGAGATCTGCAGCCGCAGGGCTTATGGTGGCAACGATAGCAGTCTTGTTGCGGCCGCCCAGAGACTCCTGCAGTAGCCGTGTTAACTTGCTGTCGCGATACGGGATGTGGACCTGACCTTCGATAAGCGCATTAATGACGCGACCCAGTGTAAGCAGCGACTGGTTAATAGAGCCTGCTTCCCGTGCTCGTTCATGCGTTGCACCCGAGCGCCCAATGTTCTCGGAGCCAGCCAGGTCCACGAGATTCAACTTGCCAACTCGGAGAAGATCCTCACCGTCAGGCGTCATTTCTCGCACGTGAATCGTGATCGTGAAAATGGCGTGTGACCGGGAAGAGTATCGGTTGAGGCTTGTCTCCGCAGTGCGACGGCGCTGCGAACTCTTCTCCAAGAGCGCCATGATCTCCTGCTCGTTGCGAACGACGATTTCCTCCAGTCCGGAAACGAAAACACCGCCTTTTGAGGGATCCTGCAGGATGCGCATGGGATGAGCAGCACCCTCGACGGCGAGCAAGTCGCTAAGCTGCTCATTGTAGAGCTCCAGATGTGAGCAACGAACGGTGTATTCGATATCGTTGCTGCGATCCTTCAGTGTGGCAAATATTTGGTTTGCGGCTCGAAGAATGATTCCTGCTGTTGGCGGGAGTGAGCAGCCGCTTGCACCGGGCTCAGCGGTGTGTCCTGGCAGCACGCCCTCCATGGTGTACGTTTTGCCAGTGCCGGTTTGTCCGTACGCAAAAATCGTACAGTTGTAGCCGAGGATCGAGTCGCTCACGATTGGCTGCACGAGACTCTGGTACACATGTTCTTGCCCTGCATTCATGGGGAAAACCTTGTCAAAAGTAAAGGAACGCATCGCATACGGAGGCACCTGATCAAAGTCGGCCTCAGAGACGGGCAGCGGCACACCAGGCGCCGCTGCCGTCAACGCTGATGCGTTTGTTGACCGAGCCAAATGGGCACTCGCCAGATAGGTAGGCTGCAGAACGCGAACTTCACGCAATAACTCATTGACGCGAACAGCTTGGACGGGCGCATCACCGCCAGTCTGCAGCAGTTCGACAGACAAAGGGCGACAGCGCACCGCAACTTGTACCCGTTCTGCTGCCGAGTTTGTGGGTGTGTTTACGCCGCTGCTAGACGCAGTCGCATGCGTTCCCGCAGCACTTGCACTGGAGCGCACAGGCTCGGGGCGGCTAGGCTCTTGCCGTGTTTGCGAGATCCCGCTCCACGGCTGGTGCCGTGCACGTCGCTGCTCCACACAAGGCGCAATACGTTGCGCCGGCTCGCGCTCAGTTACGTTTTTCTCTATCTTTAAGCGTTCTCGTCGTTCGCCCGTAGCTGCTGATACTCGCTGCACAGCAGCTAGGCGAGCGTGACCTGTAGTGGGTACAGCTGCGCTGCGCGGCCCTGTGCGGATACGTTGACTCTGCTCGGGCATTTTGCTGTAGTGGGAGCCTCTTAGACTCCCTCCGGGACGATGCGTACGCCGATTGCCTGCCTGACTGAAGAGAAAGCGTTCGAATGGGCAATTATTCGGGTCTTGATGCAGCTTGAACGCTCGTCACGTCGTCTGGCGACCCGGTAGCCGCGAACATGGCCTGAACGGACGCGCTGTACGGCTCCATTGGTGGCGCGCGGCTGGCGCCGCCGCTGGACGGCTGCCGCGTCACATTTCACGTTTTGAATTCCCGTGGCCGTTGCGGCGTCTCGTGCGACGGATCACGCGAGAATCCGTCACAGGCTCAAGAGGATATGGGATATAATTGCATCTTTATATATATAAATGGACAATTACAACCTCGCGTTGTGAATGGAATCCGGGTGCTGTGCGCGTATGCCAAGTCCGCGGGATGGTGTGGCGGCGAGCGTTCGGATTTCAGAGGATGCGCTGAACACGATGATCCGTTCTGGATATAAAAGTTGCTTTTTGTTCGAAAAATAGATGATTGTACCATCACGTTGTCGTGCCAACCTGGATGCAGAGCCCCAATCGGACCGCCCCAGGTTCGCAACAACCACTGGACTTTCACGGAAAGCTCGCATAGCGCAGTGCAGCGATTGCACTGCCGCCGGCCACTGCGCCGAGCCGTCACCACACCGTACGCAGGGCGAGGCACGTCAGCGTGCCTGTCTCGTGTACCCGTTTTCGTGTGTAGATCGCATCCACGCGGAACGCTGCAGGATCGATCAAAGCGTCATCATCAGCCGGCGGCGTCGGTGCGCCACGACGCACTGACCGATCAAGGCGCATGCGTGCGCACCTGATGCCGCAGTAGAGCGCGCCACGTGGCGAGGCTAGCGCGCTGGCGATCCTAGCCTTGCGCACCGCCAGCGACGGCGCGAACGGAATTTGGCCCGCCGATTCGCCGCGTATGATGCCTGCAGCGCCCTGTACACTGCTGCGATTCCGTTACGTCGCGGGCCTAAAGCGAGGGCCTCTCTCCTCGGTCCTGGGCGTGGCGGTTGTAGACCCATTGGGTCCAGCCTCCGTGTACGGCCCGCCGCGTCGCTACCGATGCACACAGCACTACTCTGTTGTTTGTCGTTGTGGCATCTTCCTTCGAGCACGAACGTTGGACATAGGCATCTCACTCCCGTGTCCTTTGCTGAACATAAGCGTGTCAAGCGTTCGCATCGGTGTGTGTGTGTCATTGGCGCTCAGGAAGCAAAACGGGAGCGTTCATCGAACCATTATTCACAAAAGTGATACAATTTATAATTTTCTGAGTTTTCACGAGCGTTGGTATTTATTTTCAATTGCGAAAGATGCAACGCAGCCGCCTCTCATTTATTCTGTTGGTAACGTTACTCGCAGCAGCGGTGGCAGCCCTGTTTGCTGGTAGCGGAACCGTCACGACGGTAGTGGCCTTGCCGACGCTGGCGCGCACCTATGGTGAACAACTGCAGCCGCAGCAACAGCAGCAAGTCATCATTCAGCAGCAGCCGCAGCAACAGCAGCAGCAGCAGCAAATCTTCACACAACAGCAGCAGTACCAGAACCAGAACAACCAGCAACAGCAGTGTGATACGGTGGAAATCTGCGGTGTGAACCTCAACCAGGATCAGTGTCTTCAGTATGGTTGCTGCTGGAACGGCTACACCTGCTTGTTGCCGACGCCAGCTCCGAGCTGCGATGTGGCGCCTCAGAACCGCAGTGCTTGCGGTTGGCCTGGAATAACCCCACAAGAGTGTACATCGTACGGCTGCTGCTGGTTGCCGCCGCAAGCCGGCGAGTACGCGCCCTTCTGCTATTACAAACCCGGACAGGAGCCCGTCTATCAGCCGCAGTACCCGCAACCGAACTGTAACGTCACCATTCAACTGCCCTGCGCAGCTCTGGGCAACAGGCAGCAAGTCACTGAATCGGAATGCGTTGCCCATGGTTGCTGCTTCGACTCCAATTACTATTGGTCCTCGCAACTGCAACAGCAGCATCAGAATAACCAGAACGGTATATGCTACGAGCCGCTCGGAACGTGCTACGTGGATGCGAATGAGCGGCAGAACTGTGGCTTCCCGGGCATCTCGTCGCACGAGTGCTTCCAACGCGGCTGCTGCTTCGAGCCAATCTACCCGTACCAGGGTGCCGATTCACAGGCCCTGAGCCAGATCCCATGGTGCTACTACAAGCAGCCGATGCTCTCCTGCCCGAGCGCCAACCAGACTGTCTGTGGCCAGGAGTGCTGTGATCCGACCCAGACGTGCGTGTTGTCAATCCGCCAGGCTCAGCTGCAGGTACAACAGAACAAGAACAAGCAGTGGCAGAGCTGGGAAGCGACGCCGCTACCAACGACGCTTCCGAGCAACACGAACTGCGCCTGCCGTGCTGGCTACCAGAACTGCGGCAAGCTCTCGACCCCGCTCTGGTACGGCTTCGAGCGCCTGCTGTGCTGCCCGCCTGAGGCGACTTGTGGCACAGACACGTGCATCTGCCCTGAAGGAACGACCTTTACCGATGGAATATGTGCGTAGATGAACAGAGGAAGCCTGGTGCGTAACCGGAGTCGCTCGACGAGGACGACAGCGACGGTACAGGATTGTCACTGACAGGACCGCACGACACGTCACCGAGTCCGATTCTGAGAGCTTGTGATAAAGAGACGGGTGAGATTCACATACAGTGCTTTACTGCTTTCTATGTTCCTGTTTTTCCATTTATCCGAACTTGCAGTTCCGCAGTCTCGACATGCGAAATGCAGCAGGCAGGAGCGTGTAGATTCATGAGTAGTTTGCTGTCGATCGGTCGCCATTTTTTCGCGGAATGCCTCCTTTGACGCTGTACCGCTGGAATTTGTTACGTTACAGGGATCGGGGGGATTCACGACGCAATCGAATAAAGATTCGTAGAATATTCGATATAATGATCCGAGTCACTGGTTCAAGCTCCCACGCTTTAAAGCTCCGTACGTGAAGCACGCGTTAATCGTGCACTCTTCAACGCTTCAGTGTTGCTCTCTCACGGCACCCTAGGGGCGAAGCGATTTGTGTCCCTAGATTATCCAGCAATACCAGAACCTTGACGTCGTCCATGGACGACTCGTTCACAAACTCATGACCATTGCTCACGTCACTTGTCGCTTCGAATGGTCCATTGCATTCGAAAGACAAATGCTTGTCTCTTCGCGCTCATCGGCGAGACGGCATTCCAGAGCAGCAGGGTACCGTATGATGTGGTGCGCTGCTTGCGGGGCTCCCGCCTCTTCTGTTTGCTTGGGAAAGGATTCGGTACTAGAACTGGAGTCATCCGAGCGATCGATTCCAGTAGGGTGTGCGTCACCGTTTCGCACGAAGGGAGCGTAGAAAACGCCAATCCTAGAGGAGGACTCCTCGACCATTTCTGTAAGATAAAAAGTGGCGCTCTGTAAGAGCAGGAGCATAACACATGACAAGGACAAGACTCAAAGTGCGCTTCGACGAATGATAAGATGGTAAATCATCCTGTGCTTTTTTTCGTGATACTTCATGGACCGCGCGGCTGCATTACCATTTAGGGTCATGTTGTCACCATGATCACTCGTTGCTTGCCTTTGAAATATGGTTAACGCCGCTTTGAGCAGCCATGTACAGGTCTCTAAATTCATGTCGAATTAAGAATCATCAAATCAGACGATTACCTGTGCTTTCTGTCAAAAGTATTCGCGTTTCACTACGAAATCGATTGTGTATATTCAACGGTGGAAGGAAAGCGATCTCTTGTTCCGTCCATCCGAGTCGCTTCAGCACCGACCTTTTAAACCGCATGAACACTTGACATCCTGGAGCTTCTTTCCTCGTATTTCTGGGGGAACGTTTGGACTAAATTGGAGTGATCAAAAGAGTATTCGTGTTGATAGATTTCGACAAGTTCTATCATGGATGCACATCGACAAGTGCGGTTCATGCACCTTCTGGAGAAGTAGGAACTGACTTGCCTATGTACGACCGTTTTCCGCACACGACCATTGCCGTCACAAAACGCTTTTCCCGACCTTTCCCGAATGCATATCATACGCTATTTTCATTGAACAACTTTAAGGAAAGCAAACCAGTACAAAAAGGCAATCTTATTCCAGGTATACCGGAGTGCGAAACTCAGCGTGTATCCCTGTAAGGAAAGCAAACCATTACAAAAAGGCAATCTTATGGCAGGTATACCGGAGTGCGAAACTCAGCGTGTATCCCTGTAAGGAAAGCAAACCACTACAAAAAGGCAATCTTATTCCAGGTATACCGGAGTGCGAAACTCAGCGTGTATCCCTGTAAGGAAAGCAAACCACTACAAAAAGGCAATCTTATTGTAGGTATACCGGAGTGCGAAACTCAGCGTGTATCCCTGTAAGGAAAGCAAACCACTACAAAAAGGCAATCTTATTGCAGGTATACCGGAGTGCGAAACTCAGCGTGTATCCCTGTAAGGAAAGCAAACCACTACAAAAAGGCAATCTTATTGCAGGTATACCGGAGTGCGAAACTCAGCGTGTATCCCTGTAAGGAAAGCAAACCACTACAAAAAGGCAATCTTATTGCAGGTATACCGGAGTGCGAAACTCAGCGTGTAACCCTGTAAGAAAAGCAAACCACTACAAAAAGGCAATCTTATTTTAGGTATACCGGAGTGCGAAACTCAGCGTGTATCCCCATCGAGACGCAAACATGTCACGTGTGTTTATGCTGAAAAGCTGGACGGCGCGTTCATGGGAATTCGCGTGCCAAGGCGAACCGACGACTTTGGCGATAACATTCTGAAACGCTTCGGTACTGCGCGGTGTTCCGGTGCCAGGGCCACTGATTTTGGTGTTGTGAACAGAGAGGGCTCGAAACACAACTGTAGAAACGAATGACGACGACGTCGCGGCAATCTCGAGGCTCTCGTCTGGGGGCCCAGCGGCTGCGTGCTCCTGCTCCTGCGCAGGACAGAACCACTGATCGTGGCCCTGTTGTTGAGGAAAGAGCATCAGCGGTACTGACGGTAGCGACATCGGCAACTATGGGCGTTGACTCGGAGCTGGGGCACCGAAGCTCAGGCAGGGAAGCTCCAGAAGCGCGGACAGAGCGCGAGTCGCACGCGGTCGCTATTATGCGGCGTGCTGAGCAGATTGCAGCGGCTCGACGAGCTGCCTCATTGGAGCGTTTCGCTTCCAGTAGTAGTAGTAGTACGCTGACAGAGAGCCAAGTTGGGCGCTTGCCTGTGGAGTCGAGCGAGACGCTGGCAGCTCGAGGAGCCGCCATTCTCGAGCGAATACGCCAAAGGCGTGCAGAGGCTCAGCGGCTCATAGAGGAGCACGAACGGAGGCTCCGTTCCAAAGCTAACAGCCGTACCGCATCAGCTTCTACTCCGTATATGAGTCCATCATGGTCTGGTGAAGAGTCGCAGAATCTTTCAACAAGGATAGAGCAGGGTTTTCACGTAGAAGCGCTTTCCACTTCGGCGACGGAAGACAATACAACTATGGGGCGCAACGCACTGGCCGCTGGACAACTCGCGAGAGCGCAGCAGCATACAGATAGACCGCTAACTCCATCCTCTCATGTAGTTGAAAGGATTCATACGGTCATGGAGCGTCTGCAATGCGAATCGGGAACAAGAGGTGAGCGTTCTCCCGAGGACTCTAACGTGCAGCGCAGAGAGGACGATGCAGCAAGTGGCGGGCCGGTGGATCCACCTGCTACACGAGTTTTGAATCCGCCTCGAGACGGAGATCTCTTGCAAGACCCGACGAGGTATCCGAGAGCTCCGGATAGTCTTGAAAATCCGGTTCACACAATACAAGCAAGCGAGTCGATCCAGGCTGAACCAGGCCGCACGCGATCCGAGATCCAGAATGTCTCACGTTCATCAAGCTACCTAACGGGACCCGAAAAGCGTGCCTCATCACCGCAGTTGAGGCACATGGCATCCCACGAGACCGCGTGCGGACCCTTGCATCATTCAGGCTTGTCCATTGGAGACGAATGCGATGCCGCATGCGCACAAGCCTCGATGACGATGAAGTCTCCACCGCAACGAGCCCTAGCGGAACAAGAATCTCGAAGCTCAGCAGAGAAAAGCACGGGTACGTACAGCATGCCGCTTGTACATAAGGATGCTTGGAATTCGCCGGATTTGCCTCGCGTGCAAAGTGATCGCAGTACTATACAGGTGCAGTCAGCGGCACAAACGAGCCCCTGTATGGATTCGATGCGTGATCGTGAGTCGCGAGCGAGTCCTCGGCAAGGGGGGCACGAATATTCCGGGACTTTGTCACGCAACGAACTGGATGCCGAATCCGTTGCGAGTAACCGAGCACCGCTGGACGCTTCAGACTCCTTGCCGCATCCGCGAGAGCAGCAGAGCACCCTTACTGTGACGCTGCATCCTCATGACGCGGATCGGGGCTGGGATCAGGTCCAAGCATCGCACCATCGAGCGCATCCTGCTGCTGTTGCGCAAGCTACCATGCAAACGATAGACAGTTGGGATGCGATAGAGCTTGCGCAGCACTCGGAGAATGCCGACGACACTTGGCTAGCGGAAGATGCGACTGAGGCTCGGCAAACAATGGCGTCGGATGCATACAGAGCAAACGAGTTTGATCACGAAGAGATGGCGCCCTGGGAGCACCAGTCAACGGAGGCAGCTGAGACGATACTTCACGGGTATCCGACTGTGGCTCGACGCTCCGAGCTTCCACATGTAGGCCACTCGCGTGAGCAAGGCGATCACCTGCCGGTTTTGTCGTCGCTGGAACCCGTGCGCTCGAGAGGCGCTTCTCCGCACCAAAGACATGCTGATGATCCAGAACAACGGTATCCTTTCGATTCCAAAGACGGAGAATTGCGCGCCTGGACGATAGCGACACCGCTGCCGACAGTCCAGGAAACGGAAGTTGCACCGCGAATGTCGCTGACGGATGCGAACGTTTCTGTGGCGGACACGTTTATCGCACTGCGGACGTCTGCGGCTGGTGGTGATACTGAAACGCGTGCAACTACAGCGCCCGCAAACTTGTCGCAACCTCGACTGTACCAGAGTGCGATCGACTTTTCAGGTGCGCTCCCGGATAACGAGCCTGCAGACCCGACCCCTGACGTTGTGTCTCAGCATCACCAATTACAGTTCGAAGTCTCATATTTGCCACAGGCGAAGGCCCCGGATCGTCGATCCGGAGCAGATGAAGCAGTCGCAAAGCAGTCATTCGCCAGCACATCACCAGACGAGCATTCCGGAGCGAGTCGCTCTCCAAGATCACCCGAAACGTGCACTGATGCACCACGCAGTACCGATGATCCGTTGTATACGTCTTCTAATGCTGCAACACAGCTGCCGCTTTCATGGAGTTCAGATGGAGGCGCTGCAGCAATGAAAATGCACGCGACTTGCCCGCAAGCAGAAACGCCACCGCAACCGACATCGCAGCGTGAGGATTCGAGTCGCTCCTGGACGCCGTCCCAGCACAAGACACGAGCTTCTCCTTCGACAAGCGTACATAGTCCCGGCTATGGACGCGAGCTGCCTCTCGCTACTCCGGAACATGACGCCAGCGCTGAAGCAATGCATCGTTTGCGCCTCGCGGAGACGTATTCACCCGAGTTGGTGACCGATGACCCCGTGCACGTGGACCATAGGCAGCAGGTACAACGCCGTGAACGCTCCAATGCCGACAGCGACGTTGACGGCACTGCGGACGACGACGGCGAGTCGACTGCCGAGCATCCCTGGGGTCACGAGGCTCCCTGGGCGTCCACGAATGTTGCGGCAACGGCAACGCCGGGGACCAGGCAGGCCCTCTGGGGCACTATCACGGAGGGCGCGGCTTTCTTTTCAGCGCCGGACGCTGCGCAGCCACAGCAAATGCTTCAAGCGCTTGCCCCAAGCGACACCGCTGCTAACACAGATGCGCAGACTTGTGAGGAAGCATTCACAACATCCATGGTTGCCTTCGCTGAGCAACCCGACACCTCCACACAAGGCCTGCGCCTAGATACGGCATTCGAGACGGGTGTCTGGGCAGGGCCCCCGCTCAAGCATCATTCCGAGTTCGCAGCAGCGCCTGTGATGCGTCCAGGTGCCGATGCTCATAGTGCTGATGATCGTGAGCGGCTCATCGACGACGCGAACACGGAGGATGCACTTGCTGGCCGGTCGACACAAGCTTCCTGGGAGCAGCACAGGTCGCAGGCGAGCGCGGTAGCATCGTTGAAGGCGTCGCCAGCTTCAGTATCTCCAGGGAACGCTGCTGCACACTCTGCTGTGAACGATGGTGCTCGCTGGGACGCTCGGGAGGCAACCCGGACTCTGCACCACGTTCACACTCACGACGACGACAATGACGACAAGTTGGTGACCGCGATATCGTCTCTGCAGCGAACGTCAACATCGCCACCAGCTTCTGCTGCAAATGATGCTGGTGCGAGCGTGTTCTCGGGGGTATCGCCATTCGCAACGAATGCCATGATGGCTTCTCAAGCGGCGAACTGGAGTCCAGTTGGGAAACCGCTGTGCCCAACCGCGGCCTTCAGCTCCTTGGGCTATTTCGCATTGTCGGCGCCACGCGTACTCTGTAGCTTACCCAGCGCCAACGATGCCTTTTCAGCGACACCGATACCGATCTCGATACCAGGGACAGCTCCATGGACGAACGATAGCGATCGGGGCTCCTGCAGCGACCACGCAGATCCAGCTGAGCAACAGCTCAATACGGATGTTCATGTCTATCATACTTGGTCACTGGTGTCCGAACTCGACGGTATCGATGTGGACGTGACGGCACTCGTGCACTGGTTGCCGGAAACGGATGAGCCTCTGGAGCTGAGTCAAGTGCTGGAGCGTTTCGGTGATCGCCTGGAAGCGACCTGGGAACGACACGAGAACGACGATTCGGCAAGTCGGTTGCTTTGCCGACTCCTCTGTCAGGTGCTCCCCAACCTCGTGCACGTGTCGGAAATGTCGCATAGTCAATCTGTCGCTTCTTTTACATCTGGATCGGGTGAGCGCTCACTGATATCAAGTCGAGCGAATCGCGCATCGCGAAAGCATTCGATGTTGCCGCTATCGCCAGCGCTATGCCATATGTTGCAGGAGCATCGCGTAGACGCTGCTGCCGCATCTGTCGTTGTTCTTGGTGCTGATGAGGGCGTTGATGCGTCCCAGTCGCATGTCAAACAGATTGAACGAGCGCTTCTGTTCGGTCAGTACCGCACAGCGATCCGTCTTGCGCAACAGGCCAATGACTGGACACTGGCGCTACTTGTCAGCGAAGCGCAAGCCGGACTCTGGCCACCGGATGAACGCTCGACAGCGACAAGCGGGCATCTCCTTCATAGCATTCCCGACGACGACGTCAACGACGACGACGACGACGACGACGACGAAGAGGAACCTGCGCCCCAGCACTGGCGCGTACAGACCATTCGACAACTGCTCCTTTCGGGTTACGCACGCGATTCCTTGCTTGCCCTGTTACTGGCAGTGATGATCGCCGACGAAGACCTCATTCGGTCGGCAACAAGGCGCCTGGTTGCACCATCCGGGGGTGCATGGCCCTGGCAAGCGCTCTTGGACTGCCTCTGGATCCTTTCGCCCTGGCGTCAGCAGCAGCAGCAGCAGCAGCAGCAGCAGCAGCAGCAGCAATCGGGATCTGTTGTAGAGTCTGGGCATCAAGCGGCACTGTCGAGGGCATTTTCTATCGTCGCAGAAACACTGACTGCTGCTGATCACGACTGGGATATAGATCGTGAGATGCTCTGTCGAATGATCGCCGCAGAGTCGCCCTGGTCACCAGCTTTCTGTGACCTGCTTCTGAAGGGTATCGAACCGGGGGTACCAGCAACGAGACTTTCATCATTAACCTTAACGTCAACGTCAACGACACTGCACCAGCACTTGAACGAGGCCAGCACCAGCGACTTGTACCAAAAGGCAACTGGAACTTCACTGGCGGCCTGTGCCTCGGGTGCTGCGCGCATATCGATGCCAGCGCCTTGTCCGGTGTACCGGTTGATTTTCTGGGAGGTTTACCGGATGCTCTGGTCGAAGCGCTTCGATCCAGAAGCCCCCTCTGGTGCTGATGCAGTGCATCGAGAACGCTCGACGCGCTTCACTGCTTGGGTGCATGTGTCGCTTGCGGAGGCGTTGCAGGATGTTGGTCGTTGTGCGCTCGCGCAACGCTACCAGATACCGGTGATCGCTGGAAACGAAAGTGCTGAAGAGCGCACCCCGATACCAGGGAAGCACTGCATTGCACCCGAGGCAGCCGCGACGCAAACCCCTGGGATGCAATCGTGGCGTCGAGCGAAGAGCACCGCAGAGGCGACAGCTGCAAGCTTTTCACCTTGTAGGGAGCAAAGCGTTAGAGTGTCGTCGTCGTCGTCGCCGTCGTCGTCAGCCTGCGGCGTTGCGAGTCATGGACCTGCATCCACGCTGCAGCTCTCTCCAACTGCGCTGGATGCAGTCCACACATGGAATGGCGACTTGTCTCTGGGGCATCGCGGATCGATTGCCACAGGTGACGGGGATCTGCGCTGCTCGCCTAGGGCGGCAGAGGCAACGACGCAGCGTCTTGTCGTGGATGCAACACCGGCCTCTGCGAGGCTCACGAGCAGCGTCGACGAGGTTGTTGCTTCTCCGCAGCGTGCTGTACGTGCTGATTTCCAACAGCTGAGCATCGTATCGGCAGGGTTGCACGATGATCAGCAGCAAGAACAACAGCAAGAACGTTGGAAGCCCTGCCCCTATCCGGGGTCTTATCATTCCGCCGGTGCTAGCAACAGCAACTGCGGCGAGCCTGATGCAGAGATGCAGTTCTCGAGTAGTGCACGCGATACGCAGCGGGTACCGGTCGAAGCCGACGCTGAGACCTGCTCGCAGTCATGGGCATCGTCGCCAGCGTTGTCTGCTCCTAGACCGCCAGCAGCGGAGCATTCGTCGAACGCTGGTTACGGCGGCAACGAAAATGCCTCGTTCAGTGAAAATCGGTCAAGCACGACACACTCTGGTACCTCGCAGCGCGCACAAGTGCTTGCAAATGCACCTGCAGCGCGCGCTACCTCTACGTCACCAGACATTACGGATACCGCTGCTGCATCGTCACGATCCGATACCGAGTCAAGGGTGCTGCCTGCGTCAGCAATGCATCCTCACCAGGAACGCGTCGCAGTCCATGAAGTGCCACAGCGTGCTGCTTGTCCAGCAGCTACGGATACGAAGCCACCCGCCGCATCAGCATCAGCAGAGGCACCACAAGCGAAGGGTTTGTCGCGTCTGCTACCCCTGCGCATACTCGGGGGCCTGTTTGCCCGTAAGCAGGCCAATCTGGGTCTGGAGAACAAATTCTACTATGATGACAAACTAGGTCGCTGGGTATGTGCTGCCGATGATGTCGATGCCGCTGGAGGGGGTGCTGTGCTGGCGCCGCCGCCCAGCGACGCGGAACTGGCGCACAAGTCCGCTGGATGCAATGAAACATCAGCAGCAGCAACGAAGGAACAAGTGTCGGGTGCAGTAGCCTCCGAGTCAAGTACCCGTACGCTACCTGGAGCATTGCCGCCAGTTGCTGCATCGTGTCCAGGGACGACGACAATGTCGATGACGACTCGGAATCAGGTGTCAAGACCTCGTAGCATACGTCAGCGTTATGTGGATGTTCTCGGAGCAGCGAATGATACATCCAGTGCGTGTTTGCCGGCGCCAGTACCTCTCCTATCGACGAATGAGCTGCAGGAGCGTTCAGCAGACAAGTCGAAAGCGCATCGGGTGCCGCTAGTGCCGCCTGCTGCTACCAGCGCGAACACCGCCACTCGCGACAGAACGCCATCGTAGATGAGCGTATGCTCCTGGACGGAGAGCTCCATTCTCCTTACTGCTTGTGCGGACTCGTGTGCTGCTCTGGAGAGGGTTTGCAAGCCACTGGGTTCCTTGTTTCCGCCTCTCGAAGACCTGTGTGAATGCCCGGGCGTGATGGAAGCGTTGGCGGGATGGTGGAGAGCGCCCAGTTCGCTTGAACGGGTGCTGCGTAACCACTCAGGACATCGGTTTCGCTTGTACGAGTGACGCGACGTCAGTCTTTGATCATTAGAGCAGTGAACTCTGGAACAGTTGGATGAGCACGCTCTTTTACTGCTATTTGTTGTTCTCGCAGGTATTCATCGATAAAAATGAATGCTGTGGATTGGTAAAAAAGCGCGGAATCCTTGATGCTGGTGTGGATCGCTTGCGATAAATGGTCGACCCCGCACATGTCCGTCATTCTATTGGCAGCAGGTGGATGAACCATGCTTTCCCTCGACCGTATCATGAAGTTGGTCGGTCGCAAAACAGAACTGAACAAAGTCGACGTAGACGGCTCTGTCCACGTCAATCGATTCCGATCCCGCACCTGGTCTAACGAGTATGATCAATGTATCATTAAGGTGTCGAGCATTTGTGTCGTCGAAAAGAGTTTTCATAAAGGGACAGGCTCTGACAACAAGCAACGTGCGCTCCCCCGGGAGAGGGCACTGCACATAGAGCGACTTGAGTGATCGATTCCGGACGGATACGAGAGTGCATAGATTTCAAGGGCGAAGTTTCTGCTCACTCGATAAGGATTGAGTCGAAGAAATTGGTAAACCTGTATGACACCGGTTCTCAAAAAGAGTCGCAAACCGCAGTTCTTCAAGAGGAGACCAGCGAACACCCGATAGTAGCAGCGGTGCCGGCTATGCAGTCGCTTGGTCGCACACAGGTCGCCAAACAGATGGGCTCGTTCAACAAGTCATTCTTCGTGAAAGCATGCGTCTTCGATTCGCCTCCGTACATTCTCTTGTCCTGTTTTTCGAAAACGTCACTTTGCTTCACTCGAAAGCGGTGAAGGAGCACGCAGCTGAGACTGGCGTTGAGCTGCTGGCGGTGGAAGCGGGTGCTCTCCGCTTCTTTCCCGTAGGAAGCGCCTTGCGTTGCTGTCAATAGCCCCGTTTGAGCGAACGGATCCATAGACGGGACGTTCGGCTCTACGGCACTATTCAGCGACATGTCGTTTCGAGGTTCACCAGCCCTGTACTGCTGTGCTGTTTCAGTGTTCGTGTGCGAAGCGGGGTCGGCAAGGCGAGCTTCAGTCCGTGGACATGCTCGCGACGGAGAAGGTGACGAAGAGGTACTTGAGTAACCGTCTAGACATAGGTAGAAAAGGAGAGTTGTTGTCGTAGCCTTCATCCACGACGTGCGAAATCCCACGAAGGTCACGGACATGAAGTATAGCGACCACTGCCATGCCACCTTGCCGAGACAAGTCGGTGCCGAAGAAGCACCTGGTCTCTGCGATCAACTACGAAGCATTCGAGCAGCTCGGCAGAAGAGCGTCGGCGGAGTTTGTGTAAGATTTATCGAGTACATGGAGGAAATGGAAAGATGCTTACATCGAAAATCGAAAGCGACCTCATATCCCTGTGCATGCCCTTTTTGAAACCTATGCCTACCTCGAAACTCGAGAATCACGTTCCACCCTTCGAGGTAGTACTGGAGAAAGACTTTGGATGCCTACTTGTGTGGGCGTGTCGTGCCCGTCGCCATAGGTATTGATCAAAAGGACAGAGCCTTGCATCCTGGGTGAAAGCAGATGAAGCGGCTCGAGTTTCCCAGAGCGCACCGTCATCGAGAGTCGAGCGTCATAAACGCCATGCGGCATACCAGGAGATGCAGCAGAGGCGCCATAGCCCCTAGCCACCCATCCTGCAGCTCGACGCTCTGCGTACAGTCTCGCGCCGACACCAGTGCTTCGGATGCTTCACCTAGAGCATCCCGAGACGTCCAAAATGGCGCGTACGGACGATCTCCGGCAAGAGTCAATGAGACAGCGCTGGGTCGCCACCGGTTCCAGTGCTACCCAGGCGACAAGCGTGCATTCACCAACGCTTTTCATGCGACGGGGAAGGAAACCTTCGATCGTTCGTATCGTGTCGTTTCGTGATACCACAGAGCAATCGATGCGCTATAGCATGCCAAGGCTGCACTCCTGCTCCATCCACGAGAGCGTACAACTGTGGATGCACATGGATGCGGCACGATTCCCAGCGATGCGTCTGGGTCGACGTACGCGCTCCACGAGTCAGGGTGCCCGGTGAAGCGGACAGCGAAGCAGACGCGCGAAAAGCAGAGACCGAAGCACATCATGGTACAGCGGATGCTGACTGAACCTCAGATAACGGGGCAATCGACAATGACAGGCACGCTTTGGAATGATGCCACTGGCAGCCACAGGTGCGAGCACGTTCTGCACCGAAATATCGGAGTCTCTATGAATATCGGGAGATGTTTCGTGCTTGCGGAGCGACCAGCAGTTTTGTACAGAGCGAAACTCCTAAAATATGATTTCGTGCTTAGTCTGCGAATCATGCTGAAACCCGTGAAAACTCCTGTCGTGAAAACATTCATCCGCCGGGGTAGCGTCGATTGATTGGATACTCCCCTTAAGAGTAGGTCATGGATATGGTAGGAGTCCGCATTCCAGAACGACTAAAGAATCGCATCCATAACCACCGCAGACGATCGCTCTGTCCGAGGATTCAACCGTACTCGTAGTCTAACATTCGATCACATCGAATACACGCCCGCCGATTCACAGAAAGGGAACGTCGGTACCTCCACAGAACAAAGCCCCGTATATACACCACGACTATGGACCTATCCAGTTCTGTGAACCTCTGAAAGCATCAAGCAAGCGTAGACAAGGCCTGTGTCGTGCTCCCCGTCGCTGCAGCACCGCCGCCACCCCACCGTCGACGTGCAGCGCCGCCTGCGTCGCCCGTAGAAACGCACTGCAGCGGAGCGCTTGTCAGGCCTGTTGCTTCTCGGGTATGTCGCAGGTACGCTTGAACGCCTATGACTGGTGCGTTAAGCGTTCGCGTACTACGTAAGCTACTCTGGATCGAGCGCTGGGAAAGTATTTGCCGCCAGTCAACCTACTTTAGTGTGATTGCACTCACACAGAACAGTGCCTGGGGACGCACGAAGCAAAGGCTGCGCATCTTGCACGGTACCGGGGCGCTTGGCTCCTCAGTCGACGTGCGGTATGCTGTTCCCAAGTGGGTACGCATCGCGCTCGAACGTGCTAACCAGCGACCGCTTTTGCCGCTATTTCGAGGTGGTCCAGCTTTAGTCGTCTTTGGTGAGAACGCTGACGTCTGGCTCCGAGTCACCAAGTACACAGAGCAAGCGATTCCAGGTGCACTGCTGGTCGGGGCACGCATCGGTGCTGTACCCGTCGTGACACGCTCGGTACTGGAGCTGCTACGTCCTTCGCGTGAATATGTCGAACAGCTTGTAAGTCTGCTGGAACAACCTGTGGTGGTGCTGACGGAACCACTGGATGCAACTGTGCTTGCTTTAGAAGAAGCACTGAGTGCGAAACAGCCTCAGAGCGCAGTGCAGTGACTCGAATGAACATCGTCGAAGCAGTTAGCTTGAGCAGTCTTGGATCTTGGAAGATCTTCATGAGCGATCGCCCAGGCTCGCTCCAAACAATCCGCCCTGGCCTCTGTTTTTGGATTCATCGATAACATCTCAGACGGAGCCGGGCATCCGGAAACGTTGCCTAGTCTGCAAGCGGTTCACGTAGCTAGGGAACAGCGGACGTGCGAGAAGCGCTCCAGGAGCGCATTCTACACTCTTACGTACCGTAAGATGGCTCCGGTGCGAAGGATTGCTGTATCGTTCACTGCGAAATATGTCCCGGTGCAAGGATGAGCGAAGCAACAGAATCTGTCAATCAGCAGAGAAGCAATGGTATATCCACCAAGATGGACCTTCGAGGACGAGAACGTTATCCCGGAATCAGGAACACTGAGCACAGCCTACACATGTCGTGGTGATCCGGTGCTTCATCTACGGCTTTCGCTCCTGGTGTCGTATCGGTACCAGTTGTACGCACTGCTGCCGTATGTTTCGAGAATTGCACGTGCCTGGCGATGCCGCTGCCGTCTGCTCTCCTCCTGTGGCGACAAGTGCGGCACATGCATCGCGAAGAGATTCCAGTCTAGTGCCACCAAGGCTGCACAGAACAAGGAATGGTTGGGTGATCGACAACGCTCAGTTTTCACACTTGATGCACTTTTATTCCCAGGGGCCTCGTCTGGTATGCGCGGGTAAGACCAGATACTCGTTTTATCGAGAGAGCATTCCTTCTTGGCTATCGCCGAACCTGTTTCGTTTGCTTCATGGAATGGAACTTCGCTGTTCGCGAGTCGCTGGTACAAGCAGCTCGAATTCGACCTCGACGAGCGATACGAATCCAAATTCCAGCTCGTGGAACGGGAGATGGAAAACATAGGAATGTACGCATGCAGCGTTACAGCGACGGAATCGTCACCGGACCTGCGAACCCCAGTAGGAATAGGATATGTCTAGATATACCTAGACGTATAGTGACATAGATGCATACATGTGTCACTGCTTTGACCCTAATCCATGCATGCTTGCATGCGTAGATACAGAGGCGCATGCGGGTGTCGAATAGAGGGTTCCACGGCAATGGTGCTGTCGCACAAAACCAATGAAAACGCTTTGAGAATGCGTCTGTTGTGCGTCGCTGTTGAGAGCACTTGTTCGGGGTGAGTGGCAGGGCGCGGGTTCTTGTTTCGGTTTGACTGCAAATCGGAACGACCTGTTGGCCTCCGAGTCTGGGCAGGGCTCGCGGCGCTCCATTTGTACCGGTTTAGGGTGCAGTGCTTTACTGCTCTCTATGTTCCTGTTTTTCCATTTATCCGAACTTGCAGTTCCGCAGTCTCGACATGCGAAATGCAGCAGGTAGGAGCGTGTAGATTCATGAGTAGTTTGCTGTCGATCGGTCGCCATTTTTTCGCGGAATGCCTCCTTTGACGCTGTACCGCTGGAAATTGTTACGTTACAGGGATCGGGGGGATTCACGACGCAATCGAATAAAGATTCGTAGAATATTCGATATAATGATCCGAGTCACTGGTTCAAGCTCCCACGCTTTAAAGTTCCGTACGTGAAGCACGCGTTAATCGTGCACTCTTCAACGCTTCAGTGTTGCTCTCTCACGGCACCCTAGGGGCGAAGCGATTTGTGTCCCTAGATTATCCAGCGATACCAGAACCTTGACGTCGTCCATGGACGACTCGTTCACAAACTCATGACCATTGCTCACGTCACTTGTCGCTTGGAATGGTCCATTGCATTCGAAAGACAAATTCTTGTCTCTTCGCGCTCATCGGCGAGACGGCATTCCAGAGCAGCAGGGTACCGTATGATGTGGTGCGCTGCTTGCGGGGCTCCCGCCTCTTCTGTTTGCTTGGGAAAGGATTCGGTACTAGAACTGGAGTCATCCGAGCGATCGATTCCAGTAGGGTGTGCGTCACCGTTTCGCACGAAGGGAGCGTAGACAGACCGAAATTTCTTGACCCGTTTTCCAGCTTGGATCTTGTTTCTGGTAATTGTTCCATCGTCAATAACATTGCGTTTCGCAAATCCGCTATCGAACGGAACTGCGTGCACTCTCGTATGCATCGAATAGTGTACTTGCCGAGGGGATTGCCACGCACAAGCCCCGTGATCGTGGGGTACAGTTGACGCTGCAAAAAAAAGGAGGCGTGCATGGAGCGTACCCTTCAGTAGCAGTCATGGACATGTACGGGGGCGTGAAGCAAGCGTTTCCACGCCCCAGCGCGGCGCACGGAGGAAATGAGGTGGATATAGAGGGACACACCTGACCATAACACGATATGACTGATGGAAAGGTCGCACAGCGCCTTTGTACAAACAAGCTCAACAATGGAACAGCTACGTCGATCGCAATTTTTACTTACGTATTGACTGCGTCGACAACAGGTTGTAGCTGCAAAATCAGGATTTGCACACTGCCATAAACACCCTTCACCTGTTGACAAGTTAGCTCCCAGGAAAGCATTGAGCATCTTGTTCAAAGTCGGGTATGGAAGAGGGAGCAGAAGCAGTCGCAAGAAAAACCCCACAAAGACTATTATTGATGGCAGTGCGAAGAGATCCAAACGTCAGCGTTTACGCCCAGGTTCAGGGTCCGTCCCATTTTATTCGAACACGAATGTAGAAGATGCAATGCAGCGGAATGCTCGCGTACCACCGAACCTGAAAAGTACGCCGTCCAATGCTCCTCGCCTTCGACAAAGCGCGACACTGCAACTAAAAGGATGCTCCCCGCTTGGCGTAAGGCATCTCAGGCATAGGATCGTCTACTGCCGAAAAATCGCATCGTCCACTGGGAGCCACACGAAAGCATCCTCGTCGTATGGCAGTTCCATATCTGCTGCTGAGAGCCCAGGAATCGACGGCATCTCTATCTGTTCGCCGGCTTCGCGGTATACATGTCGCAGAATCTGTCGATGCTCGGGTGTGTGTAGCGCTTGCTGGAGCGTCTTTCGGATTTTTTGTATCTTCGAACGATCATACAAAATCCATCCAGCGGCGAAGGAGACCGGAACTCCGTACCGAAGAACACCCTCTACGAACAGACGCAGCACCTTCAAGTGAACGAGCGCGTCGATGCACTCCGCATACGCTTCTGTTATCCATTCCCGGAATGCATGACCAAGCTGCTGCCAGTGTATTCGTGCCTTTGCAAGCCGTTCCTCGAGGCTGCCCTGTGTGGAATCTGCCTCAGATTGGTACTCTCGTACTTGATAGCGACGTTCTCGCGCAGCTCGAACAAACTCCGTGAGGCCTTTTCGGAATACGACTACGCTATACAGCACTTCTTCATCGTCGCGGGCAAGCAGGGTTGCGCTGCGGGGCACCACATGCGGTGTTGAGCTTTCGTACGTGCGCAGAAACGTATCCTCGTCCCGGGCCTTGAGCAGGAGAAACACCGTCAGGAGGTGCTCTGTTTCGAGTATCTGCTCGGGTCTAACGATACTTGACAGCGGTCGATAGCTCAGTCCACCCGAGTAAGCTTGTTCCAGTGCTTGCCAGTTCTGTTTCGCTGCGGCGTACTGCTCGTGGCGGGTGCGAAAACCCTGTTCGAGCTCTTCTACCTGTCGCCAGACGAACTGAAATAGTTGCGCTAGTGGACACTGTTCGACTGAGCCGTATTTGGCTTGATTCCAGCGGAAGGGACAGTATGCACGCAGTGGTACCCTCAAGCCATCAGTGGATAACGAGAACTCGGCTGGGAACTCCTGCGCGATCTTCACGGCCAGTTGAGACGCTGCGCTGTCGTGGCGGCAAAGCGTCTCCGATAAAGCGAGCAGGGAGTCCAGGGTACCCACGCGGAACCCTGGCAGCTCGAATGGCTCTATTTGCGCTATCGGTATCGTTGGCAACGTTCTTGGCACTGCGAGTAGGCCCGCGCACACTTCGTTTGGAGAGCCAGTAGGCGCCATGCGACACAGAGGCACTACAGTTGCCAAAAACCCCAGAGCTACTTGACAGTAGAAGATGCGTCGGAGTGAAGGCTCTTGCTAGATAATGAAGCACAAGAGCTCGGGCACCTGGAAGCAGCCCTGCTTCCAGATCGCAACGCAGCCTGCAGTAGCCAACTCTGACCTCTGGAGCAACGCTCGGAAACGCTTTCGAATACGTCAGCCGGTTAAGGGCGTCTTGGTCGGTTCAGTTGAACCTCCTACAAGTATACTGGGCGAAGTATGAGCGCTATGGAGCATACGCTGCACCGCGGCTAAGCGGCAGACACACTGTAGAACTCGAGCGCGCCGTTCACTGCATACCACGCAACATCGAACGCTTTTCGCAGCGGCGCCTTCAGGTATTCTGGAACAGCGGTGCTCTTTCACCAGTGAACCAGGGCAGGGTTCGGTACTACAGGTCGCTTCTGAAGGAGTGAGCTGTTCGAGTCTATGGAGAAGGCCTCGCCGCTCGAGTGCTCGTCAGCCGTGAGCCACCAAGAGGCACTTTTTCGGACACAGGAACCGGCGTTTGCGTTCACATGTGGTAACTGGACCCGTACCGGTTCTTCATCAGCAAGCTTTGGTCAAGGCACTGGACGGAATAGCATACGTCTATGGCGTGCGAGTCGGCTTCGTTTCACGGGCACTCGTCAAACGCAGCGTCTGTGTTGGCGGTCTGCAGTAGAGCCCTCTCGACGTGCGTTCCTGCGCACGCTGCTTGCGCTCTCCACTGGTTGCCTTCTCGCGCAAACCGAGACGCTTCGGGACGGACAGCTTCCGATTGCCCACGCGTTTGTGGACTTTGATGTCAACCGGTACGGAGATAAGGAAATCAGAGTTTCAACCCTGAACCGGCTGAAACAGAACTTAAGAAACGTTCTATCCCAGTCGCCGCACTTATTGGAACCTTTCGTACGCTTGGCGCTTGCCGATGCCTTCACCTTCGACGAAAGTACCCAGGTCGGGGGTAGCAACGCCTCTATTCGATACGTTTTGGCGAAGCTGCAAGAGAACGGCCCTAGGAAGACTGCCAGCGCACCTGGTCTATCGGGGTTACAAGAAGCGCTGAAGGCATTGGAGCCTATTCGTCCTTTCATAAAAGAGGTATCCTGGGCCGATACCATAGCCTACGCTGGCGTCGTGGCAATGGAGCTTACTGGAGGTCCGCGATTACGCGTCCAGAACGGCAGAGAGGACGCACCGGCAGAAAGACAACAACTCGTTTGGCAGCGTCTTCAGGATGTTCCGGCTTACTGGCGCTTCCTGCACGGCATCGAGGACAATGCCAGCGACAACGACGCCGCTCTGGGACTAGAAGACATGCGCGTGCTTCTGACGCGATCCGGCCTTGTGTCCAGGAATGATAGGGAGCAGCAAACGCGTGCAGGCCTCCTTATAATCGGAGCGCTTGGCGAACTGAGGCGTCTCGAAGAGTCGCTGGGGTCGTCCGCCCCGTCACGAGGCACTGCCGCCCGAGGTGAGCGTTCCTCGTCAACAGGGCCGATTCTCTCAGAGGACATCGCCACCGTAACGTACGGTCGAGCGCGCAGCGATCCTGCTGCCTCGAGGACAGTGGCCGTGAACACCTCCGTGCGTTCGTTGACGCTCGGCAAGGACCGCTTCAGCACTCGTTTTCTGCGAGAACTTGCAAGCCGCCTGCATCGGCACGAAGCACAGAATGCAACAGAATTCTCAATCGCTGCAGATGCAGACGCAACGAAAGCGGTAGACACTCTGGGCAACTTGGGAGATAAGGGGTTCGGGAATGCTTTTGCGGATCTCTATCAGAAAGCCACACGATTAGGAGCGCGCTATAGCCGTATCGACTTGCAGAAGTAGAGCGGTTCGCGCTGAGGCGTAGAAGCAGCACCCCGGGCACTGGACTCGTCTTTTGGATTGTTTGGAGCTGTGCCAAGTGTATTCCGTCGCTGCTCAGGCACTGGCTACCGATCAGGGCACGTTCTGGGTGCTCGGGATGCGGCGTAGGAACTCGTCGAGTCAAGGTCTTGGTACCGGGGGTGCCATGCAAGCGAAGCTGGTCACCGGGCTGGCGGTTTACGGCGGGTGCCGGAACGCTTCGCATCTTTCATAAATAGGTTGGGTGTTGTTTTAACCAGGTCGTTTTGATCGACAAGTCAACGTGCATACTTCTTAATAGCATGTTTAGCGAGAAAGAGGTAGGCTGCTTGCCCAAATAAAGCAGACAAATTGAAGACTCGTCGTTGATTGGAAGACGATGTCGACGAACCGTCGGTGCGGGCGCTCCGCTGCGTATGTTCCAGTAGTGTGAGCGTTACCGGGGGAAATGCGATTAGGATCATCGGACTCCCATGAAGAAAACCTGGAATTCTTTGCAACTGGGCTCGCACTGTACCTGCGAACGCGCTCCGCTGCCACCGAGGCCGCAGCGCTCACCTTCCAGGCCAAGCGTCTGCTCACCGGTTACCGACAGCAGCCGTGCAACCCAGAGCATCTGGTCATCCAGGCATTTCCAACATTATAGAGAAAGGAAAGCAGTTGCTCAATATAGAGCATTCGGACACCACGCGAATGCAAGAGCGACCAGTACATGAACTTGTAAAACGGGTGCATTTACGATGGAGCTCGCCTTGGATTCATGGATCGTATCTCGATTTGTGATCGCCTTGGGTTTGGAACACCCTTGTTTGTAATCGGCGATCATCTCGGCTTCTATGGTACATCACTTACATCTTTTGCAACGTATACAACACCTCAGAAGAACATCATTCGCGGACGATACCCAATTTTGGATGCGATGGCATCGAGCGTTGACGGTTCCGGCTCTGAGTCCACCCCGAGGAGGACCAGCGCCCGTCCGACTTTGTCATCGCGACCTAGTGTCATGAAGCTGATGTTCACTCCAGCATCACCTAGAATAGAGCCTACGAGACCGATCATGCCCGGTCGATCGATTTGTTCGTACGCGAGTACACGGCCGTTCAGGCAAATGTCAATATCGAAATTGTCGATGCGCGTTACCCGAGGCATCCCCGAAGTTACACGGCCTTCGTAGACATGGCGATTCACTTCCAAACGCAGAAACTCTGCATCGCTGGTTTCGATGCTGGAGAGTAAAACCTCCGTCCAGGTGATGCCTCGACGCTCCGCAACCACATCTGCGTTCACGTAATTGATCGGCACTGCCGAGGTCTGCCCAAGGAGGCCTTGAAGCACAGAAGCGCGCAGAAAGCGAGTGGCATTCCGCTTCTCAGCATCACGAAAGGCGTATGTGATGCTCACTTCGTGAATGCGGTCACTAAAGGCAGCCGCCAACTTTCCCAAGTCCTTTGCGAGCTCGGCAACTGGCTTCAAAGTCGAAAGCATCTCCGAAGGAAGCGATGGAGCATTCACTGTTGTTGGCGCAAAGTCACCCCGCAGCGCTGTGATGACCGCCTCGGCTACTTCAAGGGCCACATCGAGTTGTGCCTCGACAGTGCTGGCTCCCAGGTGCGGTGTCGCGACCACCCGGGGATGTTTCGCAACCTTCTCTGATGGACTTCCGGGATATTTGTGTGGAGGCTCCTGAACAAAAACGTCTAACGCGGCTCCTGCGACTTTGCCGGATTCCAGCGCCTCCAACAGAGCGACCTCGTCGACGATGCCGCCGCGGGCGACGTTCAGAATCCGCACTCCATCCTTGCACTTAGAGAGCGCATTCCGATCGATCATATTTTCCGTGGACTCTGTCAGGGGCATGTGCACGGTAACAAAGTCTGAAACACGAAGAAGTTCATCGAGGGAGCTGCAGAGCTCGGCACCGACGGCGCGTGTCACCTCGACAGCACAGTAGGGATCGTAGGCCAATATACGCATTCCCAGCGCCCGACAGCGACGTGCAACCTCTCGACCAATTCTTCCAAAACCACATACACCAAGGGTCTTATCCACAAGGGAAACGCCTACAAATTTATTCCGATTCCACTGATCACCTTTGATTGTAGCGTCCGCGGCGGCAATGTTGCGGGCCAGCGCCAGAAGCAACGCAACCGTATGCTCAGCAGCAGCAATACAGTTGCCCGTAGGTGCGTTCACAACAACGATTCCCCGTTCGGAGGCTGCCGCCAGGTCGATATTATCGACACCAACGCCGGCCCGTCCGATGACACGCAGACGCGTAGCGTTCGCTTTCTCGAGAAGGGAACGCGTCACTTTGGTACCGGATCGAACGATCAGTGCGTCAAAGTCACCAAGAACAGCGCTTAACTCATCTTCTGTCAAGTCGTACTTGCACACTACTTCCAGACCGGCTCTCTCGAGCAGCGCTACGCCGTCGCTGTCGAGCTTCTCGGGAACGAGAACTCTCCCCGTCAGCGCCCCGACAGCGCCGTTCCCCATGACTGAAGTTGAGTTCGTTTTCCTCATCGAATCAGAATGTACCGTTGTTGCTTCGACCTGAGCGCAACAGAACCCCCGCTGTAACCGAGAGCGTCTCAGAGTGCCGGTGTGCGCTGACTTTTCCTTGAGCACACACGGTCTACCAGGTACAAAGCACGTTTTATCTTGCGTAGACACGAAAGCCCGAGCCAAGGCGAACCGACAAGCACAAAGTTGACTCGTTGATCTGCTATTTCTATGACGAAAAATATGCTTTGCCTCTTGAACCGATGTGATCGGCACAAAGACCATAGAAGCGTTCAGGTCCAGAGCGCCCAGTGGACTTAGCCGGCGCTTAACTGACGCTTCTCGAGCGATGCCGTCCATCGCGCCGCAGCGTCGATGCATCGCTGCGACGGGAGTGGATGCGCCGGCGCGCGCGTGCACGCCCTGCTACGCGGCCGCTGAACGCCACTTTCTATCTAGACATAAATGTATATATCTTGAAAAAAAAGACAAGTGGATGTCGATCGACACCGCAATCGGCGATGAGGCAATTTTTTTCTGATGTCAAAAGGTTTCCATTGACCATCGATCCCTGATATCGTGATTGTCATCGGTATCGGACCGAGCGTCCATCAACGCTCAGCACATTCTTACGTTCTTTTTTGTTCTTGACGGAGGTGTTGGACTGTATCGCTTTACCTTTTTGTCCATGATGGAGATGTAGGGCCCTGACGACGATATGGCGCATCGCATGCGTGCAACTGATCCGCCAGCGCTGCGCCGCCACGCATGCGCGTCACGCATGCTGTGCAAGAAATGGCAGCTCTGTTGGAGGCAATGGGCACCCTTGGTTGCAATGAAGGTGCATGCTGCTGCTGCTGCTAATGGTGATGATGATGATGATGATAATTACAATATGGGTGATGATGGTGATGCTCGCGGTGCTTTCGCTGGTGTTGGTAATGATTCACTGCAAACATACGAAAAATCCATTGAACTCTGTTGGTGGCATGCAAGCAAAAGAAGTCATTCGCTTCTCTGGAAGCATCTATTCTATGAAAGAAAGGCGTGGACTATTCAGAAAGCTCACCAGCGTCTAGTTTCTGTGACCACCTTTCATGAAAGATTTTTTCTCCCAGACGCGAGCTGTGGTCCACGCAAGGCGCTAACTGCAGTATTCGTTACCGGCTAGGATCTATGGAGCAAGTCCTCGGGGTTGACTACATGGTACTCGCTGCCACAGGGCACCTGAGATGCGCGCGACGTCCCGTGCACACACGGGATGCAGGGTCGACGCTCTCGCTCGCGTCGTTACGCGCCTTTGCTGTAGACGCTGGCAACCAAAACCGACGCATCCGTTCACGAATCATGGCTCCACGGCACCTGATGATCGGTCTAGCTGGACGTGACGGGAACGGTGCTTCGTTCCGTTGCCGTGTGGCAAAACACCAAACCAGTGTGTACTCCGCCAAAATTTATCTCTTATATCTTACCGCTGTTTAGCGCAGCTTGAATGCCGGATTGATGCTCAAACTTTTCGGCCTCACGCACGACTGCATCCCTGATAGCATCCGCTAGGTACTGTACCTTGTCTGAAGTGAGACCGGCCATTGATATTCTCCCATTCGTCGTCATATATATATGGTACTTTTCCCGGAGATAAAGGCATTGTTCCGCACTCAGCCCCAGGAAACTGAACATGCCGATTTGGGAGAGAATATGCTCCCAATTTCCGGGCGTTTTGTTTTCATGCAGCGCCTCAAAGAGCTCACGACGCATGCGTAGAATACGACTACTCATCACATGCACTTCGGTTTCCCATTCCGCAAAAAGCGCACGATCTTTCAGAATTCTCGCTGCTATCGTCGCACCATGTGCCGGTGGACTCGAATAGAGCCCGCGCGCTATCTGCTTCATTTGGCTGAGCACGGCTTGCGTTACTGCCGGAGCAGCACAGACAATATGAGCTGCGCCGACGCGCTCTCCGTAAAGTCCCATATTTTTCGCAAACGACTGCGTCACCGCCATCTCCATGGGTCGCTCTCTGGCACCATCCGCTTCGGAAGCCGGTACTGTAGCGCGTTCAAACAAGCGAACAGCTGCCGCATCGCGCTCAAAAGAGCCCGAGGCGAAGCCTTGGTAAGCGCAGTCAAATAACGGAAAATGTTGTTTCTTTCGGATGACGTCCAAGATCTCTTGCCACTGTGTCATGGAAGGGTCTGCTCCCGTCGGATTATGTGCACACGCGTGAAGGAGCACGATTGAGCCCGACGGTGCAGCAGTTAGGTCGTCCAGGAGACCGATGATGTCGACCTCATGGGTCTCGTCTGAGTAATACCGGTACTCGCGGCACTTTATGCCCGCCGCTGGGAATATGTTCCAGTGGTTCCCCCAGGTCGGGCGCGGCAGATAACAGACTGCGCCGCGCTGGTAAAACTTGCTGAGGAACTCTGCGACCAGGCGAAGCGAGCCTGTTCCCGACAGGCTTTGTAGCGAGACAACTCGCTGCTCTTTGAGCGCCGGTGAGCGCTCCCCAAATACGAGGCGAGCTGACAGGGAGCGAAATTCAGGTAAGCCTTCGATCGGCAAATACTCGTGCAGGGTATTCGGATTATTTGCTAGTTCTTGTTCGACTCGTTTCACAACACCGAGCACGTATGGCCTGTTCTCTTCCGTGCGGTACGCACCGACGCCCAGATTTACTTTAAGGGGTGAAGGGTCCTCACGGAAAAGCTCATTCAGACCTAAGATGGGGTCCTTTGGTGCCTCAGGCACTCCAGAGAAAGTCGAATAAGACATGCGGCTCCGAAACGTGTCCAACTGGCTTTGTTTCCGGGCGAGTGACTGCAAGGGTCGTAGATTGCGTCTTGTGAGAAGTCCCACAAACATACCCCACGGCAAGGTACGTCTTGAACGGAGTCTACCCAGGATCACGAGTCAGTGATCCCTGTTAGGGCTTAAGCGCAGCAACACAGCCGTTGAACAGAGACTGGCATAAAAGCTTTTGTTGGGAGTTGGAGTGCGTACCCGCGCGGCCTCGCCACGGCGACAATCTTTGTCCAGCGACCTATTAAGGCGACTTTCTTGTCCGGCAGGGTCTTGTTAGCGCTTCGCGCTGCTGTGGAACTCCAGGTATAGAACTAACTGCTTGGTACGTACGCTTAGTGTAGTACAAGGCTTTGAGGACCCGAGCAACAAGAAGACGCTCGCATCAGAGCTTGCTGGCTCGCTCAGGGCATCACCTGTGAGCGGTGCTTTTGCGTTCAAACCCAGACTACACATCGCAATTGTAGCTCTATAAAATACTCTTCTATTTACAATAGACGAAAATTCCGTGCTTAGAAGTTTAAGCATTCCTCGCTTCGCGTCGTGCCCGGACACTCTTCCGTGCAGCGAAGGAAGAGAACGTGGTCGGACCACAGAGCAGCGCTCGTACGGATAGCGCTCGGGATTCTCATTTTGACCGTTCGACTAGAGCAGCTTTGTTCAAAGGCACTATCTATGGCAGCGTCTCAAGTTGCGGAGCGTGTGCAGGAGCTGCACCTCGACGACAACGGCAGAGGACCAGGATCCGAGTCACCAGAACGGGTCCGAAACTTGAACATTGTGTTCATCGGACACGTAGACGCCGGCAAGTCGACACTGTGCGGCCACCTGCTCTACCTGACTGGCAACCTCGACGAGCGCACGTTGGAGAAATACGAAAAGGAGGCGAAGAGCAAAGGTCGCGAGTCATGGAAGTTCGCTTGGGCGCTCGATCTCACCGAACAGGAACGAAGCAAAGGAAAAACCACGGATTATGGCGTAGCTTCATTCCGAACCGCAACGAAACATATCACGATTATTGATGCGCCTGGCCACAAGGCCTATGTGCCGGCGATGATCTCAGGCACCGGACAAGCTGATGTGGCTATACTGGTGATTTCGGCCCGCAAGGGAGAGTTCGAGGCCGGCTTCGAACGAGGCGGACAGACCCGCGAGCACGCTATGCTCGCAAAAACGGCTGGTGTGCGACAACTCATCGTCGTCATCAACAAGATGGATGAACCCACCGTGCAGTGGAGCGAGGAGCGCTTTCGGGAGATATGCGACAAACTGGCACCCTTCCTGAAGCAGATTGGATATCGGCCGCAGGAGGTCAGCTGGGTACCTGTCAGCGGCTTCACAGGTGAGAATTTGCGCGAACCGGTTCATCCAAGCACGTGTGCATGGTACAAAGGCGGATCGCTGCTCCAAGTGCTCGATGCACTGAAACTACCACCGCGGCCGCTGGATATGCCGGTGCGCATGACTGTCGTGGACAGATTTCGAGATATGGGCGTTTGTATCCTAGGCCGAGTCGAAGCCGGTACGATTCGCAGCGGTGATCGGCTACTGCTCATGCCACCGCGACTTGTCGTGCATGTCACGAGCATCACAATGGATGCCGAGGAGGTGCCGCTCGCTGAGCCCGGAGACAACGTCAAGCTGCTTGTGAAAGGCGTCGAGGAAGACGATATTCATTCGGGCCAGGTGCTCTGTGCAGAGAACGATCCCGTTGAAGCGACAACGACCTTCGATGGCCAAGTGATGCTGGTCGAGCACAAGTCCATTCTGACTGCGGGGTACCGCTGTATTGCGCATATTCAAGCAGCGGCCGTTGAGGTTGTTTTCGAGCGTCTCCTCGCTGAGGTTGATCGCCGCACAAACCAGATCGTCAAGAAACATCCCAAGTTTGTGCGACCCGGAAGTACCTTTATTGCGCGGTTAAGCGTCGCGCAGCCCGTCTGCGTTACCGCGTTCAAAGAGTTTGCGCCTCTGGGTCGTTTCATGCTGCGGGATGAGGGCACCACCATAGGAGCCGGGGTGGTGGTACGCATTCCGACTGCCAAGCAACGCTCAGAGGAGCTTCAGTCAACGACGGAAAGTGGAGCGAAAATCGCCTCGTCATCAGTTTAGAGCACAGAGACGCGCACAGTGAGCGTTTCCTACAGAGAACAGCATTTGGATTCGCCCACTTTAGAAGCAGCAGCGGCAACGTACGGAACAGCACTGTAGTACATAAGCAAAACCGATCATCGAAACGCGCGCAGTGGGTGTTTCCAACGCAGAAAAGCATTAGAATTCGCAAAGTTCAGCAGCAGCAGCAGCAGCAGCAGCAGCAGCAGCAACTCCTTTGGAGACTTGCATCGCTTCATGCAAAAACACTTCCATGACACCCAAATCTTCTTCTTCACGCACTGGTCAGTAGTACAATAGCCGCGCGCTACATAGAATGCAGAGGCAGAAACTTTATCGGGCCGCAATATCCCGATTTGGATAGAGGCAGCCCAGATCCGTTTTCCCTAGACAAACATGCGGATACGCTCTGCGATTTTAGAGGGTACCTCTTCCCACTCCAACAGACCTGCGGATATCGCAAGCTGCGCCCGCGAAGCGTCGTGAATGAGCATCCAGAGGGCGTCGGTGAGTTCAGACGCCTCCTGGACACCAGCTGGTCGTGCAAAACCGAGCAGACAGGCACTCTGCAGCACTCGATCGGCGCACGACCGGACAGATTGACGCCCTGCATCACATCGACTCTCAAGAACGGCGTAATTATACAACACTGCGGCGAAAGCCCGCCAGAGCTTCTCAGGTGTATCGCTATGCACGATGATCGTAAACGTATCTAAAATAAGATCCGCACATCGTAGCAAGGCCTCACGCACCGGGGCTCGCTGCCAATGGACGAAACTGTTGCATATGAAGCGACAGGAAGAAACGTGTATTCCAAAAGAAGCTTCTGCACTGGATGCATGACGTAGGACACTGTCGAGTACTGTCGGCTGACCATTTCCAAAAAGTATCTGTATCGCATCATTTTCTAGGACGACGAGTCTCGCCAGATCTATAACAGCTACCGCCTGCGCGGGCGGTGTCCGCTCGAGGAGCGCACTGAGCATGCGCACCTTCTCTGCTGTAAGCGGTTTCAAAGTCTGGAATAACGACCGACACCGATCGTTTTCCGGCAAATGTTCCAAGATGCGTTCATACGAATCCGTCCCAGGAAACAGTATCCAGTCCGGCAGATTCCCCGCCGAATGACCTTGCGGTAGAGAAGACGCAGCGGGTGGCACATAGCGATCAGCGCCGGTGAGCGGATCCGTCAGCGCGCCCGCATCGGCACGCATGTCGCTGGCGGGAACATGCGTGATAAGAAACTGTACAATCTGTTCCAGATATGTACGCGGCAAATGTTCTTCTTCCAGAAAACGCTCGGCAGCGACGTACGGATTCTCTCCACGTCGATACCCTAGCTGACGATATCGATGCGCACTGCCGTCGACATCAACATCAACATCGAAGACGTAGTCAAAACCTGTCTTGAGAGGCCGCTCGGGCGATCCAGGAGGATCCGTCACGTCACCTATCTTCATCCAGCGACCTGCTGACATCGACCACATGTATACTTCGATGCCGTCCAGGGTTCCGGACTTGCGCACGAGCCGCGTTTGTCCGTCCCGAAAGCCCGGCTGCGCTAGCGCCGTTTCTGCATCAGGCACTTGGGAAGGATCTATCTGATGCTGATGGTGCATGCTCGTTTTTTGCGCTGCCAGCGCCATCTCGTATTCCGCAACGTGCTCTGCCGGCGCGGACCTCTCCGGAATGCGGGTCCAAACGCGCGCACAACTGTCAGCACAGCCGGTTAGAAAATCGCCGTCAGCATTAGGAATCATGGTAACACTCCAGACGGTATTGGGATGTGGTATCGTTTGAACGACATCCTGCTGCTGGAGGTCCAGGATGCGCACGGTTCGATCTTCGCTAGCCGAGATGAGCATATCTTGAAAAGCAGCAAGGGCATAAATGAAGCTGCCATGTACATTCGGATAGCGACGAATTTGCTCACCATGCATGGACCAAAGAATAACTGAGCCATCGTTCCCAGCAGATGCGAAACTGCCTCTAGAATGCGCGCTCAACTCGAGTCGGCAGAGGGCCCGTACGGCTTCGTCGTGGCCGTACAGCACCTGGGCGCACTCTCCTTTGCGAACATCCCAGAGACGAATGCTGCAGTCCGCCGAAGCGCTGAGGACTTCGGTATCGCTTAGAAATAAAAGAGCCCAAACCGCTGCGTCGTGTCCAGTGAGGCTCATGAGACTCTCGCCGTCCCGCCACAGGCGCACCGTTCGGTCCCAGGAGCCAGAGGCCACCAGTGTCGACGTTGGGGCTACCGCCAGCGCGCTCACGACGTCTCCGTGCCCTTTGCCTAAATGCGTCATCTGCTCTGTATTGACGTCAATCCAGGCAACAGTTTTGTCCGAGGAACCGCTTACTATCATTTCGTTGCTCAAAACCGCGAGCGCCTGAACATAATGGGGAGCGTGTACCCGAATACCATAGCTGTTCAGTTCGTTACCGCGCCAAAGTCGCACGCAGCCGTCCCGTGAACCTGTTATCAATAGTTCTCGCGACATGGCAGCAACGGCTCGAACGTCAGCCGCATGCCCGGCAAGCGTTCGGGACAAACGGTACGTAGCCGCGTGCGGAGAACTGTCGCCGACGCCTGAACGTTGTTCAGCATCCATGACGTGCTCTCTAGTCTTTCAACCCACTGGTGGATCTCAGCATAAACTAGACGCTATCCAAAGTGAGAGGATCCAGTACGTTAGCGCTCGTATGCCCTAGTTTCGATCAGACTGGTCAATCCGAATCCAAACAACATCTGACCTGCCACTGTCTGCCGTAGTTCAGAAACGCCGTGTCAAGTGCCGACAGCGAATTTGCCGGATCTACCACGAGCCATCGACTCTGAAAAGCGCTTACTCTGGATGCATAAACGGAGACAATAAGCAAGTAAGATACCTCTGCTCCTTTATAGAGGTCGTCACGTTCCACGAGACCCGATCCTGCATCCTGATTAGGAATAGCGGCTCAATCTAAAGAACGACACATTTTCCTGCGACGCGGAACATCGAGCATCCGGTTTCTCGGGCGTTTCAGGCGCCTCAGCAGTACTCGAGCGGGAAGAGGGCCGCTTTTGCGATGCAACCTGCCGGTGTATTGAAGCTGTATGCGTCCGACCAGCTCAGAAAGAGGCGCGCTGCTTCTTCCGCTACGGACGGGGACGTTCTCGTGGACGAGCGCCGCTTGCGCTCGCCGGCGAACCTCATTCGCAGCTCAAACTTACATGCGGCAATTGTGAGATGTATCGCTCGGAGACGTCCATCATCTATTCATTGTTTCGTGGCATGTTGAATATATATACGACAGTTATCAGATGCCTCGCTTGGGGGCGTTCATCGCTGGGCTCGCGCTCCGAAGTACGTCAGGGCTGCTTCAGAATGGCGCTGCTCTGCAAATATCCTGCGCCGAAAGCGCAAGGGCCCCAAAAGGCACATGCTGAGCCTCTCGTACAAATGTACACGCTCCGACTGGACGTCGGCAAGCACCGCGATCTTCGACCATAATATGTTCTGGTGACGCGCTCCATTTGAAGAGGCGACTAAGCGAGCAGAGAGGCCCAAGTGACGAGGCAGGTTGCTCATCCAGTTCTCTTTTGTTGAAGGATGACCTTTAATAATAATTTAATCGCCCGCAGTCTTTCTAAGCAAAACGCACGGCCGCAGGATATGGCGCATATACTCATGCCTGAATAAAATGGAACGAGTCCACTTGTCTATCGCGAGTGTATGCATTAAAGTTTTGGGCTTTCCAATTGTCATCATTAGTAGCATTTCTGCTAATGTGTTCTTCGATTTTTTCCGTTTTTCGTGCCACTCATCTCCAGCATGAAATATGCTCGTGTCTCGCTTCCCTCCAGCTCCGTTGTCTGTAGTCGAAAGATGTTGATGGCACCATTAAAATCCCTATCTCTCGGTTTCTTGCTGCTATCGGAGCATGTGATACACACGTGGCATTTGCAATCTACGCCTCGCTTGGCATTCGCATTTTTTGTGAAGCCTAGGTGGGCGTTTCGCGGCGGTGACTGTTTGCTGTAGTCAGATATTCCCACAGAATACCCAACCTTTCCCTGGATAACTGCACTATGGCGCGTGACAGCTTGCTCCAGAATTCGGTTCGTGCCCTCGACGGAGACGGAAGAGAGCTCTCGATGCTCGCTTCCGTTTCCGCGCTCGGAGCCGTCCCATAAGAGCATGGGCATCCTCCTGGCGATCCCCTTGGCAAGTACTGTGTCCGCTGTACAAGCAGGCGCACGCTGTTCTGTTCAATACAGGATTTGTGGAACGCGATATTATCCATGATGAAACAAGTACCCGTACGATTATTCAGGTCAAGAACAAGTCGAGAAGTTTCAAACTGTCGGCGCTCCGTTGTTGGAAAACGATGAGGCAGTGTTTCCTCGAGACGATTGCGGTAATAGCTAAAGCCCGAGGCCATGATGCTTCTCTAAGAAAACAGAAGAGACAGGAGCCTGTGTGAGCAAGTCCTGTGAGAGGTATCTAGCTGCTGTAGAACGCCGTTTCGCCGATTTCGATGAAAAGAGTGCGACTTGGCTCTCGAACGGCATCGATTATTTTGCGTACTAAGTTCAGTGAGCTTTCGGCTTGAGGTTGTGAAAAAGTCTTGAAGGGATGACATCGAAGTTTGTTTTCAATGTCAATCCAGCTGCAATTCTTGCTGCACCAGCAAATTGCCTTGAAACAGAAAGATCGGAACTGGGCATGATTCGAGCGTCCGGAATGAAAAAAAGGAGCGGAGTGGAGAATTGTTTGCATAGATTTTGTAATGACTTCTGCTTTTTATGAATTCTTGCTCGATTGCGTGGCAACTCAATTTCATTCCGGTGACCTGGCGAATTCCAACTGAAAAACATCAAAGGAGTCACGCTGAAGAGACAATCGAGAATCGTTAAATTAGGTGTGGATTCGTAACTCTTTGTTGTCGCACTTCGAAGGTCGAGTTCGTCGACCTGAAAAAATTTCGGAAAGGATTGTAGAGCAGGAACAGCATAAAATGTTCACTGTTCCATTTTATAGTCTTTCAACTCAATTTTGTTTGACCACCGCTGAAAGCATTCGAATGCTGTTTTTGTAGCTTAAAGCAGAAGATCGAAATCAGGATGCAATTTATCGTATTGAGCACAGATGAGTTGCTTGCAGGATGTATATTCTTCACTGAACAGTGCAAGGTGGACTCCATTCCCCCTTCAGGTCTGTCATATCCCAGTACTCAGATGCGAGAGGAACACAGAAAAGTAAATGCGATCCAAGCCAAAAACCGAATCCTCAAAACTGCTTGCATTCAATGGTTGAAAACGACACGTTGAGCATCTCACGGAAGGCAAAAGCGAGGATCGCAGCCATCACGGGCGTCTCTGTTGCTCAACACCTTGTCTGTGTGGTCCTGCAAATACCCGGATACAGTCACAAAAAACAGAGCCCTAGTTCACACACGGCCATCATGAACCGAAACGCACGTACAGCGTTCATGGAACGTTGCAATCGGTAAGAAGCACAGGGATATCCGTTTGATTTCTCAGTCGATGAGACTTGCTTTGGACGAAACGGTCGGAGCGTACATGGCCACTCGCCGGGTAGAGAGCCCATTGTACGTGCGATCGATTTGGAAAAGAAAGACGACATCATCTGTTCTACCTGCAGTGGATTCATGTAGCGGCCTCGGGTTCGCCCGCATTGAAGCCTAATACAACAGCACCTTTTTGTAGAATCACTGAAGATGTTGCTCCTGACGTCTGGCGACTTCGTTCTGTTGCACTACATAGCACTTGAACATTCCCCTTGCTTTCGAGCATTGTGCTGATTCCACCGGGGTAGAGCTGCTTTTCATTCCTGCGTACACTCCATGGTTCATTTCCATCGAACGGATGTTTTCTATCATGAAACGTAAGGATCGCTGCTCTGGGCGATTCGCTGAAGCGCTCAGCACACGGTGACACACTGGGGCACATTTCGTCGTTCTTCAGCAAGTCCTTCTCCCCTGCGAAGGTCCTCACCTGAGGCTATAAAGAAGTGCATTCACTTTAAAAAATCCGAGGGATATCCTAGGGCGCACACTTCAGAAGGTCCAGACGGACAAAACGCAGCGGAGCGCTTCCGTGATATATGAGTACGGAGAGCTGACAGAGCACCAGATGGCAAAGACGGCACGAATTCAAGGAATCTTTGTAGAGCCGAGTCCCATCAGACGCAACAAACGCATGGGGTCCATGAGCCGGTACTTTGACGCCGCCATCAATATCAGACGATATGCGTTGCTTTATATGACACTCGTGGAGCTGGCGCGAGCCAGCTTTGTGGGGAACCTCTCAGGATCGAAGTATACGAGGTAAGGCTGAAACCGGCGGCAGGGGTCCGGTTGAAAAGGCTGGCAGACCTCTGCATGTGGTAATAATTTAAACTTCATGGTCGTAGGATATTGGTTACCATGTTCAGCATCAAAATCGGCAGCGCACCCGTGGGTGTTTTGTCCTTTTTATACATTATCGTACAGGCAGCGCAGCTGAGGGTATTTTTGTCCCGTTTAGCCACGTCCGGATTTTCGCCGTCCTGCGAAGCAGCCACGACTCTCGGCTGTACATCCGTCGCGTACCCCGTTTTTTCGCAAGTCAGCTTCTCCACTGCTCGGGTGGTTCATAGGGTGGTTCCTGTGAAAGTTATTTGGCGATTCGCGGCATTATCAAGATTTACAACGAAAAATGAGGGCCATCCTTGCGAGCGAAACCTTGAAGGTGCCTGAAGGCGTGACGGTACGCGTTAAGAAGCGGGAGGTTTTCGTTAAAGGGCCCCGGGGCGAACTCCGGAAGAGCCTTAAACATATACCTGCTGACTTTACGCTTTTGGAAAAGGGGCGCAAAGTGCGCATCCAGGTGTGGCAAGGACGCCGAAAGGATCTGGCAACTATTATGACGGCGGCCTCCGTTTTTAAGAACATGTTTACCGGCGTCATCAAGGGTTACTGTTACGAGCTTAGAGCCGTATACGCGCACTTCCCGCTGAACATGACGATATCCGAGAACGATACAGTTCTAGAAGTGCGCAACTTTCTGGGAGAGAAGCGAGTCCGTCGAGTGCGAATGCTCGGTGGCGCGAAGGTCTACCGTTCGAACACTGTGAAGGATTGCTTGCTCGTCGTTGGAAACGATATCAACGAAGTTTCACAGTCTGCTGCTCTCATCCACGAAACATGCCTTGTGAAAAACAAAGATATTCGTAAGTTTTTGGATGGGATTTATGTGAGTGCACGGACGAATGCCGTAGATGACGACGGCGTGGCGGTCACTGCAACGCACAAATGCTGAGATGCACAGCGAGGATCGCATTCTAGCATTCTTTCCTGAGTCAGTGGCTTGTGCGCCTAGTTTAGGTCAAGTTCTGCGTCGTTGTTTGAGGTTTGTAACGGCATTCGGCGCATCTCCTTCGAGAGCGGATCCAGCGAGCGAAAAATCGACCTACGCGGCCGCACCCTGCCCAGAGCGCAGTACCGGGTAAAGTGCAGCGCTCCCAGTTGATGAGACGACAAAGCCTCGCTGCAGAACTTTTGCAGCGTTGGGAACGACGTTGCGTCCAGATTTGAGAGCGTTGGATTCCAGGCGTGGCTGCTCCCTCGTGGCAGATACCTGCCCTGCAGATAAACGATTCCGCTGTGGTCTTTTCCGAACACCCATGATCAGACGTTCAAAAGTTACTTCATGTATGCGACTTTGTAGCATCTCATTCCAGAGATGGCCGCGACCGTTAGGCCGGCGAATTCCCGGGCACTTGCTGCACTTGCTATGCTCTAGCGGCACGAAATCGCGACTCGCTCCTGATGTTCGGCATCACGCTCCAGAGGGCGTGTGGGTAATTACCACAGTGCCACTCCTGCTTCATGGCACCCGCACCCTGCATGACTTACAGTAATGTCCAGTCTCAGAAATAGCTGCTGGTGCACTAAACGGAACTTGCCCGAGCTTCTGATCTCTAGGCCACCTCGGCGAACGAATCCGCTGCCCAGCCTCGCGGCGAATGCGCCATAATGAACTCTTCCAAAGTACTCAACAAGGCAATGTCGGTGATTTGTCAGTTATTTAAAGGTGAGTCAAGAGCTTCCACTGCATAGAGGGAGCGCTCCTGTGAGTGTCTTGCTCGGTGCGCTACGTCTCAGCAGTGTAGATAGATGTGTCTCTCGACTGGTACCTACTCTGGAATCGGTGGTCGATCCTCTGGTGCATCCATGAGAATTTCCGCGCCCAGTTCGCGCCCAAGAACTTGCCGCAGTTCCTCGTACCCTAGGCCTTCTCGTAAGACACGCCAGCCTCGCGTTACATCCACAACGGTGGATTTCAATCCGATCGTTCGAGCGCCTGCGTTGATCATAAAGTCCACTTCGTGTTCCCAGTGCTCCAGCATTCGCAAATAATCCCTATCTACACCGTCCTCCTCTACTTCATCGTCTGGAACAGAGCTTGCTAGGAGCGCGACACCATCGAGAGCATCCATGGCAGCCTGGCAATATGGATCACGGGGCCATCGAACACCTATCTCCCGCCGTTTCCACATTTTCCTATGGACCCGGTTTTCGATCATGACGCGAGGTACCTCATGAGTCGCCGGTAAAATAAACGTGTACGGACCAGGAAGCAGCGCCTTGAGAACTTTGAAGGTACGCTTGTCGAGCACAAGCGCGTATCGCTGAATAGCTGCGTGATTTCGACAGAGCAAAGACAGTGGCTTGCGAACGCTCGGAGGCGTCTTCTTCAGCGAGTAAATTCTCTCCACGCCAGTTCTCGAGTGCAAGTTACAAACAAACGCATACGATGTGTCGGTTGGTAAAATGCCTACTACTCCTCTGGAAGGATCTCTCAGCAGTTCGAAAACATTCTGTAGTCGCCAAACGTCGTCGCCGTCGCCACTTACCTCTACGTACAGAAAAGGGTCTCGCTTGCTGTCAGCCCTATGACGACCTGATGTTAGGCTACAGTATGTCTCATGAAGCGTATACGTTCCCTTCCTACGCAACCAAACTACAGGATTCGGAGCCAGAAACATATTCACTGTTCGTAGCGGAAAACGAAAACACTCAGCGTCGAGCTCCGCTTCGAAACGAATCTGCAAAGCGACGGGGACGGCGACTGTGCGTTCCAGAGTCGGCAATAGGTCGCATTGTTGTGCTGTGCAGCATGTGTTGTCATTCGGAATATGAGCTCGATAAAGAGTCGTCTATGGGGCTGCGAGACTGCCAGGGTTTAGTGCCCAGTGTGCTGCTGTGCGAAAAGAATTCCCAGTTCTTCGTAGATGGGCAACGGCAGCGATAGAGGCTGTTCGGAGACGAACTCTGGTTGCCTTGTACGGAGGCAAACCTTTAGCGACGCGCCGCTACCGACTTGTAACCGCTGATCGTGTTCGAAGAGGCGCTCTCGTAGTCGATACAGACACTATTGTTTCTTTGCGTCGCCTTAGTTCCGGGTTGCTGTATTTTTCGGAGAAGCTCAGGGAGAACACCAGACGGCATTCTCGACGACCTGGTAGAGCCATGAAACACTTATGTTTTGAAAGATATAGCGTGCAAAACCTGCAAGTGCGCAGTGATGATGGTCTGTGTTCGTGTCACTCAGTGCGCTTGCGCAGGCAACGTGTGTTTACCCTCCGGGTGCTACAGGGCGCGCTGGCATGATTCACTCGAAAGCCCACCGTTGCGCTAGTCGCGCTCTCTGAGCTCGCACCGGAGACCCGATTAAGTTCCCCGTACATCTAAAATAACTTGCCTGAATCAGAAGAAGGGGGCGGTGGACAAATGTTTGGTGCGTGCCACAGGTTCATTTCAGTGCACGGTCAGATCAAGCAACTGGTCCGCAGGCCTGTATCCACTGTGCTTGAACAGCGCCCAGCGATCCCGCTTTCGACAGGCGCCCAGATCGATCCATATAAGCTCTCATGGAAAGCTTGTCTAGAAGAGTCTCGTAGCTGAGCATATGGCTGCAACGCTTTCTAGGTTCTCACACATGCTCACACGGAAGCGCCGCTTGGTTGCAATGCCTGTAGTCCAGGGCTGGTCGCGCATGCAGTGCAGACGCGTACGGAAGCCGCTCTCCAGAGCGTTCTGCAGTCGGTGTCCACTTCCATTCCGAAAATTTCATTTCTAAACTGTTATCATAATGGCTGGAACAGGGACTAAGGATCATGGACAAGCACGGTCTTGTTCGGGCGTAGACTCTGGGAAGCATGCTTGCTGGATTCCCAACAGCTCATTCCTGGTGCCGCATAGGCTCAGCATGGGCTGGGCATCTGTGCAATGCCCTCGTGCGCTTCAGCGTGTTTAGCGCGCCGTGGTGGATTGTATCGTTCTCAACTCGAAGCCTGGCATAACTACTTCATGTAGTGCTACATGGTGGTTCAGATAGCTCCCAATGCAAGGCCTTGGATATCCTGTACGTACCGGTGATGAATGACAGATCGAGGTTGCCTGCCGAAGAGATTTTCATAACCGCCTTTCACGAAATCTCTTAGCACCACTGAATCGTGAAGAAACTGCTTCCTTTGTATCAACTTGAGAGAGCAGCTTTGCGTGATTCAGAGAGTTTAGTCACGCACTACGTTAGAAACCTGGATCATTTTATCAGAGTCACAGACCTCGAGACAAATGGGCTCGGTTCCTGTTGGCATCCGCGTCTCTTTCTGGTGTTGCTCAAGGATGTGCAGCATGAGCATGCATGCCCAGAAACAAGGTCCTCCGCATTTCTTCGCACCTACGGTGGCATTCCAGGTGCGCCCCTGGAAAGGCAGTGCCGGTATCGATGTGCTCCGCAAAAACCGTTAGATTCAGAATAAACGCCAAAGGCTCGATGCTCTGTAAGCTTACAAATTAGCAGAACACGTGCGCTCGCAGGGCTGGTGGTGCGGCCGCCCCTGCAGTGGCGGACGCCACAACGGGGTCCACGCACTTTCACTATGACATAGCCCCTTTTTGGCTGCTAAGGAGGCGGCCAGCCCGTTGACTTGTTGCTGGATGCCAGGACTGTTCAGCGCGCCGCTCCATGCCACATCACTCATGCCGTGAGTCAAAATTTGCATATAGACATTCAACAAATGCTAGAAATGATTATCAAATGTAGTCGGCCTGGAACCGGAAGGATCGCTGGATCCAGCCGTATTTCCATAGAGGAACACCGGACAGTAATTCATGTACCTAAAACATTCTAATGAAGAGCTGAATATCTCTATCCGCATCTGTTCAGAGCCGCACTGGATTGAGGTTCCCACTTGCGGAAGCGTTAGCAGATCAGCTGGAATATCTTCCACGATTACTGCCCGTCTCCGTGCATCCGGAAAAACGCAACCAGGCGCATCTGTTTTCCATTAAAAGCGACAATATTTTTGATAGAGAACGGTCGATGTATCTAAGCAGGGAGCCCTCAAAAAAAGCGCTTGCTCCATGCGGCGCGATGCGACGCTGATGGACAAATGTGTAGATCAAAAAATGCAATTTTTATTCGATAATGTACATATGTGTATAAAAAGACATTGGCGGTTGCGACACGCAGCGTTCGATTTCCCTCCAACTTTGAATCCCCGCTGCCCCCGGTGGTATCTCAAGGTGCCCTCTGATCAACCAGCTTAACGGTGGAAGAATGTCAGTCTGAACAACGATAAGATTCTTGTGATGTATTCACTCTTCAACCATCGACTCGTTTTCGGCGAAGCGTGCAGCTTGAACACACCGGAAAAGCAGCAGTTCTTCGTGGCACAGGCGCCGGGCCAACCGTTAGTGGGTCACGCTCGTATGTGCGATACGCCTCAAGGCAAAGACGAGCCGAGAACAGAAACTCTTGAGCGAACTTTGAAGATTCGTGTTGCAGCAGCTGACCCTCTCGAGGCAGAGTTTATCGATCGAGTACTGCAAGCTTGGAAAAGAGAGAGTGAGTCTGTGCTCGCGCGTTGCGACGAGCTCAACCGTCAAGGCTGGTCTGCTTTACAGATTTTCCAGGAGATTCGAGATACTCATAATTTTGGCTTCACTGGGGCCCTTGGGCGGCACCGAGACAAGTATCGGTCGCAGCTGCCAGCTCCGGGTATTCGAGCTGTCCGTGAAGGCGCCTTTTTAGATTGGATGGAAGGTCTCGACTATGGCACGAAGAGACATGATGCGAAGAACGCACTCTCTGCTGCGCTCCAAGTCCCGGCACTTTCCCCTCAAGAGAAAGCGAGGACCCATCTTGAACAGAGGGAACGCTCAAAGCGAGCTCAATTCCGAGTCGCGCCTTCGACGCGGGCTGTCATCGCTCCGGACAACTCGGAGATATCGCTCATAATCAACGAGGACACGAGCGACTGTTTGGACAGCACCGCGCAATCGGACTCTATCGCTCTTAGATTCCACGTTTTCAGTATGGGACGAAAATCCATCCGACGCCTGATGCGAGACGCCTCAGGCCGTCGATCCAGCGTCAAACATCTTAGTATCGCTTTTGTGAATGATCCTGTGTCATCAGACCCCGCGAACCCCAAAATCGGAATGACACTAAGGTCGAACCCACAGGAGTACTTTTTCTACCTGTGCTACGATGGTTGTGAGAAACGCAAGCAACTCGAAACGCAAACACGAAACGAAGAGAGCGCTGGGATCGGCATCGAGCAATGCGATGCTCTGCAGCCCTGAAGCATCGGTTACATTTGATGCTATCTGATCGCATCCGCTGTCGCCTAGCTCTGGTGGTCAGACTCCGAGCCAGAGCATTGTCCAGATTAGTTAAAGATGGTTCGCTTCACGTTTGAACGTTCGAACGTCCGATGCCCCGATCATATAAAACGTCCGATTCAGATAGAGTCTGTCTTAGAAAACACTGCTCCATTATCGACACGATAACGATCTTCAAGGAGGTAAGGATGATGGCTATCGTAAGCGAAGGCGGACGCGTCGGGTCCAGTCTGCAATTTGCGCAAAAACGGCATTCGCACAGCGCCTACTCTTCAAAAAATCCATGCTGTGGCGGCCTTGCAATGGGTACGTGTTCATGAGGATCCTCGAGCCGACGCCTGCACAGCTATAGCAGAGTTGTGTTGTACCAATGCGGCGTTCGCATCGGAGTGCTTTCGCTTACGCAGTGGACGCGCACACGGCAGACTCGGTACCCAAAGGATCGCTTGAAGGAATCTTGCTTCCCGAGGGAAATTCCGGTTTGTGGTTCACGGACCTGTGAGCGTCTAAGGCGAAGCGATGGTGGCTCCCTGGATGCCGGCTCTTGGCACTTGCGCATCCATGAGGATTCTCGTTTGATTCATGCAAACTGCACCGTGGATAATGTACAGCGGTCCCGTGCGGAGGACGCAATGGCGACGCGAACGTCCTACGTAGAGGCGTTCCGAAGGGTACACATTCTCTGAACACTTGTCTCCGCTCTGATCCCAAGAGTCTAGGCAACTGTCTATATGTCTAGGAGTATGCGGAGCAAATCTAGGACAAGCGAGTTTTCGCAATAGACTACAGATCTTTGGGACGGTGAATTGTCGAGACCTCGCGTCACCTGCACTCGTACGCCTGGGCCCTGCTGGAGAAGTCATTCCCACCTATACCTGGCAGCTGGAAGTTGCCCCTAGTTCCTAGGGCGCGCTACTCGCCATCCAACATACCGCCGCAGGCTCCTGTGCTCGGCACGGTTGATGACGCGGTTTCTCGGAGCGCTGCACTCACATAAAAGCGCAGTTCTCCTAGAAAGCTGATATTCGCACGCTTTTCGACGATATTCCAAAATATACATTCGCAACGTGCTAGAGCTCGTGACAATAAGCCCGTGTAAACTGAGTGTATCCGTACCATTCTGTGACCTTATTCTGTATCATTCCACCAGCATAGCTAGGCATGGCAGGTTTCCAAACCCACCGGATCTACGGCACTTGGTACTCTGCCTCAGGGAAAAGTGCTGCAAGTTCGTCCCGTTCCTCTCGCATCTCGTCCCGACTTCGATCCGGGCGTTCGGTTTCGTCAGCATGAAAACCCCGCTTCTCGAGAGCGCCGTAAATGGCGTCGTTCGGGGTAAAGTCCCCTGGAGTACGCGGCACGATGTGAACGTGAACGTGGGGTACCGTCTGGCCGGAACCAACGCCATCCTGTATCACAAACTGCAAGCCGCTGACGCCCCTCTTACGCCCATGAGCCTCAATTCTGGAACCTATTCGTTGAGCACTGAGCCACAGGTCTGCAACTTCGGCTTCTACAAGGTCCGCAAACCTCGCCACAGGACGTCTTGGAAAGACGAGAACATGGTGGTGAGCCACTGGACGCAGGTTCACGACTGCAAGTGTGAGCTTCGTTGAATAAAACACTTCCACAGCTCTTGAAATGTAATACGGGCCAAAAGGGTACAGCATAGATACAGGGATCAGAACGTTTCGCCACTACAACCGCAGAAGAAACAGCCGCCTGTTCCTTAGCAACTGCTTTGATGGCGACCAGAGACCGCTTGTGTCATTAGCGAAGGCTTCTGGTTTCTTTATTGGTGCCCGTTTCAGGATCGCCGGAGTTTCAATTGCCAAACAGAACACTTTCTTGAGTTGTTTGGAAGACCTGAACCATTGTAGACTGGCAACCTGGACCGGAGGGGAGTTCAAGCGGGGACTAGTCCAGAAATCGGACGTATCCTGTGTTAAAGGCCGTACGAAGGCACCTCAGACCGATGTCTATGGGTGACGCTGCGCATGAAACACAGCTGATCCAGCTTTGTGATCAGCAGCGAACCGAGATTGCAGGGCTTCTAGCACAGCTTCGAAGGGCGCCTGTTGCATCACTGGAAACGGCAGCGGTGGAGCGTAAAGCACGTACACTTCTCGCAACATGGCAGCAAAAAGTCGAGGAAGGTGAGGCTCTCGGCTTGCCCGGGCTTGATGCTCAACGGAATCTTCTATTCCAGATGCAACGAGCCCTCTCTGCGGTATCAACGCAACTGCGTCGACGGCGTTTGGCCACCACTGCCGGAGCGCAACCTAGTGCCGCTCCCGTCTCAGGAGAGGAGCGTCTAGCTCTAGAACGGGAACTCCTAATCGAACCCCAATCGATAACAACCCATGACGTGCGACCATCGAAGCCTGCCTATGGGGAAGCGGCAACCACTCGCTCCGCTGCATCCGACCAAACGGCTCTTGGCACGACAGAACTCTCTGCGGTGGCGAGCCAGATTACTCGCCGCATCCACCGTACAACTTTATTAGCAAATCAGGAATTGGAGCGATCGAAAGCAATCTCCGATAGCATTACCGAGTCATCGGCAAATATTCGACGAATGGATCAGAAGTATGATGAGTACCAGGGCCAAATGGCACTCGGGAACCGACGCATCGAGCAACTTCGCCGTGCAGAGCGCCGAAGGCGGCGGTATGTTGCACTGGCGTTTCTTGCTCTCCTAGCCAGCGTGTGCTTTATTGTTCTTCGTCGCCTTGGAACCGCGAAAACCTTGGGCTTGCTCTCCGTTGCTATGAGATTCGCGCTGTGGACCATGCTCAAGGTTACGAACTTTCTGATTGGTGCTGCCGGAAGACTATGGCGCTTAATCCAGAAACTAATGCAGAAGCAAATTCCACCGATCGATGCGGATACTCGTTTCGTTGCTGACGATCACGTGGACTTAGGATTTCATCGGAGTACCCCGGACACGCATTGGGATCCTCAAACTCGTCATCCACATCGACAGATGCAAATTCAGCAGCTGAAACATCCATTTGAAAACAGCGGTCCGGAAGAGAACCACACATGGCCACTTGATTGTATCCAGGACTCGACAGAACAGTCATTGCACTCTGGCAGCCAGGATGTTGAACTAGGAACCTCCAACGAGAGCCCGGAAGCTGCTCAAGAGAAATCAGTCGAGGCCGGCAGTTCTGATGCACCACCTGAGGGGATTGCTAGCCCGGAAACAACACCTAGTGTCGACCGGGAAGCGTATGAGGCTTCGCGAGCTTGCAGTTCCGTGGTTGTGAACACTACAGAATACGCTCAGAACAGCACTCGGGTTGCCGTCACACATGAGGCAATGCCTCCACATGATCCGGCGCACGTGAAGAAAGAATTTACTCTTTTGCAATCATATACTACGCAAAAGGACGACTCTAACGGACGCAATCCAGCGACGTCCATGGAATCTACGGCGACTCTCCGCGTCGGTCCGAGAGCCTCTGCAAAAACGACAACTCTGTCTGTGTTAGAACGAAAAGATCCTGGATCGGAGCTGGAGACGCAGCACTCATCCGATGCGACCCAAGCGATTGAGACGCCAGCGGTACCATTACCAGTCGAGAATACGGTGATGATGACCCGTCCGAGCTATAGAATGGGCAAATCAGCTACCTCTGTGAAGCATCAGATTTCGCCAGAATCCCTGGAGGGCGACGAAATGGTCAGAATGACGCCAAGCAATGAATCGTTGCTGGGGCAGCATCCAAGCTTCACGTCCGAAGTACAGCTCAACACTATCGCAAGTGACCAGGACACAGAGCTTCGAACGTCCTCGTCGATAGCATCCCAATACATGGACGAAGACAAGGATGGCTTAGGCATACAAACAAGCGAACGTGTATATTTAAGCAATGATACACAGAAGAATTTCACGGACACGCACAGTGGTGGTATCCAAGACCCGAATCATCCAACAAAGCAAGCGTTAGACACTGGGGAGTAAGTCGATTATTCGAGCTATAGCACGCTGGCTTGGATCGTTGCATTCGAAGCGTCTTCTTATCGTCTAGCGGAGCTGGTGAGAAACATTGGGTGCATCGTCTAAGTGAAGGCGCATTATCGTCACTGATGCATTGTGTTGATGATCGAATACATCTTGCTGCAATAGCCGGTATCAGGGCGAAAATTCACGCTGTGATATCCAATCCTCGTGTATGCTCTCCGGGAGGAATTTCATGCTTCCACAGTTAAAAATTTCCAATATGTTTTCTCGTACCAGCTGAGGGCGTCTAGAGTCATGCAGTATCGCGGTCGCTTGCGCCTGCAGGCACGCTGCAGAGCCGTGCCAAGCGCATATGCACCGATTTATGGATGGTGCGAGAGCACTGCATGGAACCTGAAGCTCCCAGAAGCGCAAATATTGCCGGACGCCAGATGGGAGACCCCAGCCCCTCATCAGATCCAAACTGAACATTGAACTGTTCACTCACATCCTTTCTACCAGGATTTCCGAGTATTTTACGTGGACAGCCCCGCCGTGCAACGAGCACCAACAACAGCTTACACATTCATGCACAGCTCAAGGATCCCCGATCGCCTCTTCAACGATAATTACCCGACGTCATCGCTCGGCGGCATCCTCTCAAGCTTATGCCGAAATTCCACTGATCTTGTCACGCCAAAGAATAACCCACTCCGTTCTAGAGACAAACCCTCATCCGCTCTTCGCTGCCGTCAGCGATGCACCGTTCCACACCAGAATGATGCGCCCCACGGGGTGCGCGTGCTCCAGCGCTCCCCTCTCGTCTGTCTGCATCGGCATGCGCCCTCAGCTGCGACTCTAGTCATCGCAGCGTTCGCTCCGAGCCGAGCATGCGTTACCGCTCGGCACGAAGGGAGCGCACACAGACCGAAACAGTCCGACATGGCGTCCGCCCCGGATGCCACATCACGGGTGCTTGTTTCGTGAGGCGCAGCACCGCCTTGCGCGGATCCCCCGGAAGGAATCGAAGAGCGTGTGCCTGCACGCCCAGTGTACAGCGTACTCGCCGAGCTGATGGCCCAGGAGAAGCTCGTGATTGTCGGGGACCGCGGCGGGGGCAGCACTCGCGGACGGCATCGAGGTGAGGCTTCCGTGCCCGCCGACGGCATGCACGATACACTGGCGTGAGCGTGGAGGCGCCACAGCCGCTCCGCGGATGATGTGCTCGGAGCGGGTGGCGTACAGGGACACCTGACCTGAGCCATGTGCCACTGGTGCGAAGAGCGCATCGGGGATGTTGACGGAGAAGAGGCAGCGGCGAGCGCGTTGCCGTTTCCGACTGCCATCCGTGTATGGGATGCATCGAGCACGATTCGAACCGTTTAAAGGTCGACGCTAAAGCAGCCACGAGCATCCTTCGACTGCTGCCAGGGTGCCGGAGGGACGCAAGAGCCCAGCTCATAGAAAGCCGGATTTGGGGGCAGGAACGAGGATGATGAAGAGAAGCTGGAAGAGACCGGAAGAGGTGGTATTGCTTCCCGTATCTACGCGAGAGTCAGAGGGCCAAATCCATTTTATTCCGATACGATGAGGCCCTTTTCAAAATTGCACCAGGGCACCTGAAATCGCTAGGCAGTTTCACTCGGAGAGCTAGACGCTGGATAGATTAAAAGCGCGCCTGGTTGCAGAGCGTAATCTTAATGCCTGCTGCAATGCCGGATGTGCCGCTCCGGTCTTTGCACGAAAGCAGAACTGTCATGCAGTACCAATACAAGTGTCGTGTTAAGATGGGATCTGATGTCCGCATCATATACATTGGCGAAGACGCCTCCAATGGTAACAGCTTGTCATGAAGATGCCTGCAATGTTGAGAGCATGCGAACGCTGACTCATGAAAACAGTTCCATCGTGTTGCGGAGGCGTTTGCGAGGATCAACACTCGTCGTTCTCTACTCTCTAGAGTTACTTTGTTCGAAAGCTTTCCAAAGCGAAGAACCTTCGATGATCCCACAACATGCGTGGCGCATGTTGAAGAATGTGTAGCTCGGGCTTGCACAACCTGCACTCCTTTCATAAACGAGTGCCTCATCACATTGCGTCACACCGAAGCCCGCACGAACGATATGCCTGCTCGACAGTCTTTCCGTTGCAAGCTCTGTCACGCGAATGCGATTTAATGGGGCCACTTGATGTAGAGCTGCATGTCTCGGGTGATTTGGAGAAGTTTACGCAATCTCTATAGCAGCCGTTCTCCCTATGAACCTGAGTTTCTCAATGAGCACTCACTCTCCACGATAGTGTACCGGATGCTGGAGGCTAGTATATAGACTGCCATAGCGGCACTCATCTGCGATATGCGTTGCTGTGTGAACCAGTCGTAGTCGATTGACGGCAGAACGGCAAATCGTATAAGTGTAACGGTGCACGATCGACACCAAATGGTGTGTATCTGATGATCCGAATCCGAGGTTATAAACTGACCATCGTCCGGAGCACATCTTACCGTGCACAGTGGACTACGCTTCGTGCTCGCTCGGCGCCGGAGAGCACGTAAGGTACCTGTCTGTGCATTGTATGGGAGTGTATTTGAACGGAGCGAGACTGGAAACAACCCGCAAACAGCCTTTGGCGGAAAGCCAATCCAGGTTTTCGATCGCTGCGTTTGTCAAGCTTGAGAAAGTCGCGCGACTCCGTGAACGGAGCATCACTCGTTGTTGGAGCGTGCGAGTGGACCCCAGGTTACCATTTTGCTAGCAAGTCGTTGAACCTCAATTTTATACGAGACGACTGGCGTTTCTATGAGATCCTGAGAAACGCAAGCTTCTTGCTGTGGATATGGAGAAAGCTGAGCGGCAGTCGCAGCAACCAGACATCTCAGAGCCTGAAAAGGACACGGAGAGCTTCCCGCTATCGCGGATAGCCTTCGACCTTGAAGCATATGCTTTGAGATATATATGGTGGCAGGGTAGCGACGGGCGGTGCTTGAAACGTGGAGCTTTGACACGGCTCCTCCACATTGCCACAAACGCACCCAGAGAGGAACTGCGAAAGGAGGCTGCGCGTCTAGGCCTGCAGATTCTTACGAACAACTTTTCCGAAGCAGCTGGTCTTGCCTTGATGGCACCTTGTGCAACAAAGCCATGCGCGAGTGGCTCGGCACTTGAGGTTCGTAGATGGGGTGATTCCCCTCCGCTACTCTCGCCGGGTCGTAGTGGTCGTTCATGCGCTGTGCGGGGCGAATCATCGTTGTTGGATATGGTCCGTCAGGAGCCCGTTGATCTGGGGCTCTACGCAGAATTCAAAAGAATTCTAGACGAACCCATCGACGTAGCGTTCACATGTGAATGCAAAGATGCCTTCGCCAAGTATCGGAATTCGCTACTGCGAGGGCTGGAGATCAGCCAGCAAAAGGGAATCGATCAGGCCGTTCGCTCTTCATACAACGAACTGGCCCACTTCTACTATGAACATGGATACCTGGATGAGTCCCTGAGATATTTACAGATGATGGAAGCTCGCGGTATGCAGAAACATGAACTTCTCTGTTGGATCCTAGATATATTGCGTATTCATCTGGAGAAATTGTCCTCCAGGGTTCATGCCCAGGAAAATCGAGGTCCGCGGCACGATTTCGCTGCACAATATCCACAATTCGATCTCGATGCATGTCATGGTCACGAAAGCACGGCTCTAGCGCGTATTCCATTGCAGATCGATCTCAGAGGGGATACTTCACGTATAGAGCAGCTGGCACATATAGCCGAAACATCGCTGGAAGAGAAAGACATCGCTGAAGCCACAGCGTTGCAAGCTGGTCTTGCTTTGGTCGCACTTCATAATGGTCAATACCGTCGAGCAGTGAAGCACTTTCTTGCCGTAACCACAGCCTTTCGTGATAGTGGGTTCACGGATATGATATCGAGTGACGACATCGCGTTGCACGCGGTCCTGTGTGCAATCGCCACCTTGAATCGGGAGGAAATTCTGGAGTGGATCCTGCAGAACAGATCGTTCTTGCCCATACTTGATCAAAACCCGATTTCCAAAGAATTGCTGAATAGCTTTTTCAATAGAAAATTCCCTGATCTGTTACGAAGTTTGCGGGCTTTGCAACACGATCTGAGCATGGACTTGTATATGCATTCGCACACCGAAGGTTTGACGCGCCTGATTCGCCATAGATGCTACGTTGCATATGTCCGGCCCTTTCGCAGAATCCGACTCTCCCGGATGAAGTTTGAACTTCTCGGATCGGATTCATTCGATGCAAGTAGCGATGATAGCTTTGAGCGTGATCTCGAGTGGCTCCTGCGGCAGGGATGCATCCAAGGCCAGCTTCATCTCGAGGAAGATCTGCTCGAAGTCAACAGCTACGATGGACACGCGCTCATGATTGCCTCTGTTTTAGATGAGGCAAGCAGTTCTTGGGCGTTCTGCGAGAAAGAAACTTTGCGATTTGCGTACTCGACCTGCCGAATGGGGTTCCCACCCTAGTGTATTGCCGTTTGTCTCAAGAAGTGCCGATTTACGCTGTGGCTAAACTTGTGACACAACAGCACTTGAAGTCCTGACTTAAGTGAACGCGCCCGCCGCTCTAAAAGAGGCCAGGACAGCCTTGCTGTTCATCCGGCTGAAATTTCCAGCTGTATTTCAAGAAAGCTGTCTCTGACTATTGGTCATCCTGGAGCACATAGTCCCACAAATGAGAGTAGGATATCCTCTGAAAAGAATATCATGGCAGCGATCACATCCCATCATTCCAGTTGGTCCACTCTGCTGCCTGATTACAATTCGTTTCGGAGAAATGCAGGTAATGCTGCATCCGAAGCGATGCTCTTGAATCTCGTGCGTGTTCTACGCAGTTTCCGTAATGTAGAGCGAATGTATCAAACCTGCCGATCGCTCGAAACGACGCGGATATAGCCTGCTTCGCTACCTTGCATCTGTCCCGATATATAGCGGTTGTGTTTATCCCGGCACCTGCCAAAAATAGAGCCGTGCCAGGGAGCGTATCGGATATACGAGTTTCATCCCGAGAAAGAGCAAAACCCTCTGAGGATTATTCGCTGAAAGAGCTTGTGCTTACCGACTCTGTCGCAGATGGAGGCTCGTAATCGTTTCTGTCTGTCTGTGCTCCAGTGGGCGGAAGTCTAACTTCGCGACTTCAGCAACACAGTCGGCGATTTTGAGATTCATACACTGGATCTAGTGGGCTACTGTGCCAGCAGGCTGCATGTAGATTATCGTCACCGGCATGTATTTTCGGATAGACACTGGTGTTTTTCCGGGACAATGCACTACATCTAGTCCGTATTGAGGAATTCAGGCGCACATGTATTACCGTAATGAATATTGACCGAAAGAACAGGATTTGTCGCAGGGGTACATCAGAGTCGTCCTCTCCACGCATTGCTCCCGTGGTAGCGCAGCCCGCGCCAGAAGAACGGCCCGCCGCATGCTCGACACCGCTGCGTCGCTGAAATATTCAGATGTGCTTTGCTACCGGACCAATGGACACAAGTTGAGGATGTTTGAAAGATTCGGTAGAGGCGCCGAAGTTCTTGCCCTCGCCATCATATGCGTCCATGCAATCGATAAATATGAGCCAGTGTCTTTTAACCCGCACATGAAGAAACAAAGCTATGTTCAGAGCGACGCTCCTTGGGCAGGTCAGCGAGGCAGCGATTCTGGCCTGCGGGTGCATCGTGCTCCATTGCGTGACGCGCAAGATCGCTGCATCGGGCCAGCATTGCGTGACCTGCTGCTGGCCGCGTGACAGATGCTCGCACGCACGCAGCTGCTGCGATAGTATGTGTTCCTGTGACTGCGTGCACGCGCGGATTGCTTTCGAGGCAGCCTCGAACGCGGGACGTTGATCCTAAACAGGTTTTGGGACTCCCATGACTCGGTATATTTGTGGTGAGTGTGGACAGATTTTTGAACTCGACGTGAACGAAACCGTCCGGTGCAACTTCTGTTCGTGTCGCTACGTCTACAAGCTGCGAACGAAGAAACCCATCCAGCTGGAGGCGCGCTGAGCACACGCCTTGGGAACTGCTTCCCGCAAGCGCTGCACGCCCCTCGTAAGAGATGCAGGTTCCTAGGATTGTCGGCGTACTGGGCGCTGCGGGTCAGATGGGCTCCGGTATTGCTGAAGTCCTCGGCCAGAGGTCTGGTTGCACCGTCCTACGGTACGATCCCGTAAAAGAACCCGAAAAGGACATTAACGTCCTTCGAGGTGCCGAATTCCTTATCGAGGCCGTACCAGAAGTGTTCGAGACAAAAGTTGCTGTTTACAAAGCTCTCGAAGAAGCCCGAGTCTGGACGGAACATGTCGTCTTGGCGAGTAACACGTCGTCGTTATCGATTACGAGACTCGCGGCTACTTCGAAGTTTCCGGAAAACTTCATTGGCATGCATTTCTTTTACCCCGTACAACGAATGAATATCGTAGAGATCGTCTGTGGGTTACGAACGTCGGAAAATACTGTTGAAGTCACGGAGTCACTTGCTCGTAAAATGGGAAAAGAGTGCGCGCGGTGTGTGTCTGATAGCCCAGGTTTCGTCTCGAATCGAATACTCATGCCTTACATCAACGAAGCGATTGAAACGCTACGTGAAGGGACCGCAGATGCGAAGGATATCGATCGAATTATGAAGCTCGGAACGAACGTGCCCATGGGTCCGTTGGCACTAGCCGACTTTATCGGCCTCGATACTTGCCTCAATATTTTGCGTGTGCTTGAACAAGGGCTCCCCGGGGGTTCTGTAAAGTATAGAGCATCCCCACTGCTGGTCAAATATGTTGATGCTGGTTGGCTCGGGCGCAAGACTAAAAGAGGTTTTTACACCTATGACTAGGGTGGATAAAAATGGGACACTGAACTGCTTGTTCTGTTCCTGGCTTTCGGGTTTTTGAGAATAAATTTCGACGTATAATCTTGACATTCGAAAGGCAGCAATAAGGGTTTAAAGATTCATACGTAGCTTTAGGATTCTCGATCGCCTTTTCGGTGTGCCTCCTCAGATGCTGTTTCGCTGGAATTCGTTCCTCTGACGTTAACAAGATGATACGGGAAGTTCTCGAACAAGAATTCGTAGAATAAACGACAGTATCATCAAGTTCATGAATGGAAGCCTCCAAGATTCTCCGTTAATAACGTGTCGCATGCTCAAATCTTGCATTCTTTGTGTATTCGATCTTTCTGATTCAAGGTAACTCACTAGCAGAGCAATTAGCGCTGCTGAGTTAACGAGCATGAAAATTCAGCGAAGCCCAGAGGCGACTTCTTTATTGACTTATAGCTCAACTTCGCTGAATATTTCTTTCTCAAATCATCGATTCCGTTCTGAAGACACTTCCTGCCCTCTTGGTGGTCCTCGGCGGAAAGAGATGCGAGAACGAGATGATGCGTCTCACTGGACATGCTCACAGGGGCCTCCATGTACTGTTTACATTGAAAAGAATCATAGACTCTGACTTAAGTCACCAAAGAGATGTTCTCGTTTGGAGTGCACTTTATCGCCTTGCGCGAAAGTGGCATGGTCACATTAAAATGTGTCGACATATGCTGCATCAGTAGAATTAACCTTCCAAATCAATATTCATCATAGAGAGCATCGCGTTACACTACTTGTCAATAGGATGGTTCCAATTCACGATTCATCATGGACAGCATAGCGTTACACTAATTGTCAATAGAATGGAAAACTGCGGACTCGCGCCTCCAGCAGAATCGGTACTCATGGAGGAGATCACCTGTAAGAGGCACGTGATCGTAGGGCACAGCACCGCAGCTGGAATCGGTGGAGGATATCGAAAGTAGCCATCTGTATCCGTCAAGTGTATGTGCCGAGCGCTAAACCAAGCGTTCACGGAGCACGAGGCGGTCCACGGATGAGAGGCTGTGGGTGATATTTAGGAACACCTGAGGACAACCAAGTGTCACCGCTGCGAGAGGGCGCAAAGAGGCTGCATACAAAAAAGATGAAAATGGCAAGCCGTGCGTCGATGGCAACTACTGTTTTTGCATCAAATGCGTCGCCAGCGGCTGGAAACTCAGAAATCGGGAATTCAATGCTGCCATCAACATCTTTCGACCACTGACAGCGGGACTAAGAGGAAACGAGAGACCGTCGTATTCCAAGTCAAAGATAACAAAGAATAATAGGAGCGGTCGCAGATAAGGCCGCAAAGGCTAATTCTGATGACATTGGGAACAGACTCGAACTTGAGAATGTAATCCCTTCAAAGAGGCATTCTAACATTTATTCTCAAATGAGTGTATGATTCGAATTGTGAATTTAACCAAGAGAACCAAATGAGAAACATCGCATTCCGTGAGCGAGCGTACAGCCAGATCTTGTAAAGAATGTTATATCGAGACAGACTTTGAAAAATATTCGTTCGTGGCATCCTCATCGACCAGGAACTCACCGACGTGCGCTTCATCATGGTTGTTTGGATGCGCAGCATGTTTGTTCAGAGCAGGAAAACAAGCTTCACTCCTGCTGACGAAAATGCTCTGCTTCGAAAAAGACTTTTCGCAATCACTGGACCCAAATAGGGGTCTCTTTGGAGCCGGAACCCGGACCGCTCGAGTGTTGAACATCAGCTTACAGAGGTGCGCTACCCGCCAGGTTCGATGCATTTAGAAGATAAGGACATAGCCACTTCAGCATCCGCTCCTAGCTTATAATGCAGATATTTTAGCGGCATCACAAAGCTCCATTCACATTTGCTCATCATTTCGGTCTGAGAGTTATTCACGAGCTCTGCAGCGGCCTCGGTATAGAACGTGATGAATTCGATTCTATTTACATCATCACAACTGGACACAAGCGGCCCGAGACGCTTTCCAGCAAGCCGTACAAAACCAGGAAACAACATGCAACGATCATGAGCTCTCCACTTCGAGGCTTGCTATCGTCTTTGGAGAGAAAGCTTTTCCAATGTGTCGGGCAAGCTCGAAAATTGCATCGCGGGCGGGACAATCGTAATTTAGGATCGCCTCCCCGAGGTCAGAGGCTCGCATCAGTGCCGGATCCAAAGGAATCCTACCTAGGAAGCGAACGCCACTGTCGTTGCAAAGGGCTTGCACTCCACCAGTTGTTGGCGTAAAAATTTCCTCCTGATGACCGCAATGGCGGCACGTATAGTACGACATATTCTCGACGATACCCACAATGGGAACGCCGGCACGCTCGCAAAAGCGTACCTGCTTACGTACATCCAAGAGGGCGACCTCTTGAGGAGTAGCAACAATGAGCGCTGCAGTGTTCGCAATCCCTGCTAAGGCTTGCGTTAGCGTAATGTGCTCGTCCGATGTCCCCGGCGGCATATCGATAATGAGCCAGTCGAGATAATCGCCCCAGTCGACATCTCTCAGGAACTGTTTTAAAAGACCCGTTTTCCGCGCTCCTCGCCAAGCAACCGCGTCATCCTTTGACGGAAGCATAAAACCAATTGACATGGCAGCTAGATTGCCCCGGACGTACACAGGCTGCCAGCCAGTGGCCGATTGGTGCACTTCTTCCTCTGCGATAGAAAGTAAGTGCGGAATCGACGGTCCCGTCACATCAGCATCGAGAAGTCCAACTTCAAGCTCCCTGTCAACCGCTTCACAGGCAACGCCGGAAGCAAAAGCAAACGCTAGCTGCGCAGCAACAGAAGACTTACCGCAACCCCCTTTGTTCGCTACGACAAAGAGGACTCTCTGAACACCAGCCAGTCGGTTCGCTATAGCCACGCGATCTGGGTCCACAGTTGTGTTCTTCCCAGCGGCACAAGCCGTTTGGTTTGGGCAGCCATAGCAAGCCGCGGCTCTGCCGGCCTGTTCCGACTCTGTTCCAGGGCAGCTCACTGGAACTGAAGTTTCCGTCATGACGCAAAGAGTACTGACAACGTTGACCCAAAATTTCCAGGGAAGAGCTCGAGCGACGCTGAACGCTCGAGCGCCGGATGGACGTACAATTATGTACGTATTTATCCAGATAATTTTTGTTCCGCGAGGAGGCGTTTCCGCCGAACCGATGCGGTTTTGTGATCATTCACGTGAGGGCATTTGCAGGTTATCAATCGCAAAGACTACAGCGTTGCGTGGCCCGGATGCCACTAAGTACAAGTGCGTTCATACCTACAGCTTTAGTTAAAGCTAAAAAGCCGCTGGCAACAGGCTCTTTGGCCAAGGCGACGCACCCGCTGCTTCGTGGTCAGCAGGCAAGGAGGGCGCAAGCACCACGACGTGGCCTCCGAGATGTTTCACAGCACGCAGTCGCAACGCTCCGGGCAGTGCAAGTCCACAGCAAGGATTCGCGTTCTGATAGAGGACTATCGCTCGCCGCTGACCTTTGTCGAGAGGTTGAGACCTATGAGGTGAAGTCTGTCTACACACAAGAGCCTGTGCGTATTCGTGTTTACCGAGACTTTAACGCCGAGCTGCTCGAACCACTTGGTATCACGTCCTGGGACGCCGTCACTGAAGAAGCCGCTGAAGACTATCCGGTGACATATGAAAATTATGAGGTTGTGTACTATGAAAGCGGCTGTATGAAACTCCAGTGTGTCGGCCGAGACGAGCCACTCATTCTCCAAGCGGGAGACTTGGCAGAGTTCTCCGATGGTGTTCACGGAGACGGCCGCGTAACAGAGAACTTACGCCGCCGCTTTGTTTTTTGCTCCCCAGATGAGTGGGAAGCGTCTCTTAGGCGAGCCATCACCGAAACGCTTGAAGGGCGTCCCGCACAAGCTGCTGATGCAGACGTCTTGCCAGGCCGATCGAAATATGGGACCAAACCAGGTGCCACATCTTCCGAAACCACAAGACCGACAATTGAACCCCTCGCTCATCAGGCTGGAGGGGAGTTTGCAAATAAGATCACCAATTCTTCTTCGAAGAAAGCGACTCGCCGGAACAGAGGCGCGAAGTCCTCGCTCAAAAATGCTGATAGAGAGCCTGGCAATGCTGCACGAGCGAAAATGGATGCCGAGCTAGCATTTCCAAACTGGGTGGCCTATGCGTTAGCTGATATTATCCAGCTTGGAGCAGCCACCACGCTTATTTTATTCTGGGACTCTGGTCCTGGGGCGTTTATTCCATCAAAAGAGATTAACTTTCTGCTCCATTACATTTTTGTACCCATTGGAACGGCTGGGGCATTCCTATCGGCGGTGGCACGGTTTGCGCTTGAAGTGGCGCCGTCTCTCAAGGAGCACCCTCTTGTGCGTCTTGTGCCGCGATATGAAGACATAGATGATCCTAGACAAAAATATTTGCAGAAAAGAGACTAAGAATGGCCTACAGAGCGAAACTCGGCCATGGTGCCCGCTTGGCTTGCGGATGCACTCTAAAGGCCTGCTCCTCGAGAGAAGGTCGCACCTCCAGGTGAAAGTTTAGGTGGCTATGTGCAGCAGACTTTGCACTGGAAATCCACAGCGAAAATCTAAAGCGTTCGTGAGGGCTACTGCATTCGCGTCCTTGACGCCAGATCGTTATGGTCTTTCACCTCGATTATATTTCACCTGCGCTGCTGTGCATGGCAGGATATCGAACCTACTATGCAATTTACCGCATAGATCGTACACAAGTTGCCTATTGCACATATATTTTTTATGAACAGTGCATAGAGGACTGCATGGCTCCTGCAGGAAAGTCATAACGCAGTACTCAGATAACTGAGGGCCACTGAACGAAACAAGTATACGAGCTGCGCTCAAAAACTATTATTCTCAAGGACTGGTTTCTGTAAATAGTAGAAAACGGATCATTGATCATCTTTTGCTGAAAGTAAAACCCTCAATCGAAGCCACCTGGGGCATCTCTGTTTCTTAACAGCAAATTCGTCTGATCCTGAAAACGATGGGTACAATCGCAGAAAAGTTCCAACGTCAGTCACGGCCATCTTGCACCAAAATCGCATCTACAGTGTTCCTAGAACGTCTCAATCGGTATGATCCTTAGGGACGTCGGTTCATTTTTCCAGCCAATGAGACTTGTTCCAGAAGAATCGGTCGGAATGTACATGGGTATTCGCGGGGCAGGGAGCCCCATGTATCCACGATCGAACCCGAAGAGAGCGCGGACCAATCTCTTCTCGCTAGAGTGGATTCATTTGGATGCCTCGGTTTTCGCTCGTAGAGAAGGCTCATACAGCAGCACCAACCACTTCGTCAAATCACAAAAGACTTTTCCCCTGGCGTCTGGCGATATTCTTCTCTTGGACAGCGTGACATTTCATTATTACCCTTGCGGTCGAGCTTTTGCTGATTCTCTCGGGGCAAAGCTGCTTTTCATTCCTCCGTGCGCTCCGTGTTCCAACTGCATCGGCGGAATGTTTTCTATCGTGAAACCTAATGACCGTTCCACCGGGCGAATCGCTGAAGCATTCAGCGCACGGTGACACATCGGGGCGCATTTTGTCTTTCTTCCGCATGTGCTGCTCGGTGCGGGAAGGTCCTCACCTAACGGCATAGACCAGTGTCTTCAGTTGAAGAAACGAAAATTCCAAGGGAACGGTATCGATACGCAACTCGTGGGCCCCGGAATGCGGTTATCTTCGGTAGTCGGGGATGGACGAAAAATCCTCTTCTCGCCGGCAATCGAGCGAAGAAGAGCAAGTGACGAAGAAGAAGGGTAAGAAAAGGGGAGATAGGTGGGGAAATGTGTTCGCGCAATGAGAGCATGACGAAGCCGCAGTGGCACAGAGTGCACGAGGTCTACCTATCCTTGCAATTGCGAGTTCCACCAGAGGCAATAAACGTGTGGAGTTCGAGAGCCGAGACTTCATTGCGTCCATCCATATCAGACGACGTGTGGTGCAGAATACGAGCCCCGAGGAGCTGGGGCGGTCAAATTTTGTAGGGCAGCCTCTCACGCTCGATTTGCTCAAGGGAAAGCTCAAGCAGGTAGCCGGGGGCCGTCAAACGAGGCTCGGAGTCGCCTATGAATAGATATATGAATACATTATATCCTCTTGAAACGTTTATCGTTTCTTTATGATCATCTACGACAGCGCTATTCAGTGCTGTAAAATATAGTCATATGCCATGCAATGAAATAGGACCTCGATTCTCGATATGCGCCGCAGTTAAAGCAGTGAATTGCAGCACACTTGGAAGAGCAAACACTTTTTGTTTTTGGTTAGCTTCTTTCGCAGGTATCGAACGAGAAGAATTTTTTCTGTAAGATGAAGAAAGGCCGCAGAAATATAGTACGCTATAGCAGATTGCTCGCCAAAACACCTTATTTGTTCATGTCTGTCATTCTATGTTCTGCAGGCGGATGAACCACCTTCCCTGTCGTCCTTTTCATGAGCGTCCTGCACGCGAAAAAGGACTTATTCTGCTCCGTGTACGGGGCTGTCTCCTTGTCAATCTATTCCACTTCGTACGCTCTCCAGGGGGTACCAACCACGGATCCCCAGGATGTGAAGTTTCCGTATTGTTGAGACAACCGAAGGGGATGAGACTTGGGTGGACAAAGAAAAGAGCACGCTTCCATGGGTCTCTATCGTTCGTTCGACAACACACTGCGGGTTTCCCAATAGGACGCGAACGCTTATAGCTGGACGGACTTGTGTTCGTCTCACTTGATGAACATTGTTCGGGAGATATGGTGGACTTGTACACGGGCATTCGAAGAGTCGACAATACGAATCGCACAGGAGGCACGCACGAGAACTCCGAAAACATCAGCCCTGGCTGCGATTCGATCCTCTAGTCGACCACAAATCGCCCAAAAGACCGAATCGTTCAAAGCCTCATCCATCGTAGAGCTACTGAGTGGCTTCACTGTCGCACATTCTTCTATCATGCCCAACGGCAAAGTCGCTTTCCAGCACTCAAAGACGGTCAAGTATTGCGGGGCTGACTCTGACGTTGGCCTGCTTTTCATTCCACTGTAATCTCCGCTGTGCAGTCCAGTAGAAGGAGTATTCTATGTCGTCAAAACTATTTTTACGCTCACGTATCGATCGTGGATCCGTTCACATCCATGACACCGTTCTCCAGCGTGTCATTTTTCCACAAATCTTGTTCTACATTCACCAGCCCTGAACTGCTTTGTAGCTTTTGTGCTCTTGCCCGGACAGGTGAAGGAATGCTCGCCTCGGCCTGTGGGCATGCTCACCACGGAGAATATGACGAGAAGATACGTAAGGCAGAATAGATGTATACATCGAGAATGCGTATTCGAGCACCACCGTCCACCAAAGCCTTCTCACTGCCGCGGAAGAAAGCACACGCAGAGCCCAGTGAACGTAGACATGGTACTGCACCAAGCAGCAGAGAAGGAGAAGAATCCACAAGACAAAGAAGGTTCAAATCCGCCGGAACAGAGGACAAGAAGGGCGGCGAACGAGAAACTGTTCTGGCAAAAAATTCCATCTCAAAATGTTATCGTCGTTTGGGCACTGAAACACACTGGCAGGGAGAAACTTCCGTACCGTGAGATGCTGAACGTCATTCGGGATCGCGTAGCCTTTCGCTTTGGGATGTTTCGCGTAGCTTTCCTCGACTTGAAGCAATTCGTCGAGCAACTGTTTGTAGGAGTGCCGGGCGCAGGGCTGCCACCTGTCCAAATTCCCATGGTACATTTCGACATGTCACTGTAGACACTTGCGTATAGTATATCATCGCGTGCTCTTTGAACAACTGCTGGTCTCGGCGATCAGGTATGCAGTATGCATACAACTTCGCTGTGAACATTGGCGGCACTGGTTCAAGGATTCTCGTGCGCGCGGCGGAACTGAAGTGATGACTAAACGGACAAGTGAGCACGATGGTATATCAGTCTACATGTATTTCATGAAACGTATGCCTCAGTTGAGCAGCGACAAACATTTCTAACCGTTCAAGGCGGATGAAGAGAAGGAATCCAAGGTGTTCATCGGTCCGAGCTGAAACGCATGATGGCGGTCGCCGCAAGTCCAAAGCAAGAGGACGCAGCCAAAGACCTGAAGGGTAAGCAGCTGGAGTTGATCAAGATTTGCGAGGCTCGGAAGTATTGTATGCCGGACATGACGGACGACAGGAAGCGTACCACCGAGGGGAATTCCGGTTTCAGGACCCATCTGCACGCTCTATGCTCCGATTCGAGGAGACTGCGATGTGCTGCACGCTTCATTCAGAGAGTACGTGCGTGTGAAAATAGCTTATGCAGACGATCCTATGGCGGAGTACACGAGAGCAGGCTGCAGTCACCAACGGTTTCGTTTGTACGGCGACATGATGCTTGCAATCGAAAAGTTCTTCAAAGTTGTTAGAAAAGAAATAGCTTATCAATCTCGTTGATTGACTGTAGGCTATGGCACTAGACTTGCTGCAGCGCGCAGTGCCTGCACATCACTTCGTTCTATGAGACCACACAGCCCAAGCAGGAATTGATTCTGTGCGATTCCCGTCAAGACTTTCAAGACGACAAGCACGCTTCGCGAGCGTGGGTACACGCTGAAACTTTCAGAGAAGAATATTTTGAAACAGAAATGGATGTGCAAGAAAGTGGTTCGTATCTCGCCCAACCTCAGACGGCGAGGCAATCTAAGGTAAACAGCATGCTTTGGTGAGATTCTACCAACAGAAATACGTAAAAGCACTTGCTGTACCGAGAATGGAACGCGTCGATCAACATGCAGAGATGTTACGTGGTTCCAGAGCATATGGCGGCTTCGTTTTGCGCAAACAATCGAGAGAATCGTTTGGTACTCAGTTTAGACATTATTCTGAAACGTTGAAGACTCACGATGAAAAAAACAGTGCCTAAAAAAGAGGAGACGGATACTTGCCTAGAACAAGGCACTAGTATGGTGGAGTACAGCAATCCAGCGTGGCTAGGGCGCTTATTCGCACTACGGCAACGGATTTCCGGGCCATTGGTGAACGATGTTTTTGTTCCATTCTACAAAGTTACTGAGAATGTATGTCGATTCCCTCCCAAAAAATGTAGCCATCATTGCTAGCGCCCGCAGGAGGGTCTTCGGTCGGCTTCATCGTGTCCAAGCGAGACTGCTTCCGTATTCTGTCCAACGCTGCAAAGTATTCATTCGTGGCGCCCACTGAAATGGCCGGCTCCATGGTCGCGATGAATTCGCGAATTGTGACCCATATCACTGTAAGACCCATTTTTGCGAGCTTTCGGCACACGCTTCAGATTCATCGGAATGCTGCGATTATGCAAACAAAATGCACGGAACACTCGGCTTTCGTCCAGAGCCGTATGATGTGGAGTGCCGCAAAATTTCAATCTCTTATGATTATTACTGAAACAACTTTGTTCCAAGAGAGCACTTGATGAAAAGACTACGGGGCGGGCTTCACCTCCGAATGTGATGTGAATACGCATGAGAATGTGTACGAGTCCTCTGTCACACAAGCATTACCGCGTTGATAGTTCCATCGAGCTCTGGCTGATTCGTCACCTGGGCATACTTTCCCCAAACAACTCTCCCAGAAGTTGTAACAAGTCCTAGTTCACTCACATTCACCTCTATAATGGTGCCACGAGTAATGACCCCCAGCTGGCTGTAAAGCGGACTGCTGGGGTTTTTCTTGACCCCAAGAATCTCTAGAGAAAAAGTTACATTGAGTTCGGGATGAGTAACGTTGGCCCTGCGCATACGGAGAGCCATTGGTCGGATGAAACGTTCGTATTTCGGTGGTCGTCTCGTGAACCCATCGCCAACAAAGGTCACTTTGGTCACCATACGCTTCCATTCCTTCTGCTTTGCCTTTTTTCCTGTCTTTATGACCCGGAAGACCTCGTCATCTGGAAGTGGTCGCACCTTCGGCAGAGGTACATCCCACTTTCCACCTTTCTCCTTTCTCTTTTGTTTTATTGTGTTCGTGAGAGCCTTAGCTCGAACGGAATCTTCACGATCGAGCAGGTACGCGGGAATCGCGTTCTTGAGTCGATCTTCTCCTGTGTCGTTCTTCTTCGCTACTGCATCTTTGAGTTTGAGGGCCCGTTCCTCTTTTCGTAGACGTATCTTTTCTTTGAAACGCTCACGATGGAAAATCTTTGCCTTCAATCCCCTTAACTCCTTAGATCTGACAGCAACTTTGTGCGGTTCCCGGGCGCGGCGTTTCCGCTCCTTTTCGCGTTGATCGGGCCGCTCACCAAAACGTCTCCGAAACTCTTCTATATAGTCTCCCTGTGGCATTTTCAAACGTATTTAAAGGCTGTCGGAGCGTAAGATGCTCCTCTCTTATGAGGTCCAGCGGATGCGCACTTGGATTTGTCACGCGAAAGCTCCAGTGGGAAACGCGACCAGAAACTCTTCAGCAAATCAGGCAGTGAGGCTGCCGTCTTGAATAAGCCAGTTCGACCTAGTGTCGCGAACAGCCGCTCACCACCTGGACCAGACAACGCTCCTGGCACCAACGCCCTACGTAAACAGTTATGCTGTGCACAGCCTCGTGTTCGTGCGCACGCCGACGGCCTCGTGCCTCCTGGTATGCACTACGTCGCGCAGCAGCGGCTCGATCTGCAGAGCAATGCAGCAGAGTGCACTGCAGTAATCCACGGTAATGAGCAGCGTGAGCGACGACGACTACGTCGACAACCACAACAACAGATGCCGCAACCGTAGTTTCCAGTAGGGCGTAGTCGTCGACGACCGCCACCCGATCAGACAATAAACGGCACGCTAGGCAGGCGATCCGATTTCCGAGGCACCAAAGACTGCTAAAGGAGAAACTGAACGAGCATGCAGCGGTACGACATAGTACTTCGACGGAGCGATACTTCGCTAGCAGCCGTATCCGGTTCGGGAAGTGTGCCTCGAGCGTCCGTGAGCGGGCGACTCGCGCCTTAAACGCTGCCCGCTCGTAGCGTCCTCTGCGGCTTGCCAGTATCCTTTGTGTGGTGCGTCCGCGGTACTCTGCACAGGGCTCCTTGACAGGGGACCTAACACCGCTCGAATGCACAACGCCTTGTTTAACGCTATGAGCGCATAGGAGATATCGCAGAACCGGTCCAGGTTTTTGATACTCATGAGAGCAACATAAAACCACAACTCGCCCGCTGACGGGACATTTACTACCCAGCTTTGTGCGCTCTGCGTTTCTGGAGAACTACCCTGAAAGCTTGGTTCACGCAGAGTGCGAAGCTACCTCAAACAGAAATCGACGAACACGTTCTACATCTCCGACAATTCGAATATCCGTTCATTAGAGTTGAATGTTTAACACGACTCTCATTTTATGCGAATGAAAAAACCTATCAACTCTCTTGCTCCTGTGGAAACTTCCCATTAAGCGGTGGCCGCAACCTGGAGTAATGTGGTGAAATTCTTGCGACGAGCGCCAGCCCTCTAATAATTCCACAATTAGATGCCAACAGTGGACATCCAATTATCGAGCGCAGCAATACTCGCGGTACGAAGCCGTTCTGCACGATCCGGGTCTTTCATACGAGCTGCATAGTCCATATCCTCGATTGTTTTCAAGAAGTCACGATACGCTTTCTCTATCTTCTTCTTCTCCTGCTTCGTCGCCTCGGCCGCTGCATAAGCGTTTACTTTGCTGCAGACGCTCCGCAAGGTTCCAAGCGCAAGTCTTAGCGCACTTCGCACGTCTTCCCACGATTTCGTCGATATCGCTTCACCCGAGTCTTCGATTCGCTTCTTTGCCTCGCTGATTGCAAGCCGGTATTCCTCGAGGAGCTCGGGGGTGATTCCCTTGAAAAGAGGCTCCTTCTGCGACTCGTTGTAACTAAACGGGCTAGATGGCGCGTCCGCTCCGAAGAAACTCATTTTAGGCTCACTGCCTGAATGAGCTGGCTGCGCCTTCCCTGCGAACACGGCAACCGCCGCGACCAAAAGCCCCTGTAACAACTGCCTTCTGTCCAATGCGGCGTTCTCTAGCTTCGCTACAGTGCCTCCCGAGTTGCCACAATGCGAGAGGCTACTCCGCGAGCCAGCCGAGCGCGCCAGGAACGATCCTTTACCCTTTGGTTGCAGTTGGAAGCTAGTCACAAACATTTCTGTACGAGATTCGGCCTCAAAAGTTATCCTGGAAAAGCTTTCTTTGTCGCGGCTCTCGAAGATGGATTAACCAATACGGAGCTCGCGGTCTGAACTTCGCCGGCGCGGAACCCGAGCTCGCGTAGTCACGGGCCCCGATACGCGCACAGCGGTGATACGAGTTCATTCGACGACGACGCCCATGTCAGATCAACATGGAGCACTGAACTAGATGGAGCTTTTTCCTCTCGATATCTTTCCAAACCTCTGTTAGATGTACAGCCGTGACATTCAAAGTGCAGCCATAAGGATGCACGGATTCATAAGTAGCTCTAGAATTCTCTGTCGTCTTTCCGAAGTGGCTCCATCAACTATTTGCCGCTGGAATTCTTTACCTTGCCGCAATCAAGATGATTCGCAGAGCACTCGAGCAATGGTTCGTAAAAGAACATAAGCAACCTCATTATTCAGTGCAGACGTATAATTCTCCACTCTTCTCATTTCCTCATGCGCAGCATGCTCAAACCAGGCGCTCTTCAAGTTGTTGATCACTCTGTTCCAGGTCATCTCGTGGGTGCAGCAATTCGCGCGGTTGGATTGGTGAGGAAAAGCACGCAACCTAGTCCTTTGACGACTTGCTCACAACATCATGCAGAGCGTTCACCGAACTTGTCACTTCTGATAATCGATCCCGTTCGAGGGACAAATCCCGCCACTCTTTTGCGGTCATCGACGAAACAGCATTCGCCTGCAGCATGACACGCACCACGGAGTATGCCCCAAGGGGCCCTCGTCTCTGCCGTGTGCTTGGAAAAGGGTCTTTGAGATGGACTCCAGTCATCGTGGCAGTCACTTTCACAGGAGAATGCGTCGCCAGGTTGCATAAAGAGAGCGTTCTCGGGTCGAAACTTCCAGACTTGATCTTCGAATTTGATGATTTTCCTTCCGGTACTCGCTTTATCAAGGACGACACCGCTTTCCACAGAGCCCTTACGAAAAATAAGACCATAAACTTGCGTGTGCGCCGGACAGAACACTCGTTGAGGTTGTCGTGCGGAAAAAGCTCCTGATTGCTGGGTACGGTATCGGGCGCGGAATTGGCGGACGGCACCGAGGAGAGCCTTCTGTACCCATCAACGACGTGGACCATACGCTGACGCAAGCATTCAAGCGCCACAGGGCCGCCCACGGATTGCGAGCTGTGGTGGACGCATAGGAACACCTAACCGCAGAATAGTTTCACATCCACGAAGAGCGCAACGAGGCAATGTACAGCGATTATAAAACTGGCGAGCTCAACGCAGATGGCAAATGCCATATGAGCATCAAATGCTGGGACTACAGGCGGAGGCACCGAAACAGGGACCCTAACACTGCCATCAACATCTTTCGGCTGCTACCATCAAAACTGGAGTTGTATGTGAAACAAGCGTATTTAAAGTCGGTACCAGGATCGAGCAAGAAGGAAGCGGATGTAGAGAAAAATACTTCAAAGGCTGGTTTGGACTTCATTGGGAAGCAACCCAAACACGAGAATGTACGCCGGTGTCAGTCTGCGTGGATCTTTTCCATTTAGTGCTGACTTTGATGGATCGAGCAGTTCGCAGCGACTGCTGCTTGCGTGCTCTGCAGGTGTCTGGGGCAGAGACGTCGAATCCGCTCGCCGTGAGAGGTGTATATTTAAGAGAGTTCCTACTTATCAAATCATTCACGATGAAGCATCTTCGCAGAGTTCAAACATCTCTTCCCCGCTATGCGAACGTGACAACATTTCTCGTCGTGGTCTCCTTTCGTTGGCGGACGCGGCCCAGAAGAAAAAACGAAACTTTGTTGCAGGCAGAAGCTTAAATACTCCGATGAGAAAGCGCATGCCAGATGGTATCACGGTCTGCAGAATGTGCTGGCTTGTACAGCGCACAAGGTTATGCGGTGGTGCGTCTCTATCCTCGTCAAATGAGGTATTTCATACGTACACCCACAGAGCTCAAAAGTGCTTACAGATATCATCGCAATTCTCAATTGCTTGCGACCATCTCGCCAATTGGAAGGCATCTCATTTGCCAGCTGCATAGATTTATGAGCTGAATAAATAAAACTGGCAGCCAGATAGGTCAATCGCGAACACACGAGTCTCTGGGATTCTAGAGGTGGCGACGTTAAATAAATTCGAAAGTTCTCTGATCTGAAAGAGAAATGATTCTTCCGCATTCAGCAAGTTGAGACGATCTGGCATGCTCATGGTTTCCATCACTAAGAATACCATTCGACGGATCGCAAACGATCCGTCGAATCCGTGACGCAACGAAACTGCGGAATGACCGCCCGCTGAATGATGCACTCTCAAAAATGAAGGTTGAACTCTTCGACCAATTTTCAAGCAGCGAATGATACAAGAAGTGCATCGGCTTCCTTTATGGACGATCAACATGGCCTAATTTTTGCCTCATAATGCATAGAGCTCTTAGTTTCGATCTTCCCAGATTTCGCATGAGTGATATACGGTTTAGAATACGTGAAAATCCAAACGACAGAATTGTTACGGGAACCCAGGAACCTTCTCCTGGCGAGGATGTTTATCGCAATCAGTCGGCATCCAGAAATGACAACCCAGAGTTGAATATGGATAGGTGTTTAAGATACAGAATCGAGTCATGTGACACAACAATGACTCACATTGGAAAAAGGAAAGATTGATTTGGGGAACCTAAACCTTCCGACCGATGCACCTGATAAGACCCACACAATTCACGCACCGTAAACGGGTCTCCAGCCAGGCTCTCTCGGATATGCCAAGGATGCACAGCTGCGGATTTCAACCGCATTCTGGATGAAATAGCGCAAGCAAGAACTGCACCAGTCAATTTTGTGTTGGGCTTTAACATAACGAGCGAAGGTATCGCTTGATTCCACCAGATATACCTTTTCATTGAGCTCCCTGATGCTCGAGTGGCACTCGCGGCTTCAAGAAATTCACTGATCTGCCATAAGCATCGAATTCTGGATAGCGCAGAAGAAGCCTCGGAGGAGGTCGCGCATGATTCGGAAGCAGGCGAACTCGCCGTTTCACGATGACCGGTCGGGTAGATTGCGATGGAATCGAGCCCAAATCCATCGGCGTGTTGGCGAGAAATTCCGACATGAGCTTCTCATCATCATGGAAAAGCTTTCTTAAAATACGAAAAAAACGCTCGTCGGAAGGCAGCGTGAACCGGTCTGTTTTGCTCTCATCGGTCGAAGTTGCTCCAAAATCAAGCGAGAACTGCTCTTCAATCGGCAGCGGTTCGCCACGAGGCCATAATGCATCATTTTCGAGCACATCGTCATACTCGTAGACAACAATCGCCTGATTTGTGTTTGGATCGATGTTTGCTCCTTGAAAATGCGTCAAATCGCTGCGGAAGACAGTCCAGTGGTCAAATTTTTCGGGTTTCAGTAGTGCCCGTAGTCCAAGTCTATTGTAGTACACCAGTGTTACACTGCCACCGCATTCATGTATCCTTCTGAGAGCAGAAGAACTCACGTCCGTAACTTCGAAATGAAGAGGTGCACTGAACTGCCTAGCACCGCCACCTAGCAGCTTGACTCCATAGTTGAACAGCTTAAACCTCGCTCTGCTGCATCGAAGGATTCCACCCGAATCGTAAAGCGACTTCATGGTAATAGTACCGTCTTTGCTCACGCGGAGGCGACCCTTATCAAGTAGACTTTGGATGAGGCTTAAGTTGAGAGGAAGCGGGTCCCTTTGTGCAACTAGCGGAAACCCGCCACGCTTTGGTATCCGGCGCACTAGCGGCGTCTGACCGCCTTCAAAGAACCTGCTGGGAAGAGAAGATCCAGAACGTGCATGCTGCCCCTTGTGCCCCCGGCCACAGGTCTTTCCGGAGTCAGAGCCTCGACCACGACCGACACGTTTCTTCGGCTTTCGAGCGCCTGGCAGGTCTCTAATGTTGTTCAGGGAGAGCTGCCCGTCCCGACAAAAGCCATCTTCTGTAGAAAACGAACGCATAGATGCTCCGACAATAACGGCAGTTTGCCGGGAAAAACTGCTTGAGTTTCTCCCAAGCAGACACTCTGCCAGGCCACGGGCAGGGCAACTAACTCCTGCGTTGGTAAGTTGCTCTCGCTTAAGCAATGATCGGATCTGTGCCGCTCTTTGCATACTAGAGATTTTCTAAGTCAGTGCAATCATAATAGACTCAGTGTTGCAGAATCAACGTTCGTTGCGAACCACGTTAAGCGAGAACGCGGCCGTAAGGAAACTGCCTCACGGGACACTACATCAATCGGGGTGACGATCCTCCTGGGGAAGAGCGAATTCCGACGCCTGCGTGGATTGGGAATGCACTTAAAAGTGCCAGACTCTCGTACTGGATATGGAGCGCGACTTTTTGGCCAGTACGATTGGCTGGGACAAGACAACGGCGGCGGCTTGTGGATTTCCAAGTTTTTGGTGGAGCCAGTACGAAACCTGCACTGATCAAAGCGTATCTCGGTTACTTGTGACTCTCCTTGAAGACGAGGCGCAGTGTTCGGCAACCCCTTTTGTGGTCAAGGTTTTGCAAGAAGCCACGGGCTTTTCAAACCTTGAAATAGTTGTTGTGGATACGGAAGAAATCGCCAGCTTCTTTACTCGAGATTCAGGAAGGCAACACGGAAGTGCTGCGGTCAAAGTACAGGACTCTAACTCCAGGCCGCTTTCGAGATTGCGTTTCTTCCGCTTTTCCTGCGACTATTCAGGGAGGGATTCCTCCACTGCTCCAGTGTCAACGCCTCGTCTCGTCATTGACAGCTGGCAAAGCCTGCCGGATGGTCCACAGCTGTGCACAGTGAGAACTACAACGGAGGAGGTGCGCAATGCGAAAGAACACTGGAGTAGTATTGAAGAATTCTTGCACTTTGTTGTTGGATATCACCAACAAGAAAGCGTTTCGCGTACGAGTAGTACGCTGCTTGTGATTCACAGTGTAACAGGTGTCCAACGGCTCGTCGATGACGACACGACGTCAGTTATCTCCTTTTTGGACTGGGTCAGAAGGGAATCGAATGAGATTCCTGTTCCCTCGCTTGCGATCCTTTTGGCGGTTCATAAAGATATGGAAAAGAGGGCTAATCTCGTGCAACTACGAAGTCGAGCGGATCGGATATTCTGCGTTGAGAGATTTGCATCCGGCCATTCTCGTCATGCCACAGGGATTTTAAAAATATTGAAACCAACAGATGAAGCAGAAGGTGACCGGAAGTATCTATTTAAGCACGAAAAGCATGATATAGTCTTCCATGAAATCTAGAGACCGCGCGGTAGAGGCGTGCCAAACATTTCCTGAAGTAAATTATCCGTCGGGAATAATATCGATGCGAACGTAAAGCATTTTACAATAAAAATGACTCTTTCTCCGAACAATATTCTAGTAAATTTCTGTGAATACCAGCGGGCAATGCGCAAACTTTCGGAAATGGTTTCGGCCATCGAATTTAATTTGTCGGCAAAGCGCAAAATCGCAACGCCAATTTCAATTTGATCCCAGCACGTGATCCGGTCTTCTCGTCAGGGGAGAATAGGACCCCTCCAGCGTTCCGAATGGTGCCCTTACGAAAAATAAGACCATAAACTTGCGTGTGCGCCGGACAGAACACTCGTTGAGGTTGTCGTGCGGAAAAAGCTCCTGATTGCTGGGTACGGTATCGGGCGCGGAATTGGCGGACGGCACCGAGGAGAGCCTTCTGTACCCATCAACGACGTGGACCATACGCTGACGCAAGCATTCAAGCGCCACAGGGCCGCCCACGGATTGCGAGCTGTGGTGGACGCATAGGAACACCTAACCGCAGAATAGTTTCACATCCACGAAGAGCGCAACGAGGCAATGTACAGCGATTATAAAACTGGCGAGCTCAACGCAGATGGCAAATGCCATATGAGCATCAAATGCTGGGACTACAGGCGGAGGCACCGAAACAGGGACCCTAACACTGCCATCAACATCTTTCGGCTGCTACCATCAAAACTGGAGTTGTATGTGAAACAAGCGTATTTAAAGTCGGTACCAGGATCGAGCAAGAAGGAAGCGGATGTAGAGAAAAATACTTCAAAGGCTGGTTTGGACTTCATTGGGAAGCAACCCAAACACGAGAATGTACGCCGGTGTCAGTCTGCGTAGATCTTTTCCATTTAGTGCTGACTTCGGTACCCTAGCGCGTGAGCAAATGGTACCCACAGGGTCCTGCCCCTACACTGTTACCCTTGCAGATTTCATGCCATTTCCTCCCTCTGTTCTGTTTGCTTTAAAAGGGAATATCTGTAGGGACAGCTGATTTCTGCGTTTCCCGCCATTGCACTTATGCGCATCGTTATACGCCAATGTTGGTCGCCTTGAAGATGGATGCGGCAATTTTTTCACGCATTTTTTTTGATTTGTATGCTCACTTGGCGCAACATACTCGCTGAACAGTGAAAAATATTTAGGTGTACGAGTCCTCCACTTTGCAAATGTACATCTTTGCGTTTGATCGAATAAGGGCCTCCATTATCATCAATCCACGAAGTGCGAGTTGCTCATCACGCTCTCTTGGCACTGAGTGATTCTTGATGCAAACCATGAACGCTGCTATCCAGGCTCAGAGGGACACGTTGTTCGCTCGCTTCATGGAAGCTGGTTTAGAAGGAAGAAGATCGCGGTTTCTGTGTATCTCGAATACGTCACAATATCTGGCAAGAAACATATTTGTTTATGAATCGCCCTTCTCTGCGACGAAAACGCACACGCAGCTTTCGGACTTACTTTCTTACTGTCACAGTCAAGCTATAAACCCCACAGTCTGAATGAATGTAACTCAGAGGGGTGCATCCCCTTCACTAACCTTTACGTAATGAAACAGCCAAATTTCCGTGCCCTGCTGCGAACTCGAATTTGGCCTGCGTAAGATCCGATCACGGTGGTCCACTTCTCTTTGCAACCACAAAGCTTGTCTGAAATTTCGCGTGGTCCGTTCTGATTAAGCATTTTAAGCAAAAGATTATCTGCTCTCAGCCTCTTATAATCCGCTATATTCTTCACTGTTTGCAAACAGTTCCGCATAGCTGTGCATAAATCAAATGTAGAGGCACCTTTTGACAAAGATCTGCGGGCGTCCCACACTTAGTCCACAACTACGCCGGACTCTGAAAGAAATCGTAATTTGCTGTCGCCCAGTAGTTCTCCGGTCTTGCGAAGTTGATTCGACCCATTCTTATATATTACATTCATGCTCTTAGATGCGCACATAAGACACTCAATTCCAGATAATGAGAGGAACGACGAAATAAATGATACACGCTCCCTGATTCTCAAACTCGTTTCAGAGCTTTCCACGGCCACCATCTCCCAGAAAGTACAAAACGTCGTCTGCATCATGTTTAAAAAAACGCTCAGGACGAAATTGGCATGCGACCGAGATGGAAACGTAATTCTCGTTTGGTCTACTGCCTCGTATTTGGACAAGCGTCTCCCTCGGCAGGCACTTTTGCTGCTGCGCCTTACGGATGTCCAAACAGCTGAAAATGGCACACGTTATGGCCCAGTTAATGAAGCAGCAATTGTGATTTGTCTCATGAGTCCTTAATGGGAAGCTTCCGTGCCATATGATGCGACATCCCGATGACAGCAATGTCTTGCGTAATTCAGTTCATATCAATCATAGCATGGGCAGCAAACGTTTCCTCTATCACCGTATAGAGCCTCTTATGCTGTTCACTCAGTTGAAGTTGCTCCTCCTCAGAGAGATGTCCAGTCAAACCTCCGGCAGGGATTCGTGATAGCTCACCACGGGCGCGCATTTCCTCGCAGACTAAGGTACACTCAAGCGCCTGCCCCACATGTCTTCCTTGCATATTTTCTGGTACGCTAGGACCTCCGGATTGGCCAGGTGCTGCATTATCTGCAGTCACCACAATTTTCGGTGTAGCGCACGCTATGCGACGCACTGCCCTTATGTGCTCTGGTCTATCTGAAGGATGACCTTGATCATCCGTCTCTATCAATTGCCCATCAAAAACAAGAACTTCCTCGATGACATCTTCTACTCGAAGTAGACGCTTTCTTTGGAATCCACTCATATTTTTCAGGATCAAAATTGTATTTCTTGGACGGATAAAACGTCCTCTAAGACATACGTGACGTCCATCTGTGCGGAGAAAGTTCAAGTGCGGTGTGGCTGTTTTCATTCCCGTTATCCAACCAAAAGTCAGCAACTTGTCCGACTCATCGTTTCCGGTTCCCTTTACTGTCTCAATCTGCAGGATTGCGGGCAACAACACTATAAGCCTTCTCTGCTGTACTCGGGCCGAGCGTACTATGCCCGTACCATCAGCTTGGTAGAGACCGTTGGGAGTACACTGAGAAGTTTCGTTCAAAACTCTACGCAAATCTCCGGGCCTCACGAGCAGGCCTTTCTCATATAAATGATTCAAGTGGTCGTCTCCTCCTGAAGCAGCGCTAAAGTCCATTACCGCTGGAAGAAAAGCTGCCAAGAGGTTTTTGAAAGGCGTCATCCAGTGGCGCGCTTTTGTAATATTATTCGACTCTTCTAGCTCAATTCTTTTCCAAATTACTGCGGTATTTAGCGGGAGATCGAAGTCACTATCGAACGTACCTCATAGATCTTAGATTAATCGCCTGTAGAATAGATTCTTTACATAATAATGCAAGAAAGACTGGTTTCCACATTAAGGTCAGTCACACCACAGAAACCAGATGGTCGAGGGCCACTGAACGAAACAAGTATACGAGCTGCGCTCAAAAACTATCATTCTCAAGGACTGGTTTCTGTAAATGGTAGAAAACGGATCATTGATAATCTTTTGCTGAAAGTAAAACCCTCAATCGAAGCCACCTGGGGCATCTCTGTTTCTTAACAGCAAATTCGTCTGATCCTGAAAACGATGGGTACAATCGCAGAAAAGTTCCAACGTCAGTCACGGCCATCTTGCACCAAAATCGCATCTACAGTGTTCCTAGAACGTCTCAATCGGTATGATCCTTAGGGACGTCGGTTCATTTTTCCAGCCAATGAGACTTGTTCCAGAAGAATCGGTCGGAATGTACATGGGTATTCGCGGGGCAGGGAGCCCCATGTATCCACGATCGAACCCGAAGAGAGCGCGGACCAATCTCTTCTCGCTAGAGTGGATTCATTTGGATGCCTCGGTTTTCGCTCGTAGAGAAGGCTCATACAGCAGCACCAACCACTTCGTCAAATCACAAAAGACTTTTCCCCTGGCGTCTGGCGATATTCTTCTCTTGGACAGCGTGACATTTCATTATTACCCTTGCGGTCGAGCTTTTGCTGATTCTCTCGGGGCAAAGCTGCTTTTCATTCCTCCGTGCGCTCCGTGTTCCAACTGCATCGGCGGAATGTTTTCTATCGTGAGACCTAATGACCGTTCCACCGGGCGAATCGCTGAAGCATTCAGCGCACGGTGACACATCGGGGCGCATTTTGTCTTTCTTCCGCATGTGCTGCTCGGTGCGGGAAGGTCCTCACCTAACGGCATAGAGCAGTGTCTTCAGTTGAAGAAACGAAAATTCCAAGGGAACGGTATCGATACGCAACTCGTGGGCCCCGGAATGCGGTTATCTTCGGTAGTCGGGGATGGACGAAAAATCCTCTTCTCGCCGGCAATCGAGCGAAGAAGAGCAAGTGACGAAGAAGAAGGGTAAGAAAAGGGGAGATAGGTGGGGAAATGTGTTCGCGCAATGAGAGCATGACGAAGCCGCAGTGGCACAGAGTGCACGAGGTCTACCTATCCTTGCAATTGCGAGTTCCACCAGAGGCAATAAACGTGTGGAGTTCGAGAGCCGAGACTTCATTGCGTCCATCCATATCAGACGACGTGTGGTGCAGAATACGAGCCCCGAGGAGCTGGGGCGGTCAAATTTTGTAGGGCAGCCTCTCACGCTCGATTTGCTCAAGGGAAAGCTCAAGCAGGTAGCCGGGGGCCGTCAAACGAGGCTCGGAGGCGTTTGGAAGTGGATGTATTTATGCACTGTATGGTCAGAACATTTTCGTTTCATTGATCATACATGGACAGCTCCTTTCGCGTCCTGACGACAGTCCAAGCATGACCTAATCTTTGCGTCAATAAGCGAAGCGTCTCGGGGGGAATGAAGCTCATCAAGTCCACAAAAACGTCTGCGCGACGCGGTAAGACTCGACACGCCGTTGGGTTCTGTGAGATTTCGTAGACGTTGGAGAGAAGATTTGAGCACCATATTCGGACACAAAAACTTAGATCGGACGAGCTGGATTCGAGATTCCGGTCGTGTATAAGATAGGCAATTGCATGCAGCAAGTTCAAGCAGCTGTGTAGTGCTTGGAGAGCAAGATCATCAACTCCCTTGAGCCACTCACGCAATGATATCTCGTACGATTCAAGCTCGGAGATGTCGTCACTCTGCGGTCTTCGGGGTCTTCGAGTGGGGCCTCGGTCGAACATATAGTCCGTCCACTGCAGGTAGAGATCCTCTGTTTCAAGAAGCGCGCACCAGCACTGCCACTCTGCGTCCTCTTGGAGCCTTATATTTGGATGGCCACTCTCGCGCTCTCTCCGTATCATCGATTTCGTAGCTGAAATTTGATCTTTTGAGTAAAATTCTCTTATAACCTGCATTAAACTGGAAGCGTGGACGCTAGCAAAGTTATCACCAAGTTCCTTGAGCAGATCGAGGCAATACTCTAGCCTGTGGAGGTCCTTTTCATCGACGGATCCCACTCCAGAGCGCAGCTGTTCCCGAACATGCGTCCAAGCAAAGCTCCAAAACTCAAGAACAATATCTGCGAATATTTCGGCCTCTTCATTAGAACGCGAAACTTCATCAACCGCAGAAATTATGTCACGGATTTCAGCGATGGGACTGTTCCATAAGAGACGGATAACTGCCCTAATTCGCAGCTCTTTTGCAGAAATGGCCAAAGTATAACGCGCCAGTAAGTCGAGAAATGATTCACATTTCCCGCTAAACTCTCTTAACCGTTGAATAAAAGCACATAGAAGTAAGTCCCCTAAAAGGTGCGTCTCCGAGCAGCAACCATCCGATTTCGAAGCGGTTAGATACCAATGGAGATGAGTGGCAATGCAGAGCGAAAAATGGGATAGGTCGCTTACAATCCGCTCATCGCTCGAATCATCCGGAAAATCTGACGGTGACTCTGACGTGTCACGGGCATTCTTCAGTAAAGTGCGAAGGATTTCTTCCTGCGAGCGTGTGCTCGGATCGACTATTAGTGGCAAAATGGCGAAAAGCTGCGCGGCCCTTGATGAGTCTGCCCGAGTCCCACTTTCCTTGATAGCCTTAAACAAACTTTCGTTTGGAATGTCCGAAGCAGTTGAAAAAATTGTCTCCTCGGATGATGTAATGCTCGACGGCTTCTGAGATTCCAAGTACGTGCTTTGGTTGGTACTGGCTCGCAACAGGATGGCCAATCGACTTCCGATGAATTCATCTAAAAGGCTCCAAAGTCGAACCCATAACCGATCCTCCATGGATGGTGCGTCAAGCAGAGATACTGGCACCGCTCCTCCCGAGAGCAGGCAGAGTATTGAACGCTCCCAAAAGTTCTGCACATCCAGCTTCGAGATGTCACGAGCCATCTTTCGCCAAAGAATCCAGTGCGAACCATCTGATCCGTCGGCCGCTTCCAGGGCTGCAGAATGGCCTCCCTGGAAAAGCGCCGCCCTCCAGTGCTGACCAGTGCGTCGCAGCAGCTCTAGAGCATGCTCTAGTCGACCGCAGCGGAGAAGGCCAAAGCAAGCCCGGCAGATTCGCTCATCGGCCTCTAAATCCTCATCAGCTAGCCGCAGATCACCACGAAACGGAGCGTCCATGTCAAATGCAGTGCCGTTGGTCAGGGAGAGCCCCCAGCGATATGACGGATCCCACAGACTTCCCAGCTCAGCCAGTGCAGCATAGTGTGCCCCCATGGAGGAGTCGAGGTCCAGTGCAGACGTACGCTCCAGCCACTCCAGCACTCGACGACAGGAAGTGACCATGGGGAGCGTTTCGAGCGGATTTGGTAGGAACCCGCTTCCATCAATCGAGATCTGTCGTGAGAGCTGGTCGATAGCAGCAGGACGCTCTCTCCGAGTGCACATGGGCGACATACGTTTTTGAGAAACTGTTCTACGAGCTTCACAATCAGCGTTGTCCATGATGTGCAATAAGAGCCAGAGATTACGCTGAGACCTCAGGTCTGCAAGTAATTTCCCGAGTTCGCTAGAGTCTCCTGGATCCGAGGCTGTTTCCGCTAGAGCCCGAAAAATCGAAACATACAAGTCGTGAAGGCCCATCGCGATGTTGAAAGGAAACCTATCCGGACACTCCGAGCAGGCCAAAAACAGGTCTTCGTATAAACGGAGAGCTTTCGATCTGATGAGCGGTTCAACATGCTCCGAAACGTCTGAGTACGCTGCTAAGGAAGGAAGCGCACTCCGTCCATCGCAAGTTATCACTTCGTCGTCCGACTCCATTCCGCGAAAGGAACTGTCGGACCTTTGGAAGCTGTTAAATTTACTATTGAAAATGCCTGCTCTCCGGAGACTTCGCAGCCACGATTTTGGCGAAAAAACCGCAGCGAGTCAACTCCTCTCGAAACGAAAAAGTTTCGCAACCATGGAAGCGAAATTAGTATCTAGCTGCAGGCACCTCCCTACCTGTTTCGTCCGCAGCCGTGCTGCCGGCTTCAGCTTCTCCTAATACAAATTGAGCCCCGGAGGCTGCTCCACAAAGTTCGTTCGCGTCAGCTCCGGAGATCTCCCTTCAAGCACCGCACATCTCCTGATATTATAGGTAGTTTCAAGTCTCAATTCACGAATTCCATTCGTTTCCTGCCGCTGCTTGACCTGACTAATGGAAGAGGTTCTCGAACTCGTGCCCCTTGTGCTATTTCCTGCTCTATCAGCGCTCCGCTTGCTTTTCTCTATTTCGCCCCTCTGAATTGTGCATCCCACCTCATGATGCAGGTATGTGGTTCGGAATTTATACACCGGTATCACTTCGAAAGGGAGTGCGCACTCCTTGTGCGCTCTTTTCGATGGAGCTGGTATGCTCCCCTTTTGGGTCACCCAGTGCCCTGCTCCGTATGCTATCACCAAGCTTTGACTCTTGTCCTCCTTGAGGGCGCTCAACTCATTGAAAAAAGTTGGCGAATGCACGCTGCCTCCCTCCGAGCAGATTCAGTCGCTGACGAGCCCATAGCGGCTTTGTATCCTCTTTCCACAGCTCCTCGTCATGAGCATTCTGAAATTTTATGAATTCTCGCAAAACTTCAAAGTCCGCTCCACGACTCGTCACCTGGATGATCGCTTCCAGATGCTCTTTCATTCCTGTGTCCCACGTCTCACTTTTCTTCCTTGCATTCATTATTCCCGATTCTCCGTGTTTTCTCGCTCTCGAGAACTTTAAAAGACGCATGTCTTTCTGGCATAAGTTGCCATCGACGCCATCTTTTCGGCACTTGGATGCCGCGATGGTAACGATATTCGTGTTCCCTGGGTCCACGCTTACAATGAAGTCGTTCTTCTGCACTTCCTGCGTAGTAGAGCCCGCCTCCTTGTTTCCTACATGGCTCTTCATGGGCGACAACGAAGACAAAATACGACGATCCACCTTCAAGCTACTACAGTGAACACGTTTGCATACTCCATCGTGTTCGATTGTCCCGGCAAATAAGTTTTCCTGCTCGTTTCGAGACATTTGAAATCGAAGATATTCTTCCAATAAGGCTCCCTGTTCTCGCCTATAAATTCCTCCCTGCTTACATCGAACTTCGGACAGATTCCATTGTGCCATAAAGGACTCACAAGTCGATTGTCACAAAGTATGACTTGATTGTGAAAAATGGGACGAAGTTAAAGCTTCTCGTGCAGAAAACCCTTCCGCTTCTTCGTCTCTATCTGCTTTCAGGCCGTGCTCCATTCCGGCCTTGCGTTCGAGCTCTCAGTTCAGGATCACGAAAGAGTGCAGGATGAGGGGGTAATATTTTTTCATCTTTTAGCATATCTGATGCCTTTTCTACTGGATTCGCCAGTCCAAGTACCGCACGGTGGTCGTCGAGAGCCACACGGATTACAGAACCTTCATTAGTTCTCCAGAATGGCGTCTTCTTGTCTAGGAATTCGATCTCATCCTCATGATGGGGTCGTTCGTGATGACACCGATGATGGCCCATATTCCTTTGCGAGACAGGTCCCGGTAGAATGCAAAGGTGGAGCGAATCATGAAGCTTTCGAGGTTCATTGTCAAATGGTTCTTGAGGTTCGTGAGGTAATCCATCGCTCCATGGCTGTAAATATCCCGGTAACCCCTGTATCGAGTACCGTCGGAGCGGCATTCGGCGTGATATTCGTAGAAGGCGAGCAAGCGATTGTCTCACGTCGAGGTTCCTCCTGTGCCAAATATTAGGTGACGAATAAAGGTCTTGTCGAAGAACTCGTCCGGAATCTCAACCGCTTCCACATGCGTCACGTCGCGATACATCTCCCTGACCAAATGCATCAGACCTGAAGAAGCGTTGCAAATATTACTGGAGCACGACTCAGAACAGTTCGTGATGGCCTCTTGCAAATTTGGCTCGTGGAGACCCTTGATATGTCCAATAAGACTTGCTTCCACCACCGTCTCGTCGTAATGTCGCCTTTTGTGCAGCCTTTGAAGTCTGACCTCTCTATTTGCTTCTTCGTATTGTCTTGTTCTTCCGGGTTTAAAACTGTTTTTCGTCTTTTTCTAGCAGCGGTCGACGTCAGCCTTCCAGGATCCTCACCTTCCATACCCTTACTTTCCCTTATCCAGATTACATTTGAAAATGAACGAACTTCTTCATATGTTCAGGTGAGGACTTCCCCGGGGCAAGAAGAACTTGCGGGAGAAGACGAAATGTGCTCTAGTGTGCCACCATTCTGAACGCCTGGCCGGTTCGCGCAACGGAGCGATCATTGCGTTTTTGGATACAAAATACTCCTTCGATAGGGTTGTAAAACGAAGTGTAAAGAGAGAAAGAAGGCAGTTCAAAACGGACAGAATCCGCAATAGCTCGAACGCAAGGGTAATGGCCACTTGCCAGGTAGTCTAAAAGATGGACGTCCCCAGAAGTCAAGTACAAGTTTTGAATAATTCGACAACGTGGACGCTGTTGTATAAGCCTTCTCTATGAGCGAAGTTGGGGCCTCTAAAAGAATCCACTGCAGCTAGAACAGATGATGTCGGAGTTCACTTCAAGTTCGATCTTACATACAAAGGCCACATCTCCGAGAAACAACGTATACGCTCGGACTACCTCTGCCGAAGGAACTATCATCGTCTGAGAAAACAAATCGACGTTCCTCTGCTCCATGCGGATCGCGAATATCATGATAATCTGTCTTTGCGATTTCGATGGAAGATGGCCGTGAGTGAAGTGGGACTTTTTTGGGACTTCATCCCGGTGTTTGCAGGACCACGCGGACAGGCTGTTGAGAAAAAGAGACGCCAGTGGCGTCTGCAGTCGTCGCGCTTTGCTTACCATTACGTGATCAACATGTCTTTTCTTACCATTGACCTGCAAGCAGTCTTCGAGAGAATCGGTTTTCTGCCTGAAGCGCATCTACTCGTTTCTTTCAGTGTTCCCTGGCATCTGAGTACTGGGGCATGAATAACCTGAACAAGGAGTGCAGTCCTCATCGCACTGCTCGATAAAGAATACATCCTTTAGGAAATTCGTCTGCGCTCTAATCCATACATTGCATAGTGATTTCGATTTCCTGTTATACTCCGCAGCGGAATTGAAACGAAATTGAGTTGGAACACAATATTCACCAATGGCATCTATTTGGAGCAGCTACGCTAGTCTCAAAATCCGGGTAATGGTCTGCGCAACATTCCTCTAAACGTTCCCGCTGTGCAGGTTCAGCCCAGCTCAAAAGATCTCCGACAGAAGCAGTCATCAGCAAAAGAGGCCCCGTGTGCTGCATAAAAGCTCTAAAGAAGAACGCTTGCTCGACTGATAGGTGCTCCCACTGCAGTCGCTCATGCATGCTCCATTTACAGCATTGCATAAATCGGAATTGTTGCGGTCGAAGGTGACTCGCATACATCAGCCGGCTACTCTGATGCCAGAAGAAAAAGGATCATGTCCACTCACCTATTTTGGGCACACATTCTACAGCTGGGATCGCTTCCCGTTGCCATCCTCACCAGCATTTCCGGTCTCTTTCAGCTTCTGTTCATAATCCTCGTTCCTGCCCCCAAATCCGGCTTTCTATGAGCTGGGCTCTTGCGTCCCTCCGGCACCCTGGCAGCAGTCGAAGGGTGCTCATGGCTGCCTTAGCGTCGACCTTTAAACGGTTCGGGTTGCGCTCGAGGGCGCGGACTCCGTGAGGCGCATCATTCTGGAGTGGAACGGTGTATGGTGGACGGCAGCGAAGAGCGGATGAGGGTTTGTCTCTAGAACGGAATGGGTTATTCTTTGGCGTGACAAGATCAGTGGAGTTTCGGCATAAGCTTGAGAGGATGCCGCCGAGCGATGACGTCGGGTAATTATCGTTGAAGAGGCGATCGGGAATCCTTGAGCTGTGCATGAATGTGTAAGCTGTTGTTGGTGCTCGTTGCACGGCGGGGCTGTCCACGAAAAATACTCGGAAAACCTGGTAGAGAGGATGTGAGTGAACAGTTCAGTGTTCAGTTTGGATCCGGTACAGGTATAGCGTTTCGTTCTGATTCGCATATTTTTCATGGAAGCTTTCGGTTCCAGCCTGCAACTCCGCTAGTTTATCACCTGCTAGTGCAACGCATTGTTCTGTGGAGTGCAAGATTTGAATCTTTATTTGTTCTACTAAGCGGCGACGCCCCCCGGTGCATATCGGCGCTTCGTCGCAGATGCCGAAACGCCCAGCATTACCACAAAGCCTCGAAGCATCCGTGCCGGTAGGTAAGACAAGTCCGCCTTGCTCGCAAAGACGGTGTATATTGATGCTGAACTGCCTGTGTTGGCCTGCAATGCCGCTACAACGACGCAACTGTAGCCGTCTAGCGAGTATATTTGGAGCTGCGTATCGTGATGGAGTACTACACCGATTTAGCTATCCCTTCGAACCAACGATTAGGCTTTGCAGCTCTACGATGTCAAAGCGTACCTCGAGTGCCGTCGCGACAGTACCGCGAACCTTACAGACCTTTATGACCCCTGAAGTGCGACTACCTTGTTCGTATCGAATTGACGCTGTTGAGCTGCTCTAGCACTAAACACGCGCCCATGCACCTAAAAATAAGATGGAAAGGGATAGCTACTGCGCTATTCCTGCGTTCCAAGGCGCGGAGCGGTGAATCGTTCAATTCACCACTATGTATCAGAGGCAGAGTGCCCAACCGTCAGTGGACTAACTCTCGATATGTGTCCAACTCACAGGTTCAGGAAGGGTACCAGTATTTCACAGGCGCGTTTGTGTTTTTTTCATCTTAAGGCGATAATGTTCAAGCACTTGTAGGGGACAAAGGAATGAGTCACGAAGGCTGTGCCATAAATGCTTGTCAGCTGGGACGTGGCTACTCGTATGAGCACTTCGTTCCTAGTGAGTAGCGCAACTTCAACGATTCTGGTTGGGCCAGCTGTGATGATGAGATGCACTGCTTATCGGATAGCAGATGCAACAGACGACATGACACGGCGGAACCTGCAACGAAGAGCTGAAATTTCTCATCTGTCGCAAGGCTGCGACGCAGCACATTCAAACAAATGCTCTGGTTGTAGACCTACTTGTCGAGTCCTGCACACGCAGCTCATAGTATGACGAGAAGTAAGGATAAGCGGGATGTTTACTACCGAAAAGCAAAAGAGGAAGGCTTCCGGGCTCGTTCCGCTTTCAAGCTACTTCAGCTGGACGATGAGTTTGGGATTTTTACCGGTGTTCGCACCGTTGCTGATCTTTGTGCAGCCCCTGGAAGTTGGTCGCAGGTTGTAAGTCAGAAGCTCCGTCTGCCAGAGAGCGCTTCGGAGGGAAACTGTGCCGTTGCTGTTGATCTGCAGGACATAGCTCCCATTCCAGGAGTCTGTACCCTGCAAGGAGACATCACTCAGGAAGATACGCTGGAGCGTGTTCGTTGCGCACTCGGTGGTCGCAGAGCTGATCTGGTACTTAGCGACGGTGCCCCTGACGTTACAGGTCTGCACGATCTTGACGAATACGTGCAGTGCGAACTTGTTCAAGCTGCTCTCCGTTTCTGCGTAGCCATGCTTGCGGAAGGCGGTAAGTTCGTCGCAAAAATATTTCGCGGCTATGAGTCGGCGCTTCTCTATGCTCGTATACGTCCCTATTTTCGGGAACTGTATATCGCAAAACCCCGTTCGAGCCGTAATTCAAGCCTTGAGAGTTTCATCGTGTGTAGAGGTTTCACAGTAGGGCGTTCGTACGCGAGCTCTCGAGAAGAGCTAACTGCGATACCTGCTTTCGTTCCTTGCGGCGACCACGAGTCTGAGGATCCCGACATGGCATATGACCTGACATTGAATCCATCCGTTCACCAGGATATGCACTGACCAGGTCCATTGATGATGACTGCCATAGGCTTCACTTTTTCAGGCCCAGCATCCGAAGTAGAGACGCGAAGCATCCCTCTGTGCTTTCCGCGCCCAAATGAACCCTGAAAGCCCCAGGACCTTCTTCTTTGAAGGAATATCCCTTCTTCCGGAGAAAATTCAGTACTGCCGGCCGAATTTTCGCTCGACCGTCTTCGCTATGGTGTCCGGCACCTGTTATGATCAACAGACTCGATGTACGTTGCGCATTGTTTATATTCCGCAGCTCCTTGAGTCGTTGTTTGGTGAACGAGAGAGCCTCCTCAACATATTGGCCATGTAGGTCTAAAGTATCCGCAGGTTTCCCATGGTTCCTTAGGTGCAAAATTGTTACCGAGGCTTCCTGACGTGCCCTCCGATACTTCTCATCGGTTTGATGAGCAGTTCGAGAGAGCCGCTTTGCCTCTGCTCCCTGTCCTTTTTTGTATGCGGTACTTGCCGCCTCAAAGAGCTGTTGTTTCTTGGAGAATAGCTGCCGCTCGTGAGCGCGAACGCGTGAAATAACCTCGTCCCACTCATTGTCTGTGTAGGCTCTAGGTTGCACCAAGCTCTGCTCCAGTGCCGTGTGTCGCTGCTTGGCTCCAGGCGGAGAGCTGCTGTGCGGTTTGCTTTGGCGGCCTCCCATGAGGCCTGACGCCTCGTTTGTGCGAGCACTCGAAGCAAACGCTGCCTCTCGTGAACTATTCGTGCCTGCAGCAGGCTGCTACGTGGGCACGCTACTGCGCTCGTGTGCAGTTACCCACTAAGTTTATGAAGCTTAAGTTATGCGCTAAGATATCGAGCGCCTAAAATCACAGTGTCTGACGTAGCTCTTTGAAAGCGAGGCCACTCTGTTTACGCGCTGTTTTCGCGCAGCAGCTGCAACTGTGTCAGAAGAAAAATAGATCATGTCCACTCACCTATCTTGGGCACACATTCTACAGCTGGGATCGCTTCCCGTTACCATCCTAACCAGCATTTCCGGTCTCTTTCAGCTTCTGTTCATAATCCTCGTTCCTGCCCCCAAATCCGGCTTTCTATGAGCTGGGCTCTTGCGTCCCTCCGGCACCCTGGCAGCAGTCGAAGGGTGCTCATGGCTGCCTTAGCGTCGACCTTTAAACGGTTCGGGTTGCGCTCGAGGGCGCGGACCCCGTGAGGCGCATCATTCTGGAGTGGAACGGTGTATGGTGGACGGCAGCGAAGAGCGGATGAGGGTTTGTCTCTAGAACGGAATGGGTTATTCTTTGGCGTGACAAGATCAGTGGAATTTCGGCATAAGCTTGAGAGGATGCCGCCGAGCGATGACGTCGGGTAATTATCGTTGAAGAGGCGATCGGGAATCCTTGAGCTGTGCGTGAATGTGTAAGCTGTTGTTGGTGCTCGTTGCACGGCGGGGCTGTCCACGTAAAATACTCGGAAAACCTGGTAGAGAGGATGTGAGTGAACAGTTCAGTGTTCAGCTTGTATCTGATGAGGGTTTAGGTATTATTATGCCAATATTGCTTCAAACGGCTGCATAGTGCGGTAACAGAAGGGCGTGATCATTCGTCGTCATCCATCAGGCTGGGATTTTCGACCCGGAATATCCAGTCCCCACGCTGATCAACATCCACGATGACACGGCCACCGCTGAGCAATTCACCAGAAATATGCATACGGCTCAACTCTGTCACGAGCTCTTGCTCGATGAAGCGTCGAATAGGCCGAGCGCCGTACGCAGGATTCGCCTTCGCCTCATTCAGGATGCGAATTACAGCAGCATCGGTGCACTGCAGCATAATCTGCTCACGCGCAAGGCGCTTGCCCACGTCCGCAAGTTGCAAACGGACAATTGCAGCTAGTTGTACCTCACCGAGAGCGTTATACAACACAATCGCATCCAGCCGATTCAAGAACTCTGGGCGGAAAGTACGGCGAACCTCTTCCATTACAAACGGTTCAGCATCTTTTGCGCTGCCGTTGAGATCGAGGATATACTTGCTGCCGATATTCGATGTCATGATGATGACGCAGTTGCTAAAGTCGACGACCTTCCCGTGCCCATCCGTGAGCCTTCCATCATCTAGAACTTGGAGAAGTATATTCAAGACTTCCGGGTGCGCCTTTTCCACCTCGTCTAGGAGCACCACGGAGTAAGGACGTCTCCGAATCGCCTCCGTGAGCTGGCCGCCCTCTTCGTAGCCGACATAGCCCGGCGGTGATCCAATGAGCCGGGCGACCGCATGTTTCTCCATGTATTCGCTCATATCGATGCGCACAATGTTCTTCTCCGTGTCAAAAAGCTCCACGGCGAGCGCTTTGGCCGTCTCAGTCTTGCCAACACCAGTGGGTCCTAAGAACAGAAAAGAGCCAATAGGCTGTTGCTCACGGCCAAATCCAGCACGGGATCGAAGAATCGCATCCGCTATAGCAGATATGGCTTGCGCCTGGCCAACAATTCGCGACATGAGGCGCTCTCGGAGATGCAGCAGGCGTTCTCGTTCTCCTTGCGTTAGTCTCGACACGGGTATGCCGGTCCAGCGCGAGACTACTTCGGCAATGTGCGCGGGCTCCACTGTTTCTGAAACCAGAACAGCACTTTCTGCCTCTGTGCCTGAAAGTCGCGAACTCGCATGTAATGCTCGCTGGGATCGCTCTTCATCAATTTCTCGCGTAAGTTGACTCAGTCGTGATTGCAACTCCGGAATCGCACCAAATCGTAGGTCAGAGGCGAGCGCAAGGTCCCGACGCCGCTCGGCAAGCTCCGCTTTTCGTTTCAGCTCCTCAATTTTCGACCTGATGTGTCGCACTTCATTCACCTTCTGCATCTCCTTCTCAAACTTCTTCTTCAGGGGTCGAAGTTCTTCATCTATTTTCGCTATTTCTTCCCGAACGCTTTCGAGACGTTGCTTGCTCGCTTTGTCTTTCTCCCGTTGCAGCGCTGTTTCCTCAATCTCGAGCTGCAGCTTCCGCCTTTCGAGGCGATCGATAATTTCTGGTTGCGAGTCTAGCTGTACCCGGATAGCGCTGCATGCCTCATCTAGGAGATCGATTGCTTTGTCTGGTAGAAAGCGGTCGCGAATATACCGATCGCTCAGTTGTGCTGCTGCGATGAGGCTCGCGTCAGTTACTCGAACACCGTGGAAACTCTCGTATACGGGTCGAAGGCCCCGCAGAATTGATATCGTCTCTTCAACGGAGGGTTCAGATACGTAGACTTGTTGAAACCGCCTTTCAAACGCTGCGTCCTTCTCCACGTGCTTCTTATACTCGTCAACAGTAGTTGCACCGATACATCTGAGCTCGCCGCGAGCGAGTGCCGGTTTCAGAATATTCGCTGCATCCATGCTTTCACCACTAGTGGAGCCTGCACCGAGAACAGTATGGATTTCGTCGATGAATAGAATGATTTTTCCCGCGGACTCCTTTACAGCCTTAATTATACCCTTCAGACGCTCCTCGAACTCGCCCCGATACTTTGCTCCAGCAATCAAAGCAGCCATATCCAAAGCGACTACTCGGGTACCTGACAACGCTTCCGGGACGTCACCACGTACGATACGCTGTGCCAGAGCTTCAACAATTGCTGTCTTGCCCACACCGGGCTCGCCGATTAGAACCGGATTGTTTTTGGTCCTCCTTGACAGGATCTGAATCACACGCCGCAGCTCAGCATCGCGACCAATCACCGGATCCAGTCGACCTGCCTCAGCCTCGGCGACCAGATCTCGTCCGTAAACCTTAAGGGGATCTTCTTGTTGCGAGTCCTGGTTTCCTTGCATTTCTCGTAGCGAAGAATGAACATGTCCAACGCAAATTTTGATCCCAAAACCAATTTCGATTCGCGCAATGCGATCTGGTGAGATGCCTGCCGGAATTCTCGCGGCGAATCTCGACGCACCCGGAATGCGCGCGCTCGCAGCTTCTCGGAAAGCGGCAGAGCGGCTGTCAGACTGAATATGGAACATGTCCACTCACCTATCATGGGCATACATTCCACAGCTGGGATCGCTTCCCGTTGCCATCCTCACCAGCATTTCCGGTCTCTTTCAGCTTCTGTTCATAATCCTCGTTCCTGCCCCCAAATCCGGCTTTCTATGAGCTGGGCTCTTGCGTCCCTCCGGCACCCTGGCAGCAGTCGAAGGGTGCTCATGGCTGCCTTAGCGTCGACCTTTAAACGGTTCGGGTTGCGCTCGAGGGCGCGGACTCCGTGAGGCGCATCATTCTGGAGTGGAACGGTGTATGGTGGACGGCAGCGAAGAGCGGATGAGGGTTTGTCTCTAGAACGGAATGGGTTATTCTTTGGCGTGACAAGATCAGTGGAGTTTCGGCATAAGCTTGAGAGGATGCCGCCGAGCGATGACGTCGGGTAATTATCGTTGAAGAGGCGATCGGGAATCCTTGAGCTGTGCATGAATGTGTAAGCTGTTGTTGGTGCTCGTTGCACGGCGGGGCTGTCCACGAAAAATACTCGGAAAACCTGGTAGAAAGGATGTGAGTGAACAGTTCAGTTTTCAGCTTGTATCTGATAAGTTTGTTGCAGTTACAGCGTGTTTGCAGAGCTGGCATACGCGAAAGTCGCACAAACGGCTTCGATAGCTTCATCTTGTCTCGGACCTTCTAAAAACTACATCAAAAGCCACACTGCGAAAGAGTCAAGTGGAATATCCTGGTCCAAGGGCATTCGGCACTCGATGCGCACGTGTACGACTTTTTTCTGCTCGGTCTCTGTGAAGGCGTAAACAGGATGTCGGAGCTCCCTAGCACTCAGTAACGAGATGCAGTTAAAGAAGCCACAAGAATTTGCTGGATATCGGCCAGCTTTTGCCGTGTGCCTTCGAGACTCTGGTTCCTTCTCACTGTTACTTATATGGATGCTCTGTTGTGCAAGATTTAACAAGAGCGGTTGTCATAATGCTACTTGCTACATGGAGGCAACGAAAGGAGCCCATAAGAGCTCCAGTTCCGGGGCTTGTGGCGGCCACTCCCGGCTGCTTCTGCGAGGTTACCACAGCACGTAATAGGTCCATGCCATGAAGATTCCTGAAGGGCGCTGCGCCGACTTGTGTTGTGTCTGCTGAACGCATTATTCAAGACTTGCTCCGCATCCAAAAGATATACTCGTAGCCTGATGAAACCGAGAGTATTCGCATCTGTGGAACTAGATTTACTTTTCTTGGAAAGCAAATTCACATCGCTGCATCTTCAAATGCACCGGATCCGCGACATCCCGGGGTCGTTTATATTGGTTTAAATGTCTATGTCTACTGTTATCTCGCTGGAAAGCATCGAGGTCGCAATCTTCCCGAGTTAAAAATATTCATTCGGATGGGAGCGTCGCGCGTCATGGGTCCCGAAATAAAAAAGTAACCTGTGCACCATACTTCTCACAAAATTTCTTAGCAAGCTCAGTGCTCCATGACAGTGCTGTGCAGAAACAAATATTTAATTCACATTCCGGTTTTGGAGAGATTTTATGCTTTTGGTTCGTTTTCACACAATGCGCTTGCACAGTCAGCGACGAAGAAGGACGTTCAACCTGATTAAACAATACGATTTGTTTCTGATAGAAGCTCTGTCCAAACCATGCACACATCTGCACCCGCAGGGGCAATCAATATTATTCAGCATGAACTGGGCGACATATGACGGGTTGCTGGGCTCTCAGTTACGTTTTGCGACCTACATCAGAGCGGACAGGTTTTCAAGGCCGGTTCCTGGAATTGGACACCAATTTTGCATCTTAGTTTCGCGCTGCTCTACACGTGAGACGGCCCAGTGCGGTCCGCTGCTTCGTATGCATTCATCCGCTGTGCAGTTAGAGCGGCCGTTAGCCTTATGCGAACTGTTAGGAACATCAGGAAGCTGCGAATGGCATGTAGACAAAGGTACATATGCTCTGAGCAACCTCGTGGGTTTTGTGCGCGGCGCATATCGATCGGGAAACGAATAGACAACATCACATAATGAGACGCCCCTGTTGGAGCTTGATTCGAAAAGAATACCATTATACTGCTTTTAACATTCGCTATCCCAGTCTTCTCCTCAGACTGAGCGTGCATGGCTGGAGAGTTATGGATCTGCCCGACTTGGTTCGATCGAAATATCGCTCGTAACGAGCTTAGTGAATGCACCGCATGCGGTCATACCGTCGAAGAAAAAGAAATTCCCGAAATACTGAGTATGATCTATACCAGCAAGCATTTTGATGACTTCCAGAGACCAGATTCCACCGATAACTTTGGCTAGTGGCGGAAAGTTCCAGCCCAACGCATCGACGACGTTTCCACTTGTTGGGATCGAGTCATCATTCTCGGCGAAAAGAGCGCTCCTCGCTGTCGCGCCGATTACCTTATAGAGGGGATGAGGCATCCGCATCCGCCGGAACGTCATCCACCTGAGAAACGGACGCCATGCGTCTTCATTCGCGATATTCAAAGAAGCGTCGTCCTGCGATACGTCGCGTAATTTGGCCAGAATATTCCCATAGGTCGACTTCCATCGCGGATGATTCTGAGAAGGATCCTGTACGGCCGCAGGTTTTGCATGCTGTTCGGCTCTACGAAAACGCATGCCTCCCGGAGACGTTCTCTTGTTTGAGGCCTCTGCCACTTGGATACACGAGTGTTCGTTTTCTTCCGGTTCGCTGACGAAGAAACCGCAACAGTATCCAATGCTCGCAGCAATGAAGCAGGGAATGTTCAGTTCAGCACAGAATTCCGCAAGGCGTGTGCATGGGGTCATGTCATCCGATGTATTCGATGAAGGCGGGTTCGGTTCTTCAAAATCGGGTGAAACGATGCAGACGCAGTTCGCGTTCAAGTTAACCAGGTTTTCCACGCTCTTCAGAAGCGACCCCGCATCTGGTCCAGGCTCCACTGTAACAAAAGGGTTCATTTCCTTGATATCTCTAAAAGCCTGCGTCTCTGAAATAGGTGCCAATCCTTCTCCGCACACAGCACAAGAGTCGCTCTCGGTGGTCCCTTCGTACTTTCCAGGGTTCGAAAGCCAAGCGCTGACAGTCAGGTGTCCAATACCGGCAAGCACAAGGTTTTTAGCGAGTTCGAACCAAAGAAGATCGGATGTGCCCCTCGAAAGAACAACCATCAAGGCACAGCTCTGTGAGAGTCGCCATTGAGCGCCGTGTCCCCAGAGCCTAAGCTGTCGATCGTAAACCTCTGCTTCGTGCCGTGTGAGTGCACTTTCTGGGTCTTCTTTAGGAGCATCCTTGGGGGATGTCTCCCGAACACGCTTGCGCATAGACGCAAGACTAGCTAGATTTCAGTTTTGAACGGTGAGGCTTTAGCCAACACAGATTCCGAATCAGAATCGGAGACTCGGCGCAGACGATACAAAGCTCTGGCTGAGCTTCAGACCAAGATCAAACTAAAATGGAACACGTCCACTCACCTATCTTGGGCACACATTCTACAGCTGGGATCGCTTCCCGTTACCATCCTAACCAGCATTTCCGGTCTCTTTCAGCTTCTGTTCATAATCCTCGTTCCTGCCCCCAAATCCGGCTTTCTATGAGCTGGGCTCTTGCGTCCCTCCGGCACCCTGGCAGCAGTCGAAGGGTGCTCATGGCTGCCTTAGCGTCGACCTTTAAACGGTTCGGGTTGCGCTCGAGGGCGCGGACCCCGTGAGGCGCATCATTCTGGAGTGGAACGGTGTATGGTGGACGGCAGCGAAGAGCGGATGAGGGTTTGTCTCTAGAACGGAATGGGTTATTCTTTGGCGTGACAAGATCAGTGGAATTTCGGCATAAGCTTGAGAGGATGCCGCCGAGCGATGACGTCGGGTAATTATCGTTGAAGAGGCGATCGGGAATCCTTGAGCTGTGCATGAATGTGTAAGCTGTTGTTGGTGCTCGTTGCACGGCGGGGCTGTCCACGTAAAATACTCGGAAAACCTGGTAGAGAGGATGTGAGTGAACAGTTCAGTGTTCAGTTTGGATCTGATACCGGTGTAGTTACTGGAAGCCCCATGAGAAAAGATTCCTCAGCGCTTCTCTGCAACCTGGGAGAATATGAGGAGTACTATCTGAGCTCTGATGTGCTATATGGAGTGCCATTAGAACTGCGGAGGAAGCGAAACGATTAGCAACTTGGGAAATAAATGTTACTGGCGTCTGTGCAAAAAAGCTCAATCGACCGGGAGCTTGCAACGAGCATCCATGAATTTGATATACATTCGGTTATTTCGAAGAGACGGAAGAACAAGACACGAGGTGGATTAGTTTGTACCTACTGCGACGTTTGCAGCTACTTTTCGGGCAATGATCGGCGCAGAGCACAGCATGGAGACAGCACACGCAGTGCGTGCAGTACATGGCGCGTCCGTCTCGAGCGTGGTGCTGCTCAAAGAGCGGGAACGCCCCGCGGAAGACTGGACAATAATTCCATAAACTGTCCATCCCTGTGGCGCAGCGCTGCGAAATGGCGCCAACGCATCTTAACGTTCGTGTGGCCTTTTACTGAGTGGTGGGTGTCTTCTGGAAACGCACAACACAGCTGCGCAAGGATGGCGAGCACAGCACTCAGTCGTGGTGCAGTGAAAAGCATTTATGGCATGAACACCGTGTCGCGGCCTGTGCTTCAGGTACAGGAGGTAAGGAAGCTACAGCCCAGTGTAGCGCAGCAGGCACAGGCTACAACCAGCGGTGATCGTTATCGAGTGGTTCTATCGGATGGCGAGCACTTGCTACACTGCGTGCTCATGGCCCAACTGAACTCGTTCGTTTTGAGTGGGGATCTCGATAAAGGATCAATCGTTCGGTTGGTCGACTATCAACCGAACAAAGTTCAAGACCGAGTTGTTGCCATTATCATCAACCTGGAGATTTTGGAGCGAAATGCGCCCACTGTTGGCAACCCGAAAGCGTTTGATCCCAGGGCGAGCACGGATACCGCATTAAGCTCGCATAGCTTTGATGATGATTCAACGGAAACGGCAAGAAAAAGGCAGGCGGTCTCAGCCGGTGTCGAACATAAGCCTCCACCGCCGCGGGTAACACCCGGCGCGCCTCCAGTGTCCGTACCGCCACCTGTTAAATCTGCAGCTGCTGGCCCCGTAGTGCGGTTTGACCAAGGTCTGGGATCATCAGTGGAAACTCTAGCACCGCCGGGTGGCTACACAAAGATCAGCGCCGCCAACCCGTATCAGAACAACGTGATCATAAGGGGTCGCGTGGTGCAGAAGGGAGAACTGCGTACGTATTCGAACGCCAAAGGCGAAGGGAAACTCTTTTCTTTCGAAATAGCCGACGAAACAGGGAATATGCGCGTTACGGCGTTTCGTGAAAAGGCCCTCGAGGCACATCAACGCATTGAGCTGAACGGGATTTACAGTATTGCAGGTGCGAGCTTGAAACCAGCAAACGCTCAGTTCAATCATACGGGTCATTCTTTTGAGATGATCTTGGACCAGAACTCGGTCATCACCCAGCTTCCGGATGATAATATGATTCAACGCGTCTCGTTCGACTTTGTCAAGATACGTGATCTAATGGATGTTCCTGTCGGGAAAGTGGTTGATGTCATTGGCATCGCTTTGGACATCGGTGAAGTTGGAGAAATCAGCTCCAAGACGACAGGCCTGCCGGTTGCAAAACGGGAAGTCAAACTGATTGATGATACTGGATGCAGTGTTGCGTTAACGATTTGGGGTGAGCGAGCTCGTTCTCTCTTTTCCAATGAAGATGACCGTCCCGTGTTGCTCGTCAAATCCGCAAAACGCGGTGATTTCAATGGCGTCAGCCTCAGTACAACACCCAGCTCTCACGTCGAGGTGAATCCTAACATCCGTGAGGCCTTCGAGCTGCGGGGCTGGTTCGATTCGGAAGGGCATGGCGCTGAGTTTCAGGATCTTGGCGGCACACCGCTTGGTGGAGCACGAACAGAGAGTCGTATCCGAAACAGTGAACGCAAAACCTTCGCCCAAGTGCAGAGCGAGCACATCGGTGAGGATCCTCACTCTGCACCCGGTGCGTCATACTACACGGTTCGCGCTACTATAAGCCACATCAAACAGGATGAAGAACGCCCACCATGGTATCTGAGCTGTCCAGACTGCAAGAAAAAAGTTATTGAAGAGTCTCCAGATATGTATCGATGTGAGCGCTGCGATAAGCTCGTGAAACCTACCCCCCGCTATATATTCAGCATTCAAGCAATGGACGCTACCGGAAGCCACTGGCTTAACTGTTACGACGAAGTAGGTCCTATCATTTTCGGAGGCTACAGCGCAGAGGAACTGAAAAGAATCAAAGAAACAGATTCTGAGGAGTACCAGAGAATCCTGGAACAAGCACATTTTGGTGAGTTTCTGTTTCGTGTTCGCGTCCGCAGCGATACCTACCAAGATGAGATGACGTTCCGTCACATGGTTGTCGGGGCGGAGAAGATCAATTACGAGTCTGAAATGAAAATGCTTGAATCAGAAATACATAATTATGACCAGGCTGGTCAACGGCTCACGAAACCATTCCAAGAAACCATTTCTGCGCTGCACTAGGCAGCGTTCAATGAATCAGTTACGACGACAGTGACGTAAACACACATGCAATCAATAGACGCATCCGTTGCAAGAGCTACAGCGCACACACGCCTTTGCACCGAAAACCGTTTCACCATTGAGGGAAGCGAATACCTCGCGCATCCGACATAGTGTTCGTATGCCAACAGGCTCGCTTACAGACTCTCTACTCAGATTTGTTCCATCCCTGCTGTGGTATATAGCAGGAGATCGACATCACAATGCAATTTACTGTATAGATCGCTGACGCATCGCCTGTAGGATATATTCTTTACTAAAAGAGCAACGAGAACTACATTATGCATTCTGGTCAGTCGTACGACGGTACGCAAGTGGTTGAGGAACACGGAAAGAAACGAATAGATGCGCTCATTGCCGAAAACCGGGATTCTCAAAGACCGCTTGCGGGTGAGTATTAGAAGGCGACTCGTTGATCACATTGCAGGCAGCAAAAGCGAGGTAGTTGCCACCACGGGCGTTTCTGTTTCTGAACAGTATGTTCTTGCGGTCATGCAATCACTAGATACAGTCGAAAAAAGTCCAATCCCATTCAGGGCCATCTTCCACCGATATTTTAACGACGGTGTTCCTGGTACTTCGCGAGGCTAATAAAGCAGAGGAGCGTCAGTTTGTTATTTTAGTGGATGAGACTTGCTTCGAATGAAACAGTCGAGGCGTATATTGGTATTCGTAGAGCAGGCAGCCCGTGGAATGCACGATCGAGCTTGAAGAGAACATGGGTATCATCATCTGTTCAAGCTGGAATGCATTCCTTCGGCGGCCTCAGTTCCGCTCGTAAAGAAGGTTCATACAACAGCACCCAATTTGTCGAATCATTGAAGACTTTTCCTCTTACATCCGGCAACTTTCTACTATTGAACGACATGGCATTTCGCGAGCCCATACGCGTTCGAGTTTATGCGAATTCTGTCGGGGCAAAGCTGCTTTTCATTACTCGGAAGACTCTGTGTTTCATCCCCATAGAAGGAGTCTTTTGTATTCTGAAAAGTAATGATCACTCCACTGGGCGAATCGCTGAAACATTCAGTACACGGTGAGCCTGGGGGCACATGTCGACTTTCTTCCACAAGACCTTCTCGCTTCGGGAAGGTCCCCACCCTAGGCCTCGAAGATGCGCTTCCATGTTCAAAAGTAAAAAATCCAGGGGGTGAGCTTGGGTGTACACTTCAGACGGTCGTGCTGGAGGGCAGCCAGCGGGGCGCTTCGGCGATAGAAAAGTACGGAGAGCTGAAGCAGCACCAAATGGCTCTGAAGGCGCGAGTTCGAGGACAGCTTGCATTGGTGAGTTCAACCAGAGGCTATAAACGCATGGAATTCGCGAACCAGGACTCCAACGCTGCTATCAATATCAGGAAATGTTTGGTGCCGGAGAAGAGACCCGCGGAGTTGACAAGAGCGAACTTTGTGGGCCAGCCTCTGCTGCTCGAAGTGTACAAGGAGAAACTCAAACCTATAGCAGGAGGCCGGTCAAAAAACACTGGGAGGCGTCTGCGCGTGGGTAGATATATTTACCCTCCATGGTCGTGAAAAGATTCTTGTTTCACTGATAGTGAGTGTATGTTCGATATGGGAAGCGACCAGTACGCCAATCTCGAGTGCCACTAGCTGCCGCAAAGGCATCGAGACACGTCGATGCCATCGTCAATGTTCATCGTCGAGTTTTTAGCTGAATAGCATCTGCCAGCACATTGCGATGCGAAGAGGCGTAGGACGACCCACGTCTGGGGGCAGTTCATGACTCCCATCGACAATCTTGAAGTCGAGCAGCACGCGGGCGAATTTTCTGCGAAGAGAACAAAGCTGCAGTGTAGACTGATACTCGACGAGGCGTGTGGGTAACATGCTATCTATGAAAGCCTTAAGGAATCGATGTTCCAGAGAGCCATCGGCACAAAGACGTGGAGCGGGCGAAATATCATCGCATTTCTGACCAGCCCCGGAGCTGGTTCCCTGTTCCGGGGACGGGATCTCCAGCTCAATAAAAAGGCTGGATGCCCGACCCGACTCCCTCGGCCGTTCGTAAGTTAATATCATGCGGATCATGGCAATGAAAAGGTCGCTTCTCTGAAGATGATCACACGATGCGCCCCATGTGCTACGGTGGCATGCTTCTTCAGGGCGCGAGTGACCAACTCTGAACGGCGGATTTCCCTCCCTTGAGAAGAGCGGGCCTAAAGCATCCTTTTCTACCTCTATGCGGTACTCGAAAATGCTGGCGCTCCTCGTCATACGTATCTGCCAGAGATTTTTCTGTGCGTCTCCTGGGCCATGAGGTCGCTGCGGAAGCGAAGCAGTGTACTGTTCCATGAATCCCGGGAAGTTCTCCGCACACTCCAAAACAGCAAGTTCGAAGCTATGCCCCTCACGTTTTGCTGTTTCGGTAGAAGTCGGGATTAGCGAAACTGCATAGTTCCGCTTTGTTCCAAGCGAGGACCGCCGAACCCCGTCCAAGGCGCCTGAAGCGCTGGCGAAGGCATCTATGACGGGATCTGCGAAAACACCACTCGGTTGTACGGATAAAGTGTAAAAGGCCTCAAGAGCAGGCAACTCGCGTTGCACGTCCTTAATATCGCTCTGATGCCGGTAGATTTCGCCGGAACGCGCGTATTTGTGACAACTTACTTCGAAACTTCCGCAGAAACAGGAGCCCCAGACGCTCTCCAGCCGTTGTTCGATCTCTGCAGCTTTACGCTCGACTCTACCCTGAAGAGAAGCCTGGCTGCTCTCACTACTATCGTCTATCTCTACTCGGAAGTAGTAGTTTAAGGGCATTTCTAGGAAGCATGTGTAAACCTTTCACGAGACCGACGAGGCGTTTGCATCTACCAGAATACGCTCAGCAACGGCATGTGCAGTGGACATGCTGCGCTTCTGATTCACGACGCGGAGCTCGGCTTTCCGAAGCGTTGGGTTCGCCCCGAGAGAGCTCCTCGGCTTGTTTGCTCGTCAGAGTTTTCCAGCAAGCACAGCATATGTTCTGCCAAAATATTGCGCTCACTGATCTGCACGCTCGTACCTCAGGATCGTTCCAGGGTGGACGTCGGAAGCATTCGCGGCCCTACGAGGGACGGGCGCCCGCCCTGCTACAACCTCGCCAGCGCGCTCGAACTGCGTTTCTGCGAACTTCACGGGAACGCTACGTACCCACTGACTCTTCTCCGTGTCAGTGCCCGCTCGGATTGCGCAGTGCACTAGACACCGAAACCGAAGAGAAAGCGATCTATCTGGAGCTTCAAAACGGGAGTGATGTGCGAGGCGTTGCGTTGGCCACGGAGGGCTCTCGGACGCTGGTTACACTCACACCGGAAAGAGCTGCGGAGATCGCCGGCGCCTTTGCCCGTTGGTTGAAAGCTTCCACTGACCGACGCGAGCAGCACGACGCAGTACGAGGCGGTGTGTTTCGCGTAGCTGTCGGACGCGATCCGAGGCTCTCTGGTCCTGCGCTCCGCGACGCGGTGATACTCGCGCTCGCCAGCGAGGGCTGCGACGTCTACGACGTCGGTCTCGCCACAACACCGGCAATGTTTATGTCCACTGTGTTAGAGGAGTTCAAGTTTGATGGTGCACTGATGCTTACAGCCTCGCATCTCCCTCCAGATCGGAATGGCCTAAAATTCTTTACAGAACGCGGCGGCACGGATAAGAGGGAGGTTCGCATGTTGCTCGAGAACGCGTTTGAGCACTCGCAGAGTCGAGACGCATATTCCATTGAAAATCGACAACACAGCGGCGCTCTGGCGAAGAAAGCCGACCTGATGGCGGCCTATGCAGCATACTTGCGAAGCTGCATCGAAAAGGGGATTCGAAATGCGAAGAACCCATTGAAGCCGCTAGACGGAGCGCATATTATCGTTGACGCGGGCAACGGATCAGCTGGATTTTTTGCGACCGATGTTCTTGCTCCACTCGGAGCTGACATCCAGGGAAGTCAGTTTCTTGAACCAGACGGAACGTTTCCAAATCACGTGCCGAATCCGGAGGATCAACAGGCGATGAAGATGGCGTCAGAGGCTGTTTTGAAATCCGGAGCAGATCTGGGTATTGTCTTCGATACCGACGGGGATCGGTGTGGATTCGTCAATCGCGACGGCAAGCCCATGAACCGCAATCGATTGATTGCGGTGCTTTCGGCCATTGTTCTCCGTGAGCACCCTGGCGCGACGATTCTCACCGACTCGGTGACGAGCAACGGCCTCGCTGAGTTTATCAGAAAGCGTGGTGGGCACCACTTCCGCTACCGCAAAGGCTACAAGAACATTATCGATAAGGGTATCGAGCTGAACCAGTCAGGAGTTGATTGTCCCTTGGCAATCGAAACCTCCGGGCACGGAGCAATGCGCGAAAACTACATGTTAGATGATGGTGCGTACCTCGCAGTCAAGATTGTGTCTGAACTTATCAACCTGCAGCGTCAGGGGGATCACCGTGGCATCGACAGTTTGCTCGATGGTCTCGCGGAGCCGTTGGAAGAGAAGGAATTCCGCTTGAACTTGCTGACCGAAAATTACAAGGAGACAGGTAAGATGATCGTTGAGGCCTTTCATGATTTCGTGACAAGCGCAGAGGCCCCGCCAAATTGGCGTTTGGAAAAAGAGAATTATGAAGGATGGCGCGTGGCAGTCGATGAAGGCAACGGGAGAGCGGGTTGGTTGCTGCTGCGTCAGTCGCTGCATGATCCACTGCTGCCGCTAAATGTTGAAAGTGAGACACAGGGCGGTGTTAAGCGAATCGCTAGAATACTCTACGACTGGGCAGCGCCACGCTTTGCATCAGTACTTGATTTGAGTCCTCTCGAAAAGGTGCTCTTCTGAACAATTCTCTCCAATAAAAAGGGGCATAGAACTCGCTGTATGGGATGGTCGAGACGAGCTCCTTGCCGGAAGGTTGTGCTTATTTTCCTGGATCGATCCTGGATGTGAGGATTTCGGAGCGAAAAACGATGTTTGGTCGCTCTCTGGAAACGGTATCCTGACTCGCCGGAAGATCGTATGCTGCGGGCCACGATGCGACCTACGATTGCACCAGAAGCGATTGCTGCTCCAGCGATGCTCGCTGAAGCTCTAGCATACTCTAAGCATTTCACGCTTTTAAACAGAGAATGCCTCGCGGTGGAGCACCATATGTTTATAGCCCCATTCGTGCCGATAAAGATGATAATTTGCCGTGATATCATAAAAGAATTTAGCGCTGCCAATGCATTAGTCCCAGCGCGCCGGGCTGACCTTGAATGGTCTGCCTCTCCGTAGCATGGCAGTTGCTCATCAAGTATGTGAGCGCTGTCGTTCCTCGGCACCCGCATCAAGCACATGCGGACCCAGGAGCGATCACTTGCACGTGATGCATCTCGGGCCAATGGACTGCTTCTTCATGGATGCGCAAGCACTGCTGGATTCAAGTATATACACTCGATATCCAAACCGAGCATTTTGGCAGAGAAAAGCCTTCCACAGCATTAACGATATGAAATTTCACTGGCGGCGTCTGCGTCTACCAGCCAGAGCGCGTTCTGTACGAGACCAGCTGGTAGACGCTTTGTGTTACCCTCCTGAAAAATATGTGACAGCGCTTTCGCTTTGCCCTTACCTGTCACCACAAAAATTCGTCTCTTTGCTGCCTGGATAGCTGTCATGCTCAGCGTTATCCGTCGGGGCGGCGGCTTGGGAGAGTTGTCGATTCCAATGTAGAACTTTGCCTCGGGTGCAGATCGTAGGTTTGCTTCGTCGTTGGGAAAGAGAGAGGCCGTGTGCCCGTCCTCACCCATTCCGAGAAGGACCAAATCAATGTTCTCTGGCTTAATACCCTTAGAGCGAAGTAGCTCAGCATACGCGTCAGCAATGGAGCTCGTGTCAAGAGCGATTGAGTCCGGCGGAAAGCCCAGAATCCGTTCAGAACACACTAGTCCCTCTAGAGCGTCCCGGACCGCACGGAAGTTAGAGTCTGGATGGTCGCGGGGCACGACCCGTTCATCTACCAAGATCCACAGTGCACGAGATAATCGAGTCATCGCTTCCGGCTGATCACTGAGGGCTGTTCTGAGGAGGCTCGGCATTGAGCCACCTGACACTGCGACAACAAAAACTTGTTCGTTCTCGGAGGCTTGCAAACCCCTTGAATCCTGTACTAAAGAGAGAATCTCTTTCGACAGGCGAGCAGCCAAAGCATCTTTTGTTTGGTAAATACAGAGCTCGTCGTCAGTGGCCATCGCAAGCTGAAGAACTGCCCCAGAGCACACACGATAGCAACTCGCTCGTTTTCTTTGAGGACGGCGCTCCTGGCCGCTGCACCGATTTTGTAAAAAGGGCACCCTGTTTCCCAAACAAAAGAGGTTCCGGCAGGCACCTATTGAGGTCGTGGAACAGAGAAAGCCCGTGCAGTGAGACAGAGGGATCATGCCTGCTGCGACAGAGAAGCTGAGCGGTGCGAAACTGCATACAATGCAGTCCCGCATGTTGATGCGGCGCGTGAAGAAGCGTTATTGGTTCGGTTTACGTGTTTGTTTTCCATTCCGACCCATGTTGTGACTCGAGCATGAAGGAGCTGCAGCGACTCTGTGAGCAGCTGGGAGAAGATCTTGTGGGGGCAGTGCTTCAGGAAGCTGCTGTTCCCGATGTGAACGCGCTCTCGTTTCTCGAGGAAATCGCAGCGGCGAAAGCTGCGGAGTCGGCTATAACGTGTAGCAGGCCTGCAAAAGAAACGTATAGAGCAGTGCTTTCGCTCGGGCCTGCGCGAAAGATGGTTAAGGAAAAGGACAAAGGTTCTGGAGTCGGCATACTAGAACGTACCGCTCCCCAAACGACAATTTTACAACCGGCAAGAAGCATCGTTTCTGGACGTCTTGAGGTGCCTCCCTGGCGTCCTTCCGGTCACTCCTGCGCGTTCATACCTGAACCGCCAGTTGCGGCTACTGCGAATAGAGAGGGAGGTGAGGAGTCGCGCTTTCCAGGTCAGAATGCGGACTTGATTCCGAGCCAGTTGTGGTTTGAAGTCGGCACTGCGCGGTGCAATGGAGCCAGCCAGACTCGCGCCCTGTCGGGTTTATGGAATCGTAATGCGTTTCGCGCTCATTCTAATTCAGTTTTAGCAGAAAATTCTGACGCCATGCTACATGGAACCACAGGAGCGGCCGCCCGAGCCAACAAACTTCGCGACATGCATGACTGCTTTGCGCTCGCAAGTCGGTGTGCTCGTACAGCTGCTGCCATCGGCGGACCTACAGCAGCTCAGAGAAAATATCTCGAAGCAATGCACGGATTTGTAGAACATGCGAGAGCGATTGAAAACGAACTTGTGGAGCTTACGCTGCTTGAGCCCCTCGATGAGGATTTGGATCTCCACGGTATGACTATGCGGGCTGCAGAAATGATTCTTGAGAGGAGAATTCGAGCCGCTCATCAATGGATTCTGGATCACGGAGGCGAATCACTTCAATTTCGCGTCATCGTTGGCCGTGGTTGCCACAACCGTACTCGGAAGGCTCGACTTGCTCAGGTCGTCAATGAGCGGATGGCAATGCTCGGCATTTGTGGTCGTCGCGAGGCTCACGGTGGTGCATTTTATGTCTCCTTGCCTTGTTGCGAGGCGCATTTTCCCAGTCGATCGTTCTCGCGTGCCCGTACTTGCACGAAGCGATAAAAAGCGAAAGATTGTGCTCTAGTGAGCGCTCGGAGGCGCTTCGAGCACCTGCTATAGCATAGATCTCGACAGGAGATAATGGCTTTGCAGAAGTTATCTGAGTCGTGCCAGCGGTGTCGCAGCCTCGAACAGCGAATTTCCACTGCGAAGTACGGGGGATATGAGGCTCGCCGGTTCTCCTGGCGGCGACCTCTTGCGATGCAGGTTGCGGTCGCTTTTTTTTCTGAAGCTGACAGGATTGAAGCGCGCTAAATTTTAGTAGTTTTTCTGCTTCCGACAGGACCTTTCAATGGGCAAGGCAGCTGCACGCGGCCCTCTGCGTCCAAGCGCCCTGCGGACAGGGCGGGACGCATACTTTGGACAGCAACGCAACAGCAAAACGCATGCGCTTGCGACAACTTCTGCGGATTCGTTCCTTGTCGGCCACAGTCGTGTCTCTCGAGGAATGCGGGGAGTTCTGCATCGACCCTACAACATCGAGAGCCTTACCCTGGGTTCATGTGGGCGGCAGCCAGCCATCTGGGTAACAGACTCTTCCTCAAGTAACCCTGCTATGGGTATGGACGTGAAATTGCATACATAAATGCAGCAACGTGAACATAATGCGTCTAGCGAAGAGACAGTTTCTCCAGTGAACGAATCTGTACCAAATCCGTTTGCGAGTCGCTCAGTCGAGGCTGATCCACCATGCCGGTGATAAAACCATTCAGCTTGTTAGGAAGAAGTCGGTTGGAGTTGTGCAATGAAGTTCAAACGAACTCCAAATGTGTTTCTACATTTCTTGTCGCCTACAGTACCGGATGTGGCTTGCGTACAACAGGCAAATAGCGTATCTGTCTTTCTCGACAAAAGCATTACCCATACTCAAGTCCGGGCATGCTCCTGCACAACTAGCACTGCACTTTTTTTTCAATTTGTGTGTTTCCCACACAGACGCTGAGAAACCGCAGGACTTGATAGTCATAGCAGCGCATTTTAGAACATCTTAACGAGCACGCTCTTTATGCTTTTGTTTTTTCTCTCGCTTGTAACCAGTAAAAAAAGATGCGTCCCAAAGATTAAAGAAATATCGTAGAAGCACTTTAAGACGTCAGTCATACTTCGCGAAAAACGGATTTCCGTACTCAAATCAGTCATCCTACCGTTAGATGGTGAATGAGCTCAAGTTCTCGAAGACCTTATCCTATGCTACATACGCACAAAGCAGAACTAATTGGACTCTTGTTGTAAGACTTTCTCATCGTCAATACCTTTCATTGCAGGCGTACTCTACGGAAGACTACCGAGGTGGCCACAGGATGCCATATTTGCGTTCGGTTAATAAGAACAGTACTGAACAGACACCGATGGATAACGCAGTAAAAACGGTTCTGTACTGGACAGTGGTGCGTCCAAGAGTACTTGATTGGTCTTATGCGGAAACGCGAACGCTTATAGCTGGACGGACTTGTGTTCGTCTCACTTGATGACACATTGTTCGGGAGATATGGTGGACTTGTACACGGGCATTCGAAGAGCCGACAATACGAATCGCACAGGAGGCACGCACGAGAACTCCGAAAACATCAGCCCTGGCTGCGATTCGATCCTCTAGTCGACCACAAATCGCCCAAAAGACCGAATCGTTCAAAGCCTCATCCATCGTAGAGCTACTGAGTGGCTTCACTGTCGCACATTCTTCTATCATGCCCAACGGCAAAGTCGCTTTCCAGCACTCAAAGACGGTCAAGTATTGCGGGGCTGACTCTGACGTTGGCCTGCTTTTCATTCCACTGTAATCTCCGCTGTGCAGTCCAGTAGAAGGAGTATTCTATGTCGTCAAAACTATTTTTACGCTCACGTATCGATCGTGGATCCGTTCACATCCATGACACCGTTCTCCAGCGTGTCATTTTCCACAAATCTTGTTCTACATTCACCAGCCCTGAACTGCTTTGTAGCTTGTGTGCTCTTGCCCGGACAGGTGAAGGAATGCTCGCCTCGGCCTGTGGGCATGCTCACCACGGAGAATATGACGAGAAGATACGTAAGGCAGAATAGATGTATACATCGAGAATGCGTATTTGAGCACCACCGTCCACCAGAGCCTTCTCACTGCCGCGGAAGAAAGCACACGCAGAGTCCAGTGAACGTAGACATGGTACTGCACCAAGTAGCAGAGAAGGAGAAGAATCCACAAGACAAAGAAGGTTCAAATCCGCCGGAACAGAGGACAAGAAGGGCGGCGAACGAGAAACTGTTCTGGCAAAAAATTCCATCTCAAAATGTTATCGTCGTTTGGGCACTGAAACACACTGGCAGGGAGAAACTTCCGTACCGTGAGATGCTGAACGTCATTCGGGATCGCGTAGCCTTTCGCTTTGGGATGTTTCGCGTAGCTTTCCTCGACTTGAAGCAATTCGTCGAGCAACTGTTTGTAGGAGTGCCGGGCGCAGGGCTGCCACCTGTCCAAATTCCCATGGTACATTTCGACATGTCACTGTAGACACTTGCGTACTGTATATCATCACGTGCTCTTTGAACAACTGCTGGTCTCGGCGATCAGGTATGCAGTATGCGTACAACTTCGCTGTGAACATTGGCGGCACTGGTTCAAGGATTCTCGTGCGCGCGGCGGAACTGAAGTGATGACTAAACGGACAAGTGAGCACGATGGTATATCAGTCTACATGTATTTCATGAAACGTATGCCTCAGTTGAGCAGCGACAAACATTTCGAACCGTTCAAGGCGGATGAAGAGAAGGAATCCAAGGTGTTCATCGGTCCGAGCTGAAAGGCATGATGGCGGTCGCCGCAAGTCCAAAGCAAGAGGACGCAGCATAAAAACGCTGATCAAAAATGACAATTGAATGGTACCGTCAGCGATCCAGAAACGCTGGATAACCATACACACGTATACACACAATGAAAATGATGCTTCTTTGCGATTGATGAACGGTATCGTTGTTCCACGATTCTATATTACTGTGTTCCCAGCAAATACGAACCGGATGCGGTGTTGTAACAGAGCATCTCAAACGTTTCCCGGCTCGTTGCGCTGAATCAGCTACAGATAATATAAAAACGGCAGCCGTATTGACCTTCGAAGTAATGGGAAACGATGATTTGCTCACCCTCCAGGTACATGATCAGAAATAAAACTTGCTAGATACGTTCGAGCATCGGCACTGGGACAACGTCGGCACGCCCGCCACACGGCATCATCGATCGCACGAGGCAAGGCGCGTCCACCCGCAAGGCATCGGTGACAAGGTACGCAGCAGGCTCGTTCAAGCAGTCTTGTGTCGCGTGCGACAGCATACCGTCTTTGCTCATGGCCCTTCTCAGGTAGAGATGCTTCGTCAGTGTTTGTTCGGGGTGGGTCGGCTCCTCTCTGGTGAGCAAGGCCTCAAAAATGCCTCTCGTTTCCTCGCTCGAGGTATACACGCACGAGCAGCACACGCACTGCCTGTTACGCGAGCTAGCACTCCCGGTGCTACGTTGGTACAGCGAGACCCTTTTCGCAGACTGGACTGCATAGATCTCGGAAAACTGCAGGTTCGAAGGCTCCAAAGTGAGTCATCGAGGGCAGTTGGACGCGCCGAAAGCGCCACCGCAGTGCTCGGTGCGGAAAGTCCGAAGTCGACTGGGCCTGGTACAACCACTGTCGACTCGGAGGCCACAGCGAAAATTGCTGATGATCTCCGGGCCTCTTCAAATGCTGCGTCGACGGACCTTGCATCTGAAGCAGCGGAAGCCGCACTCTCAGCTGAAAGGAACTGGTACGATCCAGTCGTTCAAGGCATCATAATGTTCCAGGAGTACACCGATCTTCCCTGGTGGGCCACAGTAGCTGCCGTGACCGTCCTCGCTCGCATACTCGTGCTACCTCTAACGCTGAATACGTTCCGAAACGCTGCTCGAATGCAGAGTATCAAACCAGATGTTGATGCAATCAAAGAGCGGATGCAGGCTGCCATGCACAGTGGTGACCAGCAGCGAATCCGTGCCCTTCAACAACAAGTCTTTAGGCTCTTGCGGGAGAACCAGATATCTCCTCTACGTAGCCTGGTGAATCCTCTGGTGCAGATGCCGCTTTTTATCTCATTCTTTCTGGGACTTCGGAAAATAGCTAAGATCTACCCAGATGAGCTACGGAATGGCGGTCTGGGATGGTTCCGAGACCTCTCCCTGCCGGATCCCTTCTATGGACTGCCGGCGCTGACCAGTGCCACCATGCTATTCATGATTCAAATGGGCACGGAGACTGGCGGAGCCCAGCTGCCTCCTTTTGCGCTGAATTTGATGCGAATCTTCGCTCTGATCCTACTACCGCTGACTGCACAGTTTCCTGCCATTCTTTTTTGCTACTGGTTACCGAACAACCTCTTCTCCATGCTCCAGGCGTTTGCGCTTCGACACCAGAGAGTTCGTAGATGGCTCGGATGTCCGCCACTTGGAGCGAGGTCCGCAGCCGCGACAGCCGGCGCGCACACCAATAGGGATGCCATGCCCGACGCCAAAACTGCTGCTATACGCTCCTATCTCAGGTCTAGCGACGCCAACGCGCCCGTGGATGCCACCCGGATGAAGATATTGGAGAGCCCTCCGCAGCGTTCAGCCAAGGCGCGTTGAGCCGCGTCCCCAAAAGTGTCCCGTAGTGCTCTGATATTCGCGATCACCACCCAGCTGGTACAAGAAGCAGGCACTGCAGCGCATTCCTAGATACATAAGGCTCTATGCATCCGAGATATAGGGTGCTCCTGGCGTCCATAAGTCACTAGAATCTGTTTGAAACGCTTTCTGCGATACAAACAAACGCTATTGCTGTTGAATGATTGCCACGAGGAGAGATGTCGCATGAAGCGCGTTTATGACGCCGCAACATAGCCGCACACAGCAGCTGCCTCAGGGCGAGTCAAGTGTGCGCGTGCAATGGAACAAAGTGACTCTCGGATGAGAGGCTAGCGCACGGTGTTGTTTGACAGAGCATTTCAACAGGCCAGGGATCCCAGACTGTGCGATGGATATCTTCGTCCGGGAAAGCATGGGTTCACTGAGACGTGGATGCGCGGCTCGTTGCGTTGAAGAGACATGGATTCTTGAATGCCACAGCACACGAAAAATGTCAAAAATTAGTAGATACGTACGCGTTCTAATGCTGGAAGAGAAGCTTGTATGCATTCCTCGTTTGTCACTGGTTGAGTGGAAGCGTTCGTTCCTGAATCCGTCGACGGACATGTATGGCTCTTTCGCGCATTGCTGTCTGGTTTCATCGTTCGGCTTCCAAGTTTCGCGAAGAGTGCCTTGGATCGCGCGCGTTGAGCTTTCTGAAGTTCTACGATCTGCATGCGTAGGTTGCTGAGTTCTTGGAGTGCCAATGGTATGGCTCTATCAGCAGGCGCTAGGCTGAGGGCGTCCCTTAGGTCTGTCTCGCTTGCGCTGCACCATTGCAGTGTCCGATCATCATCCCAGTACTCGCGTCGTGCGGCCTTTTCAAGCTCCACTCGTACCATCTCCATTAGGGTGAGGGCTCTGCGATAAAGCGCTTTCGGGTGACCCACACCGCCGTGGACGCAGCGCGCTTTCGCATAGCGCTGGGCCTCGTCGAAGTCCCACTTGGCGCCGTCGAAGTCTCGCAACTTCAGCTTGCACAACCCACGGTTTAGGTGCAGCGTTAGCAGAAAGTCTTGGTAAATTTCCTTTTCTGTTTGAGTCAACTCGTACTCGTATTCTTCTTGGGAGTAGAACATGTATACGAACGCTTCGTCGTAGGCACGCTTTGCTTCGTTGTAACTCTTTTCGTGGACGAGCGCGTTCCCACGTTCCTTCGCCTCCCTGCTCAGGGAGAGCCTCCTTTCGAAAGAAAGCTTTTCACGAGCAGTTGCTGACTCCGCGGCTGGGCCTTCCATTACTGCAAATAGACACTTTCTCCACACGAGAAGGTGACAACGGGCGCGGCGCTGAAGACCAAGAGTAGCACCAGAGGGTCAGAGTGCTCGTCAGTCATACGAGCGTATTAGAATATTCTGGAGTAGGTCAACTTAACGAACTCGGTTGGATAGACAAAAAGTTTGGGTCTCTTCCAATTGTCAACGACACCAGCCTTTGCTGGCTTCCTCTGCGACTGCTTCCCTACTCTGTCTCTCTCTCTCTTATCTTCGGCTTTACATACAATGGTTCATGTTTTTCCTCCAGCTCTCTTGGAAGCCGTCCAACGGTGGTGCTGGCACCATTCAAGCCACGAGTTCACCGATTGCAGCAAAGAGCGACGCATTTCATGTGCAGGCGCTGGTTGTGTCCTACGCATCGCTTTCCACTCTCACGTTCGTTGTACACTGCGTCGACGCACCTTCTTCCAGATATGCGACTGGTCCCTGGTTGCGTTGTCCTATATGTCGACCAAACCTCCTCCGCGGAGAACCGCCCTGAGGCTCCGGAGGGTACGCTTCATCGCATAGGTATATGCACTCGACGGGCGAGGAAAGCATCCCTCGCATGCCCTCACACGTTTCAGCGCCTGTTGGCGTACCCTGCGACTAGGGGCGTCTTCTGCGCTGTCCGCTCAGCGAGTACTCTGCGCGCTGGACACGCAGGCGAACGACGTTCCAATCGATCGAGGGTTTCTGGAATGCAATGCTATCCGCGATGCAAAATACACCGGAGCGAGTCCCCTGGCTGGAGGACAAGTCGCAGGACTTCGACCGCCCGACGCCTTCCCACTGAAAAGCGTGTACGCGCTCTCCTATGAAATCCATCGCAGCGACGACCAACGTCCGACTCCGTGACGCCCTTCGATGCACCCGAAGAGACGGGAGCGCTTCTGTGAGCATATTCCGTGCGGGATATGCAGCTGCTGCGGAATGACGCCTCGTCGATGGCGGGTACGAGGTGCGAGTTTGTCTATCGAACGAAATCGATGATCATCTGAAGATGACAGGTCCGGTGAGTGTTCGGCACGAGTTTGCGAACAGCCCGTCAAGAGATGGCGTTGAGCACTTCGCCGAGCCGCATACGCAGTAGGTATTGGTGCGCGCACGAGCAGCCCTGAAACAGAGCGGTCGAAAACTGGAAGCATGCGTGAATCGAGCGTGCTGCACGGAAGGGTACGCACATGCAAAAGGCTTGTATGTATGCATTGAATCGTGCTAACGCTTGTTTTACCAGCCCTAGCTCGATTTCGTTGCAAATCGTCTTGGCTCCCGAGCCTCCCTGCGTTTCGACGGCAGAGCGTCGAACAAGCATGTCAGAAAAGACGGCCGAGAATCCCTAAATTACGTAAGAATACGAAATGTGCTGCAATGCATGTCGCCCACATGTCTCCTTCCAACTACTTTATTCTCGAAATACCCGAGTACTGTGGAGTTCAATGCATGTATAGCAGGATCAAGAATTGCGTCTTTGTGGCAGGTAACGCGCTCTGCCTGTGGAAATGACGTGTCCATTTGTGGCATGGCATTGCTGATGGGGCGAAGGACAAGCGACTTCATCTTTTCGTCGAGTACGCAAGCGACGTGGCGTTCCAACGCATGCTCTCGAGGCGATGCTTTGTGCCGACGCCCAAGACTGAATCGTTCTGTGAGCTCGGGCAATGCTGCGTGATAGGCTAGATCAGACAAGAATACGTGCTTTGCGAGCCGAGCAAATACTTGTCAACGAAGAGAAACCAACGATTCCCCCCTTTTGCGCCAAATAAGTTCGAAAATTCGACCTGAAAGTGCCGGGCCAATCCGTCGCACTCGCCCGGCGCCGATGCTCCTCTGGACAGGAATCTTCGCAAGCAACGCCCGCCTGGTTTGGTCATCGGGACACGATTCATAGGCCCTGTAGAGCGCACCCAGCGAAGGATACGCTGTTGAAATGGCGTTTGCAGTGTCCTCAGAGACGAATGGAATCGAAGACAAGAAGAGCTGCAGTAATATGCGCTTGTCAATGTTCGGCATGCATTCCAGTTCCGTTTCAGAGGGCTGTCTCTCCCTGAGGACACTCTTCTTACGCCGCAACGAGTCAGAGCGTGCGGCCGCTTGCAAGTCCAGATCTTCAGGAGCGTACTGGATCCGGAAGGCACCATTGGGTTGAGGCTCCAGCTCAAGGGGCAACTCTAAAAGCGCCTCCGAGAGCGCCGAGATATACTCGAGTTCATGGTCGATGCTTGTCACACAGGTAAGATCAATGCCGCACTCTTCAACGAAATAGGTTGAAAGTTTCACAAACTGCATCTCGACCAACTGGCGTGTCATGCCGCAACCCCGACTGGGAGCGGCGCTCGTCCCCTGACGGTGTGCATGCCGTCCTCTCCTCGGGGGTTGTACACTTCGGGCGAGACTCTCACTCGGATTCGTATATCTGATGAGTATCTCTGTTTTGGTGCCCTCGACGCACATGTGCGTAACGGCCTTCACCAGGGTCCGTACGTGCGTTCGATCAGCGCCACGCGCCAAGAACCCAGTGCCTTCTACGCAGATCACCACGAAAGGAAGCAAGGTTTCCACGATCGCGTGTTTTGTGCTCCCATGCGCGGAAGATGAAGCACTTTTCAGAGCATTCGCTTGCCATTGAATTACTGCAACCACGCTGGAATCCATCTCGACTGGCAGCGGTTCCATGAAGAGGCGCGATCCGGTCGGAGGCACGAGTTCCTTATAAAGCTTCTGGGTCGGCTCGGTGCAGCGGATGATCATGGTCATGTGTGAAGTTTTCCATCTGATTGCCGTATGCGGCATGACGATGCTCCCCGACCGACACATCGTGGAAAGGCTGGTGTCGGAAACAGGCGTCCTGGTACCAATTTTGCGGACACCAGCGAGGCACTCTTGTACGCAACCTTTCGCATAATGTTCTCGTGCATACTTTCGCTTCGCAACTGATTCTTGTGAGGCATGCTCACACATTCCCAGTTGAAAGGCAACAGAGGTATCAGTGTATTGCGAATGCTCCAAGCGTGTGGGCGACGAAAAGCTTCGATCTCGCAACGCGGTGTTGATCTCGTAGCGATCGGTTTCCCACTCATACGTCTTTTGCGTCTTACTGGCAGATTGTGTACGTGACTGAGCTAGTTCCAAAGCGAGTTGGTCCGTTTGACTTTTTTCCGGGCGCACATCGAGCGAAAGAGCCGAAAACTCACCTTCGAGGTCGCTGGAAGGCAGCTCGTCTTCTTCGACGCGTCGCTGAAAGTCCAGGTTCAAGTAGAGTTCAAGGCGTTTCGACAATTCTGTCAACCACCGAGGATGATCTTCCCTCAAATGCTCCTGGTCTGCCGAGGACTCGCCGCGAAGCGCTGCGGAGCACCGCGCAACTTGCGCCTCGTGGCACACCGGTGAGGGTCGCTCGCGGCGAAACCCGACCGACTCGTTGTCTGCGCCAATTGTAGAAGCTACATCATCGCCAGAGACCCATTCAGGCACATCCGAAGCCGGCTCTGAGTCAGATAAGACAATAATCGACGCGTCCATACAGAGATGAACACGCGCTTTCGAAACGCGTTCCTCTGCTCGCGCAAGTACCACCTGCACTGTGTAGGTCGCACTGCGGTGTTATGCGCACGAGGCAATTCGGATTTCGGTTTCCAGCCACGGTTTCAGCTGGGGGCGTGCAGGAGTTGTGGCAAGCGGCCCTGCGAAATGGCTACTTCGGCTGGATCTTCTGGTCTACGTTTGTATTATCAGACAAAAATCGACGAGTTTGAGTCTTTAATCCAAGAAAAGGCGGAAACAGTGCGGCGTTTGGAGGCGCAAAGAAATGAACTCAATGGGAGAGTTCGCGGTTTGCGTGAAGAACTCCAACTACTTCAAGAGCCCGGCTCCTACGTGGGTGAAGTTGTCAAGCCAGTCGGTAAGAACAAAGCGCTTGTGAAAGTCCATCCCGAAGGAAAGTATATCGTTGATGTGGAGAAGCAGGTGGCTGCGTCGAGTGTGAAGCCCGGTGCTCGCGTTGCGCTTCGAAACGACTCGTACGCTCTGCACCTCGTCTTGCCGTCAAAGTTTGATCCTCTGGTCTCTCTGATGAAGGTGGAGAAAGTTCCAGACTCCACTTATGACATGATTGGAGGGCTCGATGAGCAGATCAAACAGATTAAAGAAGTGATCGAGCTGCCAATCAAGCATCCAGAGCTATTCGATGCGTTGGGGATTGCGCAGCCCAAGGGCGTCCTGCTGTACGGACCGCCTGGCACAGGAAAGACTTTGTTAGCTCGAGCGGTTGCGCACCATACCGACTGTACCTTCATCCGTGTGTCTGGTGGTGAGCTGGTGCAAAAATACATCGGCGAGGGCAGCAAGCTCATTCGATCTGTGTTCGCGTTGGCACGTGAACACGCTCCTAGCATCATTTTCATGGACGAAGTCGATTCCATCGGCTCCGCACGCATCGACAACAGTCGTGGCGGCGGTGACTCTGAAGTACAACGCACGATGTTGGAGCTACTGAACCAGCTGGATGGCTTTGAGCCAACGACAAACATCAAAGTGTTGATGGCAACAAACCGGATCGACATTTTGGACGAGGCGCTTTTGCGGCCTGGCCGGATTGATCGGAAAATAGAATTCCCCCATCCAAATGAAGACGCACGTTTGGACATTCTGCGTATCCACTCTAGACGAATGAACCTAGTGCGGAGCATCGACCTTCGAGCGATCGCTGCGAAAATGAACGGGGCTAGCGGTGCAGATCTGAAGGCGGTCTGCACAGAGGCAGGGATGTTTGCGCTGCGCGAGCGCCGAACGCATGTTACTCAGGAGGATTTCGAGATGGCAGTCGCAAAAGTAATGCGCCAGGACTCAGAGAAAAATCTCTCTATTGAAAAGATGTGGAAGTAAGAAACAGAGGCAGAGCTCTGGACGATGCTGGGCCTCTATGGCTGTCCATTTTGCCTGGACACGGTGGCTTGTTTTGCGACTTTGATGTGCAATGTGCGCGCTGGGGTATCTCATCATGTTGGTGCAGATTGAACCAGCTGAAGCGCTGGACTTGGAATATGCATTCCCGAGACATTTTTCTGAAACTGTGGTGACGGAGAATATGCGATGCCGCCCCTGGTTGCACTTATGCACAAGTCGACGGAGTGCACCGTACATCGCAGGGTTCATCCCCGAATTTGGACGAGATGTTGTCCAGTTCGTGATCAACGGGGTAACCTCATTGATGCGCTCACCGAGGAGAAACGGTTTCACTGGAGCAGTGAGAATTGCTTCCATAATGTGACCACGTATGCTTCTAGACAAGGTGGTGATGCGGTAGGTTCATGGAAATGACACCAAATACATCTTATCACTCCCGGGAAGCGTGACGGTTTTTAACCTAAAGCTATGTACGATTCTGCTTCACTTTTTGCAGCAAGCGAATGGATATGTACGAATATCCATGCGGGCAGCTTCGAAAGGCTGCTAATACGGGCCGCATCGGCAAAAGAAATCCTGTACCTCCGAGTGCGTATCAAAACCAGTGTTTCTCGCGATGTCTCCTGTATGTTCATCGCCAAACTGAGTCCGTTTCGAAAGGGCGCAGTGAACTTCAAAGAAGCGCGCAGGGAATGTGAACAGCCTTTCGAAGCATTGAAACCTGCCCGCGGCCGCCGATATGCACACAATGTGAACACAAGGCTTTTTCTTTCAACTCCCGGCGCTCTGTCCAACTGCGGTCACAAAACAGGGGCGGTGCGACGCGTGTGACGTTCGCGCGTCCTTTTCGCGACCCGGGGCTTTGCGGTATCGAAATCAGCGTCGTCAAGCCCCCCGCGAAACAGAATCCGTCAAGAAAAGAAATCGAAACATCGTTCGTGGGGGATCCTTGTGAAACTTTCCTCCCAAGAGCCCGCCCAGGTTCAGTTTGATCCATCTGAGAAAATATTGACGTGAAGATATCCTCAAGTGCGGCGTCGCTTTGCACCCGGGCGCCTCTCTCTATCGCCAGCGGTCATGGTAGCTTTTGCCTGGGTCCGGATATGGGTCCTACTGCAGTTATTACCGAGAAAGATTCGCGCTCGAGCCAACTCTGCAGCTCCTCGAAGTCGCGCGGATAGCCTGCTGGCTGTGTCGGGAAATTTTTCGCCCAAGTCGTTGCATCTCTTGACTAGGAATTGGAACGCACCACGGGCACCTGTCCGAGCGAGGCCGTTCATAATCCGAGCTAGTCGTTTTGGCGTAGTACGACCTCTGAGCATGGCAAGCTCCATCAAAGTTACGGTGCCATCGGGCTGTGCTTCATCAAAGAGAGCGAGCACGAGATTTCTCACCATCACCAGCTCGTCGCGCTCACTGGTCGCAGACAATTGCCGAAAAGACTGGGATCCTTCTGCGGGAGCATTGAAGAAAATTTCGCTATCTAGCACGAGAGCGCCACGGACAAGAAACGTCTGATCTGCTAAAATGTCGACAAGCTCAGTCTCTTCGCAAGGGAAGCGCGCATTCACAACTGAATACAGGCGTTCAAACGGTACAACTTGAGCGTGACGGAGCAGCTTCACTATGTAATCGCTGATGGCGTGCAATCGATCCGCTTTTCGAAGTTGAGGTGATGACGGGCCCAGATGCTCAAGACCACCAGTCCATCGATCCATTGCCAGCACAATGCCCCGTCCGAGAGTCTCGGAATCAATCTGGTATTTCTCCGACACGAAACAGCGCTGCGCTGCTGTTGGTGCAAAGCGATCTCGGAGCTCAGCCCGCTGTAGGAAACGCGCTTGTGGTGCATTAGAGAGAGCATCCAGTTGCTCGGGCCTTATTCCTTCAATATTCACTTCATTTGCTGTCGATTCGTAACGCACGAGCACCCACGGATCTGCGCCTGCGAGTAAACGTCGCTGTGACGTCAGAAGGTCGCTAGCGTTGGTCGTCTTGCTCTGCTCGCTCCTTCGGAAGACGATATCTACTTCGACCGGTACATCGCGGTGATCACTTAGGGGCTCACCTCCCTGCAAGCTCCCAGATGTCGAGGGATCAACCAGACCGGAAGGAAGCATATGCAAGACAGCGTGCACGGGCACCAAAACAAAAGCAGTTCCTTGGCCCGGTATGACAACTCTTCGCAGCAGAACGGTGTTGTACTCGCCACGCTCACGCTTGGCCGCTAAATAGTGGATTCGTGGGGCGCTGGAACTCGCTGCTGCATCAGACAGCGGACTGGGTTGGTGCCTGCTAGTGCTGTGATCGCCTTCCGGTCGGTGCACGCGTTTTGCTGCATCACCTGCCAGTGGAGAGGTTGCAAGTGGGCGCTCCGCTTGAGCTGTCAACTGTGCTGGTGCGGCGGGGTATCGAAGCGAGTCTAGTGCAGGGTGGGCGTAGTGCGCAGTTCGTGGACGGTGCCATATTTCTAGCTCTTGCTGCGAAACCTTCCAGCGCACACCTGCGATGCTTGAGTCTTTCGCTTTCAACGGAAAAAGTTGACTCGCAACGGTTGCGTTGCCACCTTGCAAAAAGTCGAATTCTAGAAGTAGGTCTTCTGTGTAGCTCTCATTAGGTTCCAGGCTTTCTATGTGACGCAGCTGTCTACCGATCTGAAAAGGCTCGACAAGGTTTTGTGAAGTGTCGCTGCCTTCTTCGAGAAATTCGTCGATATTTGTGTTGATCAGATACAGCGGCCATGAAGCAACAACTTCGGTTTTCATGACTTATGTCGCAGGCGCGATAAGGTCACGCTTGAGAGGGGCGGTTCGAGACCAGGTATGCGCCCATGAAGAAGACCTTCACCAGTTCGACCTAGTGTCGCGAACAGCCGCTCACCACCTGGACGAGACAACGCTCCTGGCACCAACGCCCTACGTAAACAGTTATGCTGTGCACAGCCTCGTGTTCGTGCGCACGCCGACGGCCTCGTGCCTCCTGGTATGCACTACGTCGCGCAGCAGCGGCTCGATCTGCAGTGCAATGCAGCAGAGTGCACTGCAGTAATCCACGGTAATGAGCAGCGTGAGCGACGACGACTACGTCGACAACCACAACAACAGATGCCGCAACCGTAGTTTCCAGTAGGGCGTAGTCGTCGACGACCGCCACCCGATCAGACAATAAACGGCACGCTAGGCAGGCGATCCGATTTCCGAGGCACCAAAGACTGGTAAAGGAGAAACTGAACGAGCGTGCAGCAGTACGACATAGTACTTCGACGGAGCGATACTTCGCTAGCAGCCGTATCCGGTTCGGGAAGTGTGCCTCGAGCGTCCGTGAGCGGGCGACTCGCGCCTTAAACGCTGCCCGCTCGTAGCGTCCTCTGCGGCTTGCCAGTATCCTTTGTGTGGTGCGTCCGCGGTACTCTGCACAGGGCTCCTTGACAGGGGACCTAACACCGCTCGAATGCACAACGCCTTGTTTAACGCTATGAGCGCATAGGAGATATCGCAGAGTTGTCGTGCTTGCTGAAGGATTACCAAGATAGCTTCAGCCATCAGATGGATACAGCAACTCAAGTTTCGAAGCTGATGCTTTCAATAGACTGTTTTCCGCTCCACAATTTTGTGACGTGAGACGGCCGTACCATGGAGTCGCTGTATCAGTCTGGGGATCCTATGCATCCGTAAAAACCTCCGAGGTATTTGTTGCGCCCCTTCGACTGAGCCGCAAGTCGGTGTGGAATCGTGGACTCGCGTCCTGAAACCCGATGCCCGCTCAGTGGGTGGGTGATTCCGAGAACGTTTGCCATCCGTGGTACCGTTGTGTGGTTCGTTTCACACCCAGAGTAGGAAGCATGAACTTGCAAGCACTGTGGACGTCCGCATGAAATCTATGCCGCGGTACGCATGCATATGACGGAACAAGTACGGATAAACTCTCGGCGACACACGGCTTGCATCAAAATATTTTTAAACAACCAGAACTCCTACGGCCTCCCTGCTACACCCACGGGGGAATAGAACGGAACGGATCCGCATACCTGACTGGGGCGCACGTTCTAAAGTTTGGGTCTCTTCCAATTGTCAACGACACCAGCCTTTGCTGGCTTCCTCTGCGACTGCTTCCCTACTCTGTCTCTCTCTCTCTTATCTTCGGCTTTACATACAATGGTTCATGTTTTTCCTCCAGCTCTCTTGGAAGCCGTCCAACGGTGGTGCTGGCACCATTCAAGCCACGAGTTCACCGATTGCAGCAAAGAGCGACGCATTTCATGTGCAGGCGCTGGTTGTGTCCTACGCATCGCTTTCCACTCTCACGTTCGTTGTACACTGCGTCGACGCACCTTCTTCCAGATATGCGACTGGTGCCTGGTTGCGTTGTCCTATATGTCGACCAAACCTCCTCCGCGGAGAACCGCCCTGAGGCTCCGGAGGGTACGCTTCATCGCATAGGTATATGCACTCGACGGGCGAGGAAAGCTTCCCTCGCATGCCATCACACGTTTCAGCGCCTGTTGGCGTACCCTGCGACTAGGGGCGTCTTCTGCGCTGTCCGCTCAGCGAGTACTCTGCGCGCTGGACACGCAGGCGAACGACGTTCCAATCGATCGAGGGTTTCTGGAATGCAATGCTATCCGCGATGCAAAATACACCGGAGCGAGTCCCCTGGCTGGAGGACAAGTCGCAGGACTTCGACCGCCCGACGCCTTCCCACTGAAAAGCGTGTACGCGCTCTCCTATGAAATCCATCGCAGCGACGACCAACGTCCGACTCCGTGACGCCCTTCGATGCACCCGAAGAGACGGGAGCGCTTCTGTGAGCATATTCCGTGCGGGATATGCAGCTGCTGCGGAATGACGCCTCGTCGATGGCGGGTACGAGGTGCGAGTTTGTCTATCGAACGAAATCGATGATCATCTGAAGATGACAGGTCCGGTGAGTGTTCGGCACGAGTTTGCGAACAGCCCGTCAAGAGATGGCGTTGAGCACTTCGCCGAGCCGCATACGCAGTAGGTATTGGTGCGCGCACGAGCAGCCCTGAAACAGAGCGGTCGAAAACTGGAAGCATGCGTGAATCGAGCGTGCTGCACGGAAGGGTACGCACATGCAAAAGGCTTGTATGTATGCATTAAATCGTGCTAACGCTTGTTTTACCAGCCCTAGCTCGATTTCGTTGCAAATCGTCTTGGCTCCCGAGCCTCCCTGCGTTTCGACGGCAGAGCGTCGAACAAGCATGTCAGAAAAGACGGCCGAGAATCCCTTAATTACATATGAAACCTCATGCCCTTCCTGTTACAATGGTAGAATACATATTCCACAAACCAAAAAGCTTTCAGACAAAATCGATATCCAGGAACACCGAGCACTTTAGTATGCTCCTTTCACCTGACACGGGTGTAGGGTAGCGTCGCAGCGCGTGCTTTGCAGTCGATACTCAAACTCAAACACACACACACATACACTCAGGGAGAGATACACATTGTGCTGCAACTCGTGCGCAATGCCCAGTACGCAGATCACCAGCGGTGGCGGTGCCCTGGTACCGACGTCGGCGCTGGGCGATCGCAGCGCTCCGGTACTCGACCTCGAACGCGTGCTACTGGAGCGCCTTGGAAAGGAACGCAAGCTGCTTCTCCTTTCCAGGCTATTGAGTGGCCGAGCGGAGGAGGCTATGAAATGTGGCTCTACTGTGCTTTAGCTTCGCGAAAGCAGGTATCATGCCCCAAAGCAACGGTGGTAGGTGCTTGGCATACGAGGCACGTCTCAATACGAAGAGGCTTTGTGCATCGCCTGTGTCGGGGAGCGTTTTCACGGACAGGCTCGCCGGCACTATGGAAGCGCTTGAGCGTTCAGTCGGCGTTGGTGGTACCCTCGATTCATCCGAGTCAACCAGAGGAAAGCGACCCTGAGGAAGGAAAGCTTCGAGCAGTCCCGCTCGGAGACATATTTCCGAATGACTACGTTGTGCACAACACGTACGGCGTGGGGAAGTATCTCGGTTTGGAGTTCTTACGAAGACGAATTCTCAATAACAGCACAGGAAACGCCACGGAGTTGCAGGAGTTCATTGTGTTGCAGTACGCCGACGGGATCCTTCGCGTACCCGTGGACCAAGTAGAACTGTTGTCTCGGCTTCAGTCCGGTGTTTTGGACGTCGACGAGGACACTGATGAAGATAGTGAACTGCCATACGAAGAGGTAGAGACATCAAGGTCGGTGCGGGGTCGAAAGCCAGGCTCAGGCAAAGCCTCGAGAGTGAAAAAACGAGCGCTTGGCGGCAAACCTCGGCTAGACGCCATCAGCCGGACGCGTAACTGGGAGCAGCGACGGAACCGTGCCTTCAAGGCCGTCCAAAAGGCAGCAATAGATATCCTGCAAATTGAGGCGCTTCGAAAGTCGGTGAAGCGTCCGCGTTATCGATTTGATCCGAAAGATCCGTTATACGTAGATTTTGATAGCGCTTTCGAGTACAACAGGGCGGGCGGTCTCACAGAGGATCAGCAAAGGTGCGTTGCTGACGTTTTCTCCGATCTTTGTGAGAGGGATCTGCCGATGGACCGCTTGATTTGTGGAGATGTGGGTGTGGGCAAGACCGAGGTCGCGATGCGTGCGATATTTTTAGCAATCTTGAACAACCGGCAGGTAGCAGTCTTGGCACCAACCACAACGCTCGCCGCCCAGCACCTGCGGACGCTGCGGCGACGTATGCCCGAATACGTGCGTATTGGGGCCCTGTATCGCGATGTCTCCACAAGGGAGGCACGCCAAGTGCTTGAAGACGTTGCTTCAGGCAAGATAGATATTCTGGTGGGGACGCATGCCCTGCTCAATGAGCGCGTGCGCTTCCATTTGCGCCGACGGCATGTGAACGATGCGCAGACAGCGGCAGACGCAACTGCAGCTGCGGCCGCTCGGAGTCGGAGTGGGTCACCAACACTGACCCCTGCATCGGGCAATGCTCCGCGGATTGCTCGCGATGGCCTGCTGCTCGTCATCGATGAAGAGCAGCGATTCGGCGTAACGCACAAGGAAAAGATCAAAATTCTCGATCAAACGAGGTCGTTTTATGCCGACGATATTGCCGTTGATGTGCTGACTCTGAGTGCAACACCCATTCCGCGGACACTCTACATGGCGCTTTCCGGCATCCGGGATGTTAGCATGATTCATCGAGCACCGGCGTCTCGCTTACCAGTCCGCACGTTCATTCTTGCGCAAGGTCCGGAGAGCGAATTGCTAGTAGCCAAGGCAATCGCTCATGAATTGAGACGAGGAGGTCAAGTCTTTTACGTCGTGCCGCGCATCGCGGACATTCCAGCCGCCTACGAGCGCATCAAGGCATCGCTCGCGTCCAAGAAACTGGAGGTGGTACACTACCCGATCCTGGTCGGGCACAGTCGAACGAGTCGCTTGGAAGATGTCATGGTTTCGTTCGCTTCTGGTCGTGGTAGAATACTTTTGTCGACAACGATTGTCGAGAACGGCATCGACATTCCATCGGCTGGAACGATGATCGTGGAGAGCGCGCACAAGTTCGGCCTCGCCCAGCTGTACCAGCTGCGAGGACGTGTAGGTCGCTGCGCTAATCTCCAGGCATACTGCCTCTACTTATTTGATTCGAGGGTGATCGAGGACAACCAGGACGCACAGATGCGGTTGCAGGCTTTGCGGGAACTTACGCAAGAGCGATCCGCACAAAAGCGCAACCCGCGTTCTGTCGGACTGCGGATCGCCCAAAGAGACCTGGAGATTCGCGGAGCAGGCGACTTGCTCGGAGCAAGCCAGTCTGGAACACAATGGAATCTGGGGCCAGAGCTCTTCACGAAAATGTTACGAGAAGCGATCAAGCATCTGCAGTACAAACAGAAGAGGGAGAGGACGTTCGCCGACTCGTCGGCGCCATCGCCATCCCTTCGAGAGTACATGTGTGTCTGCGAATTTGCGCTGCAGGGACTCTCACCAGCTATACCGCGTTATCTCATTCCGGACTCGCAACAGAGGGCCCAGGTCTACCGTGACCTCACTTCCGTGGGCAGTGAATCTGAGCTTGATGAAGAATTTGCCGACGTTTTGCGCGGACGGCCCATGCCCAAACCTCTTCAACACCTTGTATTAATGATGAAGACAAGGTTGTATGCGCGGCAGCTGGGCGTTTTGCGGATTAGCTCCGAAGGATCGGACACCGTCCTACAGAGTCCAGCACCAGTCCACATCTGGAAGCAGATTCTGGACGAGCTGAGGCAGATGAGTACAAGGTCGCGAGCGCTCTCAGCTCTGAACATCGAACATATCTCCTGTCGATCGAGTATCCAGGGAACGCAAATCCTACTGCGCGGCACAGGAAAACTCCCCGCAGAAAAGCAACTGTCCCAAGTGCTCGCGTTACTTCGGGCGTGCAATGTCGTATGTACCGAATCCGGGTTCTGTTGACAAATGCTCGATGCCTCTCATTCTCATCCTCATCCTCATCATCGTTGTTCAGTGCAGCGCGCGATCGATCACCAGTTCATGGCTTTTGGAGCGTTCTGCGCACAGCTGCTGGCGTCGTACGCCGCTGTGCGCTTCACCCGGGCACCTGGTCTCCCAGCGGATGCTGTCCAAGTCGCTTCTTGACTAGGTCGCTATTTGACTCGAACGCACCGGCTTTCGGCATTATGAAGGGCGATATTGTCGACTGAGGATCTGCAAAGCGAGACTGATGTCAAAGCCCGGCGGTTGAGCGACCTCTGCTGAGGCGCCTCCCGCGTCGACATTCATTCCGGAGCGCAGCGGTGCCTCGAGCGCGTCTCGACGAACGACACAAGCGAGAAGCGCTCCGTCCGGATTGCAGACCTCGTCTACATAGGCTGCGGTGTCGTCCGTGACTGGCAACAAGTACAACTCCAGCACATCATTTCGCATCAACAAGGAAGCACGATCTCGCTTCCGAAATTCGTTCACGGCTTTGAGGCAACGAGCCGCGGCATCGGTATCCATCGCATTCAAGCCAACGTGAAACAAAAGCAACCGCCGGGAGCTGGAACGCTCCCGAACGTCGCGAATGAAGGCAAGTGCGTCTCGCTGACGTATTCGTGCCATCTCGTTGAGTTGCACGGTGTGGCCACCCAGAAGCTCTGCGAGCCGGGTGAGCTCGCTCATGGACGCAGGATAGTTTCGACCCACGTAAAGAACAGGTTTAAATGCTGGGGCAGCACCGGTGGCGATCTTGCCGTGCCACTGGAAGACCTGCAAGGATGACGGCAATGCAGGCGTTTCGCTTTCGAGCTTTGCATATGATGGTGCTGGCTGGGTTACGGGCATGTATGGATCAGATTCGGGCGTCGACGTGTCGTCCGGTGTGTGTGCAGCTTCCAGCGGCTCCGCCTCGTAGACCGTAAAAGCGTTCTCCTGAAAGCATCGAACGGGTTCCAAATCTGCGGGGAGTCGCGGCGGGAGATGCGTCTGCTCCGCCTGCAAAGTCGTTGCTGACGTTGTTTCGTGAACAGTGGTCGTGTCGGTCTGTGTAGAGGGGCAATCGGCAGCGCTCAGCGGTTCAGTGGTATCCTTGGCGTGCGCGATCATGTCGTTCTGTGCAGGTGAAAGCGGCGCATCGGGAGACAATGTCCGGGTCGCGCTGCCTTGCTCTGCAGTTTCCGCGGATGGTAGCACTTTGGGCGCTTCACTCGAATTTTCTCGAGTATCTATGTTTGCATCAAGAGCGTGAATCGTTTCGGGGTCATCTGAATCACGTGCATTCGCTGGCGGAACCTCTTTGAAAATGAGACCAACTTGTTCAGCGCTCTCAATGACGCGGAGCTTTTCTGCACGTGTTAGCTGTTCTTGGCGCTTGATGCGAAGCTCCTTGCAAGCCAGCTCCTCTGAGTTCATCTGGCATAGTGTGGACGGAGATATCGAGCCACTGATCACGGCTTCGCGAAGTTCGTCGTTTCGCTGGTCGCGCAGGTTGGCCACGAGGTTCCGTAAACGAGCACGGTAGTCATCGTGAACCTTGTGATCCATGAGCTCAAATAAGGCCGATTCTATTTCATAGGCAACTGGGGAACGTAGCGCTTCATACAGCATTTGGCGTGCCTTTTGCCGTATGGGCTCTACAGGTTTTCCATCCCCGCTCACCCGCTTCTTCTTCGGGGATACGGGCGTCGACTCCTGCTCGGGAGCCGGCCCCGGCTCAGAAGCAGGAGATGCTTCGTTTGCGCTCGGACGGCGGCGCTTCTTCGGAGCCGACGCTGTCTCCGAAACAACGCGCTCGGGCGGTACTGAGACCCCACATCTGGAGACGAGCGGGTCCTCTGCAAGTCCGCTACTACTGCTCGAGCTGCTCTGGTGCGTTTGCAGAGCAGCAGCAGCTGCTGCCTCAACGGATTGCCGGTGCTCGTACCGACGTTGACGCTTCTGCTGCACGTAGCGCAGGTGTGCTTCGCGAAACTTGTTCGCAAGCTTGCGTTTCTCTGCAGATGCTGTGGCAGCAGCCGCTTCCTCCAAACACCCTGGACACACGAACACCGGTAACGCTTCAGCTTCCTCGTGCGAAAGAGCGACACAAGTCGGATGGAACCACTCCGTGCAGGCGTCGCAGCAGACGACCAGCTCTCCGTCTACGTACGGACGCTGGCAGGTACAGTTGAGCGTTTCCTCTTCCTCAGCGCTTTCCCTGCTGTGTTTGTTATCCCTGTTTATCCTTTGATTTGTTTTACTTTGATTTTTACGGGCTCGTCGCTGGTTCGCCATTCTCAGAGGCAAGCGCAATTCGAGTTTCAACAGAGCTCGAGAACATGGGTATCTCGTGCAGGGCGGTGCCCCAAGCGATTTTTCACGTTCATTGACAAAACGTTTACTTAGGCCAGCGTTCTCAGATGATGCGCTCTTTCTTTTCTTTTCTTTTCCAGTGCACGGTGAGGTATCCATCAAACCCTCTTCGTCCAAGTTACATGAATTAAACCTCTTCTCGGATAGTCTGATCGTTTGATACGTCCTATCTTTTGCCTAGTGCCTGCCGAACGCGACCGCAATGGCGTCTATAGCGCCGGTGCGGTTGCTGCACCAGGGCAGAACTGCTTTTCTATAATACAGAGGGCGTCGGCTCGAGGACGCGCGTGCCGAGGCAGTGCACCACGACGCCGCCAGGCTTGTTTGCACAAGTCGGTACAGGTACGCTGTGCATCTCGCAAGCGATCTCGCTACGTCATATTCGTTATGGATGTGTTTCAGCTTTTGGCTTTGGTGGTGCTTCAGACTCGTGGCAGTGGAACGCGGAGCAAACGTGTACGCCCAGGAGTCCGGAGGCGTTCGCGCAGGATGCCAAGAGGCGAGCGTTCCCGTACGCAAAGGGGCAAGGGTGCAAAAACGCCTTCTGTGCAGAGTCGATTTGCGATACGCACCGCTTGGAGGAGCGATTGCTGGGATGCAGCAGTAAAGTCGCGAGAGGCACGTGACTTCAGGTCCATCTCGGGGGCGAATCAGGTATCGAAAAGCGACTTGAAAGCTCCTGTTTTGAATCGGGGCCTCGCGCGCCGAACATGAGTACATTCATAAGCGCATTGCATGGAAGAGGTCCGCTCGGCGAGTTCGGGCGTCGATTGTGAACGCTGGTGGTTGTACTATTATCATGAGAAAAAGCCTGTGTCGGTTTTTTCTGCAACTGAATCCTTTTGCTCTCTCTCTCTAGTATCGTGCCTAACATAAGTCGGTCACTCCGGTGACGCCAGCTCCACTGTCGGCAATCGAATGTATCGTTTGCCCTGTGCAAGTCTTGATTTCGCAGCATCCTGCTGTTGTCGATTCGTTGCATGCACAGGTGGAGGTTAGGACCCGTGCTTGGTATTTTCAATTTGTTCGCGTGCAGCCTCGTTGCGCCCTTCGTAATTGTTACAAGTAACTGTGGTCAGGTGTTCCTGAATGCCCATCACAATGCCTTCCTACAGCACCGCCCGTGCCATGCTTCCAGGATTGTTTCATCGCTCGACGCATACGTGTAGCTAGTTGCGAAGGCTAACCTCGCTTCTCTCCATCGCTATTGCGCCGGATGCTTCATCCTCGGATCCCCTGCTTTTTCTGTGCAACCGCGCCTCGTGCATACCGAATCCGTCGTTTACGCTAGCATTTGTTGTGCCGCCCGACAGAGGATTCATCGAACGCGCTGTTATCCATAATGAAGTGCGTACCAGGACGAAATTCCGGGCGGGACAGCAAGTCAGGGAATGTCGAATCGTCTACGCTCTCTTCATGCAAAGCGGTTGCGCCCTGTCGATTGGAAGCGATAGCTGCGATGACCGCGGTCCGGAAAAAGTCCACTGCCCCACGTAAACAGAAGAGACGGGAGCCTCTTGAAGCATACCTCTAGCGCATTACCGTGCTGCTGCCGAGTGCCGTCTCAGGGATGATCTCGAAGAGAGGAAAATTTGGCTTTCGAATGGAATCGGTTATTTGACGTAACGAGTTCGGTGACCGTTCGGCATGAGCTTGTGAGCAAGTCATCAACGAACGACACTACGCGTTTTCCTCGCCAATACGGCGGGGTGCACTGCTGCGCCCACGACTTGCTCGAGCCAGAGAGATAGAAATGCTGAAGCATTCGTGATTTGGACGTGCTCTACACGAGTCAAGCAGAAGAGTCCGCAATCGTACTCATGGACTGCATCATGATATCGGTTATGTATCCAGATCCTTGTTCGAGGACGTAACGATTCATCTCGGTTCCGGTAACGTAAGGAATCCCTCCAGCCAAGGGCAGCAGAGCGACTCCGAGAAAATAAACGACCGAGAATCCCAAACAATGAATGAATCCGTAAGCCAGAAGAGCAGCGCGTTCAACGTCGACGCTGTGCATCTGTGGCAAAGAGCGGAAAAAGTCGAAAAGCAGAAACCATCTGAGCGGTACAATATTCCATGCCTACCGAATACAGACAGCGTATTCGTGCGCTGCTGCAGCTTCGGAGCGCTGCATCCAGCAGCGGGTGTCGCGCTCGGCGAGCTCGTCCGCCGCGAGGCCCCGCTCGAGTCCTTTTTGATGCCTAGCGCCGGGCGGTACCCCGATTGGTGCATGCCTGCCATACGCGTTTCATCCGCTGATTTGTTTTGTACAAGAAGGGCAGATACACGTATCGAATAAAAACAATGATGCGCGGACGACAGGATTCGAACCTGTGCGGGCAGAGCCCAAACGATATCTAGGCGCTTTCTAATCGTTCTCCTTAACCACTCGGACACGTCCGCAATGCCACCGAAAATTCGTCAAATCTGATATATATAGCCGTTTGATCAAAACGGACATGAGATGCGCGCGTCGTGATCGCGCTTCATTCGCGGGCGAGCCGCGGATGCACAGCATCGATCCCACGCACGATAGGACGTATGAAACGTCCAGAATATCCGAGACGAAGTATAGGTAATGGAACATGGAGGTAGGGTGTTTGATAGATACTTCACAGTGCACTGAAAAAATAACACAAAAAAGTAAGAAAAGGAAAATGCGCATAATCGGAGAACGCTGGCCAATGGAAACGTTTTGTCAATGAAAAAAAAATCGATTCCAGGCGTCGCGGACCTGGTGCACGCGCAAGTGCCGTATCGGTTTCGGGCAGAGCGACAGCCTGGCGATTTGTGAACGCTATCCGACATTCTGGTGCAGTGGCGACTGCGCTGGCTGCGCTCACTTCCATGTCGGTCGTTGCTGCCTTGAGTAGAGCGAATCCGTGGTCTCCATCACGGAGCATCAAGGGTTCAGCGTTGATTGGGGAGTTTCAAAGAGATTTTAAGTTGAACAGGAGTTGAACATGAACATGGAAAATTCAGGACAATGGTGTGAAAGCAGCGGCCTGGGATGAACGCGTCCACCATCACAGGATTGTTGCACTGGACACGAAAGTCTTCCGCTTTCGAGGATTTGCAACCGCTCCGCCCAATCCATCGTATCGGACGCGAGTTTTTTCTGCAGTTCTAGAAGCCTACTGAAAAGATAGGGATATTGCTCTTGCATTCAATGGCTTCGGGTCTCAAGCGACGCACGTGCGATGCCTCAAGGACGAATCCGTATTCGTAGCAAGAGAGACATGCCGACAGATAGACCTAGAGCAGACCATTGGGACAGCATATTCACGACAGGGCAATGCGTCACGTCCTTTTAAATGTTTAGGGAACGCGACAGACCATGACCGCGACCTGCACGATCATTCGAGTCGCGCTTCGTTGAACGCGTGAGCAAGCAGCGCCGTCGAACCATGTCAAGTCGCGCGTGAACGGCAGCTTGCGGAGGCAGAAGTGCTCAACTCCCAAAGCCGTATCCATCCCGAGCCTCGATTCAGGACGGAGCCATCGCCCTGCATTCGTTACGTTCGCCGCTTGAGTCAAGGGGGTTGACTCCTACTGCCTGCGGATTCGGCCCAATGCGGCGACGCAAACGGGGAGTTGCAACGCCTACCTCCGATGCAACTGGTGGATCCATCAGGTGACGATACAACGACCACGAGCGGTCTCTAATTTTGTTTCGCGTCATCTGTTCTGAACGATCACTGTCATTGTCAGTGCCGGCAACTGAGTCCGCTCCAGTGCTCAGGTCTTCCATGAGACTTGACGTTCCGGACAAGGCGCTCAACTCTGGTGCTTGAAAAGTGCACGCGTTCTCGAGTTCCGCAGCATCAGGCTGCAGCACGGGCGTAACGCTGGCAAGAGCAGCCTCCGTTTGATTCGTAAGACCAATACGCAGTCCTTCTACACTGTTCGTTGCACTCGATAACGTGCCCTCAGTACTAGTGCTCAGCAAAGCAGACAAGATCGCTCCCTGTCCGGTTCTGTGGTTCGCTGGTTCAGGTGACGCTCGCGTCCTGTGCCCTCTTTCGGGCGCTTGTCGAGTCGATCTTATACTTTCGCGACCATCAGGCTCATACTTCGAAGCCGATGTTTGGTAAATAGCAAAAGAAGCACAACCCAACACGAGTAGACTCCGTATCGTGTACCGCGGCATTCGAGTCGCGGCGCTACAAGCGAAACGTTGTGCGCGGGAACTGCCACCCGGAAAACGGGTATACGAACGCACATACGTCACGCCGATAGCGTGGAAGCCTTTAGGGCGACGTGCAGACGCCTTGTCGGTTTTTCTCGACCGGCCACCTACTACTGGTTTCAACTTTCCTCATCTAATTCCATCGTAGAAGGTTGTCCATAAAATTCTCTCTTGTCAACTCCGGAGGTCTTCTTTCCATCACCGCACATCTCCTGGTATTGATTGCTGCGTTAAAGTCGCGATTCACAAACTCCATACGTTGCTTGCCGTTGGTTGTACTTACTAATGCATGGAGTCCACGAACTTTCGCCGTTCTTTACGTTTGCTGCTCTGTCAGCTCTCCGCACTTCTCTGTATCCCAAGGTCTTCTCTGACACTTTTCCATCTCCACTCTCTGAAGTGTGCATCCCAGTTCATGGTGCGTATACGATGCTCGAAACTCATCTACAGGTATCGTAATGAAACGCGTTGCGCACTACTTGTACACCATCGTCGTTGGAGCTGGTCCACTCGCTTTTTTGGGTCTTCCAGCGCCCTGCTCCGCATGCTATTACGAGCCTCTGTCTCTCGTCCTCCTTCAGGGCACTCAACTCATTGAAAAAATTCGCGAATGCATGCTACTTGTTACGGTACAGGTTCATACGTAGACGAGCCCACTGGGGCTTTGTATTCTCTTTCCACAGCGCCTCCCAGTGAGCCACGCGAACTTCCATGAATTTCATAAAAGCTTCAAAGCCCGCTTCTCGGCTCGTCACCTCCCTCATAGCTTCCAGGCGATCCTTCATTCCTGCATTCCACTTCTCAATTTTTTTCCTCGCATTCATTATACCGCATTCTCGGTAACCTCTAGCTCTTGAGAGCCTCAACAGACGCATGTGTTTCTGAAGTTGCCGTTGATACCATCTTCCGCATGTTTGGGTACAGCGACGGTAACAATATTCGTGTTCGTAGGGTCCGCGCCAACAACAAAGTCTTTATCCTGCACCGCATGCGTCGCAGGATCCGCCTCCTCTTTTTCTTTATGCCTCGCCGACGGCGAAGCATGAAGATGCAATGGGACGATCCACTTTCAAGCGCCGATCGTGTACACACACGGCTGCTCCATCGGCTTCGATCACCTCAGTAAATAACTTTTGTTTGCTCGTTTTCAGACGTTTGAAATCGAACATATTCACCCAGTACGTCTCCCGGTTTTCGCCCGTAAACTCGTTGCTGCTTACATCGAAGTCCGGATAGATCTCCTTCATTTTGCTGTAAAGTACGTAGCGGGCCAACTGTCACAACATTTGACTCGATGTTGCATAGCGGAACGACATTGAAGCGCTTACCCATTAGGGCAGCGTTCCGTTTCGCTGACTCTTCATTTTTCTCCTCACACTCTGCTCGATCTCCGCCTTGCGTTCGAGGTCTCTGTTCAGAAACACGGAATACTACAGTACGAGGGTATACCGTTTCTCTTCATTTTCTTTTCATATCTGATACCGTTTAAGCTGGATTTGACAAGCCCCAAGACCGCACGATGCTCTTGAATAGCCGCACGAATTACAGAAGCATTATTCATGCTCCTGTGTGATGTCTTTTTGTCGACGAATTCGATCTCCTGTCCATTCTGGCGAGCGTTCTTGATGCCATTGATGATGGCCCGTATCCACTGGCGAGAAAGGCCGGGGTTCAGCGCAAACATGGTGCGTATCATGAAACGTTCGAGGTTCACGATCATATGGTTCTTCAGGTTCGTGAGGCCCTCCATTGCTCCGTACGTGTAAATATTCGAGTCAGGCATGTGTCGAGTACCGTCGAAGCGGAATTCGGAGTGATTTTCATGGAAGGCATACACTCGCTCATTTTTCGTCGACGTTTCCCCGGTGCCAAGCATCAGGTGAGGAATAAAGGCCTGGTCGCAAAATTCTTCTGCAATCTCGACTTTTTTGATGTCCGTCACGTCTTCGTACATATCCTTCACCAAATGCATTAGCCCTGACGAAGACTTTATAATCCTCCTGGAGAACGACTCGGTCCGGTTTCTGATGGCCTCTCGCAACTTTTCCTAGTATGGATCATTAATATGTCCAAGAAGACAGGCTTCCAGCACCATTCCGTCGCAGTGTCGTCTTTCTTGCAGCCTTTGGCGTAGGGCCTCCTTCTCTTGCTTCTTCGTCTTTTCCTGTTGCTCTTTGCTCCGCCATGCTTTTTATTCTTCTGGCAGCCGGCGGCACAAGCCCTTCGGGATCCTCAACTTGCTTTTCGCTAACTTCCCTTTTTTATTTTTTGAAAATGAACACACGTTGAACGCTTCAGCTATAAACCGCGAGAAATCACTTGAATATACTTGCTTGAGGGTTGAAAAACAACTGAATTGAAATCTATGGTTCGGTACGACTGCAACGCAAAGACACCTTGTACTTTAGAGCAACATGATAACGATGAGGATCGCGTTTCTCTTCCACTGCGAAACGCGCGCCGCATCTCATGCCTGCCAGACATGGAGGTGCGCGTATCGAATATGCTATACAGAACCATGAACAGAAACGAACCATTAAATAACAACGATAGGACAGGTTCTTCTCCTCTATATGGTAAACGTTGCATGGGGGAGCGCTATCCGCATTTCGAAAATTTTACCATACAGGCGGAAGGTCCCGCAAGCCGGACGAGTCTGCGTGGCTCATGCTCCGTGTGCCTCTAAAGTGGAGGATGTTGTAATGAGATCTGAGCAGCTCGTCCGCAACACACTTCATTCTGGGACTAGCGGCGGTTCGGCTGCTTCTGAGCATCGCGCTGGTCGCAGTAGACTCCTAGCATATCGCTTCGAGCTTCTGCAGGCAGTCGTTCTGTCTGCGCAGCTTGCAAGCGCCCAGAATGACCATGTACTCCGGCTCCGTATCAGGTGAAGCGTTCCTCGATCCGACGCCCTCACTGGTACGGCAAAGCCGTCTTGTCTCCATGATGCATCTGTTCCAGCGGTCTAGGCGCTAAGGCGGCTGCTCACAGCAGGCACTCGGCGCGCGATAGAACATACGAAACGACCAGCACATTCGAAAGCAAGTATGAATAATAGAACTTGGTGCAGTAGCATGATGTGCACTTTTTTTCGATTACCAATACCCATCCATCCCGCATTCTGGGGTCTACGGTTCATGGAAACGTTTCGTGATTGTGTGAGAAATCGCCAAACCAATCCGGTCTGCCGTCGACGTTCAGCACTACGTTTGCCTAGAAACAACGCTCTTCTTGCCTTTCTGTGGCTGTACACATGGACGTGACTTTCATCGAGAAATCCCAGAGCACGTATCCCTGGGGCAGCCGCTACGACCCACAACGCCTCGAGGAGCTGGAAGCCCGGGTACGGTTAGACGCGGCCGGTGGCCTCGCAGTGCACGACGTTGCAACACACCTGCTTACTTTAAAACTGTATCAGCTGTACCCCGATAGAGCCAAGGACGACATAAAAGGCATCATCCTCGCCAAGTCGTTAATGGTGCTGCCTTCAGAGGCTACCACTTGCTGTCGTTTCCTGCTGAAACCGCTTGACACCCGAACCACCGAGCAGACGACCGAGCAGTCAGAGCTGGTTCGGAAACTTGTGGAACTAGCGGATCTCCTTGAGACTGGTCAGTTCCATCAGTTTTGGAGGTTGAGAAGCCAAGAAGCTGCCCATGGAACGCCACTGGGCCAACTGCTCGATTCCATTGTAGACTTTGACCTCGGCGTCCGAAACTTTATCTGCAGTATCGTTGAAATGGCTTTTCAAAAAATAAGAAAAGCAGAGCTTGCAAAACTACTCAACTCAACGGATGTTCCCTCTGAATGGAAAGTGGTCAACCAAGATGATGGCGACGATATTGTACTGGTGAAGCCGGTGCCTCGAGACATGTTAAGATCACAGTCCATCGGCGCGGAGCGGAGCGTTCCCACAGAGCGCCTCATGCTCATGTTCTCGCGTCTCGCTCGAGAGACAGAGCGCCCTCGGGCACGTCGACGCCACCAGCATGCTCCGAGAAAAAATGCTGACCAACGATCATGATAAGCAGATGGAAGCAAGCATGTGGATGTTGATGTTCAACTGTGAACGTGCACCAGTGTAAACACGGGCACAGATATACATCCCTGGATGCACCGATGCATCCATGTATCCATGCATAGCGTCCAACAGCATTCGAAGCAGCATGAAGTTATAGGTACATGTCCAAGATAGGCAGCGCTCAAGTCATAAAACATTCATGCAGCCAGTTATGGAATCCCCGGAGGACAGACATTCTACTGCAGAGGAAAGCATCGTACCGTAGCATCGTCGCTCCCGGTAACGATCAGCTCCGTTCCGATATCCATGGTCAGAATCGCGTCGCAGTGACCACGCCAACATCGCACTGGCTCGGCACCAGAACGTAAATCCCAAAGGCACACTGTCTGATCGACGGACGCAGAAACAAAGCACTGGGACCATCGTTTCGTTTCCCGAACCACAACGACGACATCGCGATGCTGAAAGCTCATTCTGTATCGTGCATCTGGTGTATACACATGAAGAAATCCATCTGATCCGCCCGTAACCAGAAACTCGGAACTAGCGACGACACTCTCCACGCTCCCCTGGTGCTGCTGGCTCAACGGACACAAGACACGTCCAGTTCGCCAGTTCGCTAGAAACGATCGACCTGCCTCATCGCCGCTGAGCACCACGTCCCGAAAACTTGCCAACGAAAGTACAGGAGCGTCGTGAAATACCCCATCCATTGCGTATAGGCACGGGACGGTGCCGTGCGACGGAGGTCCCCATAAACGCACGGTGCCATCCGTCGAGGCCGTCACCAATAGGCTCGTCGTAGACACATTCGTATCATCTTGGACGAAAGCGAGCGAATTAATGGCGCCTTGGTGATTGTAAGCAACCCCAAGGCAGTCTCCAGAGAGCGCATCGAGGACCCAGAGTGCTCCATCCGCTGTTCCGGCAGCGAAGAATTCGCTGTTTCCTCGAAGGCACTCGATGCCAACATCAGTTTCCACCTGAGCCAGCGGCGGTGCGAGTTGTTCTCCTTCGGTGCGCTCGGTCAGCTGCTGGGTGCAGTGTACTTGTAGTTCGCCCGCCAGTGTGCCGAGCGCTAAGCGCGATCCTGTAAGCGCCACAGCGCTGACGCTGTCATGAAAGTCGCCGAGGAGCCGCGGTGCCTCTGAAAAGGGCTGCACCCAGACCAGCGCTCGATCATCGCCTCCTCCAGAAATCACCACCTCATCCTGACCTGTGATCGCTACAGCGTATACTGCACTGGAGTGCCCTCGTAGCACCGCGACAGCGTCGTCAGCGTTGGCGTCAGGTGCTGGCAAGTTCCAGCCCTCTTCTTCACTGGACGCTTCCGGGCTACTCACAATGTAAACATGTTCAACGTCATCATCGTCATCGCTGGTATTTTGGGGGTGTGAGTCCATCCTCCGTAGAAGTGTCGGGGCATCAGCTACAAATTCGCGTTCGATGGGAGTCTCTGGTACGCGTCCTATACCCACAGAGCCAGCAGCTTGGCTCGTGTTGTACCGCAGATAATCTTGCGGTTTCCCGTTCAAATGTTCGGGGGGCCAGCTGTCATGGGCGCAACGTTGCTGTTTGTATGCTTCGGCTTCGTTTCGGAGAGTATGGTAGGGGACGCTTTGTCGATGAGCCCTCTGTGGACTTGCGCTCAAAAGCGACAACACAGGCTTCGGTGGTGCAGAAGAGCAGCTCCCACCGAAGGGTTATGTCGAAGAGTTCGCGTGCTCGGGAAGCGGCTTTGAGGGGTTTGCTCACCTGCCGTGAGCACTCCGAGCACAAGTGGTTCCGTTCTGCACGGTATAGGCTGTGCCCGCGTCGTCTTACTGGTATTATTATGCTAGGTTTAGTGCTTTGGGGTTGCCTTTGGATAACTATGCCGCGACAACGACAAAAACTAGCGGAGCGAAACGCTCTCCTATCTCTGGATGGCAAGGAGTCACCCAAGGAGACCACGGAAAACTTCCTCGAACAAGCCAGGACGCGGAATAGGACCAGTGTAGGCGACGAGCATGCGCAGGAGGCACAGCTCCTGCCGCAACTCGTCATCTTCACCACCATGAGGCCGGATGCGCAAGTTTCGGAGATATCGCGTCAGGCACAGGCCATTGCATCCTGGATGGACCTGGAACCAACACCCAAAATCGTCTTTCAGGGCTGCGATCCAGGTCTGGAGCAGCTTGCACACCATTGGAATGCGACAGTCGATTGCAACATTGACGTGAACTTCCGGGGTGTTCCGCTTTTCAACGCAATGGTACATCGTGCATTCGCGCTGCAACCGCGACTGGCACTACGAGGTCTCGGTGCATCGGCAAGGCTGGTAGTTGGGCTTCTGGTGAACGCCGACGTGCACCTGCCGCGGAATCTGCCGCAAATATTCGCAAAACTCTTGGCTTTGTCACCGGAATTTTTCGCTGTTGCCGCACGATGGGACGTCGACGTCCTGCACCCGGGCAACAGCCGAGAGGCCTTCGCACAGGAACACGGCACACTGCACAGCTACGGAGGCATTGATCTGTTCGCATGGTCGCTGCGCTCGTATCAGGACTTGCTGGATAGCGACGCTTCAAGCTCCGGAAATCGGTCTGTGATCGGAGTGCGGATTCCGAGCTTCGTTTTCGGCCGAGGTAAGTACGATAATTGGCTCTTTCATGAAATCTTGCAGACGCGTCGCTGGAACCTCACTGTGGACATCACGGAGGCCGCCACACTGGTTCACGTTCGCCACGCATATCCACATCTTCAAGTTGAGGATGCGTCGACGAGTGGGAATTTTTGGACGAACAACAAACGTCACTCGTGGGAGGCTTTTCTGAATGTTCATTTGGCGCTGGCATACGGATCCTATGAAAGCCAACTGGGCACACCGCTGCACGCGCCCTTCAAACTGGTTCCGTGCCTGGAACACGAGTACTGTGTGATACAGCGTCGTTTCCCAGCGCGTTGCCTCTGCGAGTACAGCAATACTGCACCTCGAACACAAACGGATCCAGTGCTCCGCGAGAACAAATGGTGGCAGTGTGGCTCGCGCAGCCTCGAAGAGGCTGGCGATTACCGCCTGCCGCTTCAGGGCAAGCTTGCTCATCAGCTGGATGCATTGCTGAAGGAGGTCGTGGATCCGATGACCAATCTTGTGATCATGACTGCCGCAACCTACGAGTATCGCTTCCTGCTCATGAACTTTGTCTGTAATTTGCGTCGTTTACGCATTCACAAATTGCTTGTCGCTGCGCTAGACGAAGACCTCTATCGATACGCATATGCACGAGGCTTGGCTGTGTACCTGGAACCAGCCCTAATCGATTCGCAATATCGACATTCGCTACAGTGCGCTTTCGGTAGCGCCTGTTTTCGGCACCGCTCGAAGCTCAAGTCCCGACACGTGTATGAGATATTACGACGGGGGCATGACGTCCTCTGGAGTGATGTCGATATTACCTGGTTTCGTGACGTTCGTCCAGAGCTGCTGCGGGCACGCGACGCTGCGCCACCGAACATCAGCGGTCGGAGCGTGTGGTTCCAGAGTAATGAGCCGGATCCGGACCAGGCGTGGAACGGTATACGTCGCCTGAATTCTGGTTTCTATTACGCGGTAAGCTCTGCGTCAACGGTGACAGGTTTGAGTCGCATCCTGGAGCATGCCGCTTCTTCGCAGCTCTCAGAGCAGCCATCATTCTACGATGTGCTCTGCGGAGAACACGGTGAATATCGGCTTGACAACAAAACATGTTTCAATGGAGATCTCTATACGCATTTTCTGGATCCGCGAGTCTTTCGCAATGGAGCAAACTGGACGTATTGGGTGCAGAACAGGGCGGACCAGGGCGCCCCTGCGGCTGCGATCCTGCACAACAACTGGATCAAGGGGCTTGCTGCGAAGCAAGAACGCCTGGAGGCAGCTGGGCTCGCTTATTTTGACCCTGAGCTCGAAATCTGTCGCTATGATGATGCATAGCATCGATCGGTACCGTTTTCTTCAAGACCTGTCGCAGACGTTGCCTGAACGCGTCGCTGTGTTCGCTGCTTGCTGGGAAGTGTTCACTGCCGGGCATGCGCTGACCTCGAACCGTTACGCTTTCGTTTCCAGCTTGTTCCTTCCGTAGCTTGAGAAAACGAGGTATCGATGAACTTATGTAAGCCCGTCTTCATGGTCAGTGATAGAGTTTGATGGTGGACGCTCTGGACGAAACCTGCCGCAATGCTGGCTCGTGAGGAACGCGCCTCACGGGGCTCTCGACGAATCAGTGTATGCAGCGGCGCCTATCGAGTTTGTGTCAAGTTCGTCCGTTGGAACCGGCTCAAAGGTATTTGCAATATAAAACACGATGATCGTCAGCCTCGGCGTAACAGAAGACTCTGGTCATCGTGTGGCCTCTGCACTGGTACGCAATAGACTGCAAGTTGGATCTTCGGCGCCAGAACTTTCTTAGGAGTAGCCCCTGCATGTCTATAGCTACTGATGCATAGCGCCTGCTAGCTAACGGTGACTTTGCATGTCAGTGAAACAAAAAATGTCCCACGAGCATGGAAGGTAAATTGATACCGGCCCGCAGACGCCTCCCGGTTTTGATTGACCCGCCGTCTGCTATCTGTTTCAGTTTCTCCTTGCAAATTTCGAGCCTGAGACGCCATCCCACAGGGGTAGATCGCGTCAGCTCCTCGGGTATCGTCTTCAGCACCAAGCATCGTCTGACGTTGACGGTGGCATCGAAGTTTCGCTTCATAACCTCCATGCGTTTGATGCGTCTTGTTGTTCTCACCAGTGCAGGGATTCCTCGAACTCGCGTCCTCATTGGAACTTGGTGCTCTGCCAGCTCTCCGTATTAGTCTATCGCAGAAGCCCTGCGCATCCCTCTCTCTACAACTCGACGTCCTAGAGTATATATCCAAGCTCATCTCTTAGTGGTTTTCGAAAATGAACGCACTTGTTTATAGCCAGAGATAAGGACCTTCCCGCATCGAGCAGCAATTGAGGCAGAAAGAAAAAAAGCCCCGGTATGTCACCGTGTGCTGAATGCTTCATCAATTCGCTCAGTGAAACGATCATTACGTCTCACGATGGAAAACGCTCCTTCGACGGAATTGAACGACGCAGAGTACGGAGGAATGAAACCAGCTCTAACCAATACAGTCTGCAACAGCTCGACCGTAACGCGAATAGTGAAATAACATGTCCTTTAATAGGAGGACGTCGCCAGACACCAGGGGAACAGTCTTCGATGACTCGACAAAAAGAGGGTGCTGTTGTATGAGCCTTCTCTACGAGAGAAAAGAACTGAGGCCGCAAATGGAATCCACTGCAGCTAGATCAGATGATGATGTCATAGATCTCTTCGAGCTCGATAGTGCACACTACGGGACATTTCTGCGAACACACATATACGCTCTGACCGTTTCTTCCGTAACATGTCTCATCGAGTGGAAAAACGAACCGACGTCTTTTTGGATCATACCGATCGCGACGTTCCAGGAAGAAGGCTGTCGTTGCGACTTCAATGGAAGATGGCCGTGAATGAACTAGGACTCTGTTTTTGCGACGGTATCCGAGCGATTTCAGGACGGCACCAACTAGCTGTTGACACACAGACATGCCGATGTGTCTGCTAGAGTCGCTTTTGCTTTCCGTAACGTGATCAACGGGTCGTTATCTACCATCGACTGCAGGCAGTCTTTGTCAATACCAGTTTTGGGGCGGATCCTCTAAGCTTATTTCTGTCGTCGCTCGCCAACTATCTGAGAACTACGGTATGACCGACTGGAAGCAGGAATGCATTCCTCCTTGAACTGTTCAATGAAGAATACATATCCTACAGGCAGTTCGTCCACGATCTCTCCAGTGCTTTGCATCGGGATTTCGATCGCCTGCCATACACCACAGCAGGGGTGAAACAATACTGAGTTGAAAGACCAGAGGCGGGCATGAGGGCCAAATCATGTGCATCACCGGGAGAGCTTGCATAACTCTACAAACACATTCCATTTCGACGGTGAACCGACAGGCGTTGAGTGCGCCTCGGGAGACATGCAATACATCAGTCAGAATATGAGAGAGCGCTTGAACACTTGCTCCTTTCCTGGTTTTTTGGCGATATCCGAACTTTCTCTGTATGCAATCTCGATTCTCGACGTGCTGCTAAAAGAGCCTACGGATTTGCACGTTGGTTCAGGATTCGCGTTGGAGTTTTTAGAGAAGCCATATCGAAGTCCTGCCTCTAGGATTAATGATGAAACCGGAATGAAGACGATTCGTGACATCCTCGAACAAGAGTTCTCCAAATGACCCAAATCATGATCGAATCCATACATACAAGCACCCAGTACTCTTCTTTACTAACTTGTAGATCGCTCAAATCACGCATTCTTCAAGTTACCTTTTTTTCAAGGCATTGTTCGAATGGCGTATCCACCTCTACATTTTTGGCTATCCACAACATGGCTTTCGACAGCACCAGCATGATGCTTCTCGCGGGACATGTCCCAGATGCTGTCGTCTAGTCCGTTAATGTCGAAAAGCATCCTGGACTCGGACTTGTGTCATCACAGCGATCTCACCCAGTGCAGGGTGCAGTATCGCGTTGCAAGAACAGAGCGTATACCGTTCGACAGTGCTCGACTTGTTCTCCTACCTGGATATTCCCTACGGTACTGGTGCCATTATGGACAAAATCGAGGTCCGAAAACCCATCATAAATGGAACAGCGTGCGCTTGCGCGTGCAGCGGACAGTGAGCTCGCCGGATGGAGATCCCGGTGAAAGCCTAGGATCACGGGGTGCCAAGCCAAGTGCCCAAACGCAGGACTGCATCCAAGGGAGCCTTCTGGAGCCGTACCACGCAACAGGGCGTGCTTCAGAGAAGAACATGCGGTCGAGAGTCACGAACGCATGACCACGGCCAAGTGTCACTGGTGCGAAGGGCGCACAGATGCCGTATATACACAAAGGATCCGTACATTGCAACCTCCGCCTCTCCAAGGTATGCTCGGACAACAACCTAAGGCGGCGAAATTGGGCCTCGTACGCTTTCACCTACATCCCTTGACTGCTTGCAACAGCACTGTCGACATGGAAGACCGGCATATGCAAGGCCAGAGACAAGAGCGTGGATGAGGGAGCAGGCGCCGAAAATGCTTCCAAAGCTGGGTATTCATGACAATTGGGAGAGATCTGAACATGGGCGCGTACGCCCGAGATAGGGGACCTGTTCCAATTTATTCTGACATGGAGTAGATGAGGCACCAGCGCATTCAACGCACGTACCATGAGCCGCCTCCCGCCAAGGCAATAGCTCGTCGAACGGTTTCCAACCGGCAATGACGGGGGCGATGATTGCGCATCCAGTGTCGTAACAAGCACCTGCGCTGGGTACCCGCACCCAGACAGGATCGTGGATCTCAATCCAACCTCTATCACTGATGGAACTTCTGTACATGAAGTGATCTGTGTTGCCGGATGCATAAGATCGTTGGCTTATTTTCCAGGTAAGTGAAAGCAACGACGCATCGGTGAGAATCCTGTTAGAGAAATCGATCTGCCGCCAGAAGGGATATCCAGACACGTGTCTCAGGCGGGAATCGCGCTGCGTGCAGGCGTCATGCATCGTGCTGCAAATATCAGATATGCGACATAAATGGAATAATCTGTCCGGTGACGTGTCCCGTCGCGCTGTTTCCGTGGTGCGCTCGCAACGCGCTCGCTTCTCTTCAGAATCTCGCGATGCGGGCATCAAGCCCCGATATCGTACGACAGATATTAGAGGGTTCGTTCGAATATGATTCCTGGAAAGTAATACGAAGGATGTGATCGGCATACTTTTGTGTAGTTTGCCGTATGGCAGGAGTTCTTCGATGGACGTCGCGCAGCGCCAGACGTTTGTTTGGAGATGCTCTTGATCCTCTGAGGATGCATGAGACGCATTTACTCCGTTATTCGTGGTTCAGAAAGACCTCCATGAAGTGCTTCGTTGTTGTCTGTAGGATGTCGGGGATGCTACACCATGCTGACCCGGATTTTCTACGACTGCACTAGGAGTTTCAGAGGCACAAGCATATTTATGCAGGATGCAGCATTACCCGGGCGAACGAGAAGAAGTCCATGAAAACGGAGACGCCGTGGGAGCGCATTGTGTCTGCGCCGACGAAGCGTACGGATACGGCAATCGAAGTTCGACGCGTACCCCAACCAGATGCTTCCTAAACATCACGTATCAGTTGCTTTGGAAGCTGGGACGCCGTGCGACGTTTGGCATGCAACAGAAGATGTAGCTATACTACGCGCATCCGAACGCGAACATGCCCATAGCGCAGCCACGCTCGACGCTCGCGAGAGCAGGGGCAGCGCCCGCGGTCGCTGCTGTACTATGCAAACTCGATTGCGAAGAAGCTGAAGCAGAAGTAGCGGTGGAAGCAAGCGACAGCCAACGCAGCACTGCTGGTAACTAGTGCAGTATGTCCTAGTGAACGCAACGGTGATTAAGCAGTATTCATGGCGAACGCGAGCAACGTTAGGGCTAGCTCTGGCGGTTGCTCCAGCATGACGCGCATATGAACGGGCAGTTAGTGAACAAGCATTCATGGTAGACGTGACCAACGACAGCGCAGGCAGAACCAGCTGTTGGCGTTGTACCAGAAGCAGTCACGGCTGCAGGGAATACCGCATAACTGGCAGTCGCACGACACGCAAACGCCTGAGCGGTATCAGCGGGTATTCACCCAAAGGACGCTCGCATGTCGTTGACGAGGTCCCGCCTTCACGCATCACGTGATAGCTTCAGACCAGTGGCACATGTGGAAAATTTCACAGGACCTGCAATGCCAATTGTCGGAAAGGGAATGTGCTCGGGTCATTCGAATGCTCACTCCATTTGTTCTCCGTTCACGAACCAGTCATTACAGCGCCGAAGACATAGCTAGAATCCCAGGAGCAACAGCAACAGCAACACCAAAACAGGATGCACGAGCTACTAAAAAGCCCCGATTCCACCGGATTCAAAGAAGCAGAATCGTGATGCAATAGCATGATGAGCGGTGCTTTTCATTGAGAGTTACGTAAATTTCGACGAGCGAGACAACTTTGCAGCCACATACACACCGTGTGCGCCAACTCATCCTCCATGCCAACCCAAAAATGATCTGCCTCAGGGAAAAACACACGATCTTTGGGTTCTTGAACCTGCGCAAACAACCACTCAAACGTTCCGGAGGAGCAAAACTGATCCCTACCACCGTGAATGAAGAGTTTGGGCACAGTGACATATTTTGTGGGCTCCAGGTGACAACCCAAAACGAGTCGGGAGAGAAAGCCTGCCGGATACGAGATCACCACCAGTGCAGCTAGCCAGGGCGGTACGCCGCCAGCATTCTTGCACAGCTGCCCTATGGCGGAACTACAGACCGCTGCACCAAACGAGTAGCCGATGATGATGATCGCCGACGAGTCACCAAGACGCGCGTGAAGCCAACGTGCCGCGCCGAGAACATCCTCCCGCTCCGCTTCACCTCGCCAGGTTGCGGTACCTGTTGATCCGCCATGCCCGCGTGAGTTGAAAGAAAGCACAGTAAGGGCATAGTTTTTCGAGCTGGCCAGGCTCGTACACAGCACACTCATGACGTTGTTCGAACGAGCGTCACCGCCGAGTTTCGGATGGGGATGCATCAGTACGACTCCTCGTTCGGAAGCACCAGCGCTTCTGCTCTGGAACAACCATGCCTGCAAAGTGACACTTGGACTGACAGGTATGTGTACCACACGCTCCACGTGGTCGTCGGTAGCTTCTTCCATAGGGCAACGGTAAAGCAATCGCTGACCTACGTACCGCAAAAGCGAAACCCGTCCAAACGCTTCAGCGTTGAGCACGCCGTTCTAACGAGTGCGAGCAAGATTCAACAATCTTACTTAAGGAAACTGTACACAACGAGACTCGAACGTCAGCGGTTAGCGGGCGGTTCCCCACAGCTGGGTGCGAACAACCGACCTCGTGTCGGGTACCAGGAACCCGGAACGTTCAGCCGAGCCGCTGTCCAGCGTTGCTAATGAGCGGCACTGTGCGCTGCTTCACGCACGTGACGAGTAACCACCTCTATATAGGTAGTAAAAGCAGATGAACTATCAGATCGAAGGATCGCTACAGGCAAGGCACGCTGCTTGGTATAGCGCCCGAAACGCTGCTCCGGCGTGCCTGCCCGGCCGAGCCGGAACGTAACGACTCGTTTGCACGCTTTGGTTCAGGTGAGGACGTTATCGAGCACCGGCTCGAGCGTCAACGGAGCAACTTGGTTCCAAACGGTGAACTGTTGTCCGACACCTTCCGTGAGAGCACCGGAACGACACCGCTGGAAGTCAGAAAGTCACGCTGGAGGCGGTCTCGTTGAGCACAAGCCGGTACGAGCGTCGCTCCGGGTGCCGGCTGCGGGCGGTTCGCTTGCGCTGAGCAACGTTGACGAGACGCTGACTGCGATGCAGTCAAGTCAGGAGTTGCCAGAAACCTCACGATCACTGCCTGACGCTTGGGAGACCGCAGTGCACCATCTCCAGGAAGCACTGCTGGAGCGAAGACACCCAACGCAGCACTCGACTGTGGAGAGGCAGCAGCTCAAGGATGCACTCCGGTGGCTCGTGTCTACATCGCAACGCGCCTCAGTTCCTTTTTGTCGCTATGCGGTATTATTTTTGAAGGAATTCGTGCGAGAACAAGTTTGGGAAGCGCTTCTGGAGCCGGTGCTTGGGTGCACCCATAGCACCTGCGCTCCCTGGAACGACTCGAGGAAGCGTCTAACCGGGACTGCGGACTGCGACACCCCGACGAGCTTCGACCCAGCGGCTACGAGAGCGTGTATCGCGGAGGCTGCAGAACTGCTCGAACAAGCACTTCAAGTCATGGACGTCGTGGCTGAGCGTCTAGATCCATCTAGGCGGCTCTACTGGCGGGGTGCGCTCTCCGTCGATGCACAGGCCGTCATCCTACAGCAAGTGACGCAAACGGCGATGCGACGCCTTGTACGCAGTATGTTTGTTTGGGCGCTCCAGGACGCTGAAGAACAAGTGGTTACAGGAAACTCGGACGAACTCGGGCATGTACCCAGCCAGTATGACTCGCTGAGAGCACAGCAGCGCCACCTACGCTCTGAAGGAGATTGCGCCCAAGCAGTTCCACTACTGCTAGCGGACCTCGAGAGGCAGCTTGCTGTGCTGGGGCTCCTAGATCAATGGAGAGACCTCGTTGTAGTTCAGATCTACGAGTCTATTGAAGAGCGAGCTTACCGGCTTGCGCGGGATGAGCTTCACGAAGGCGTTCTCGACGACCTGCTCGCATGGGTCCAGAAGCTTCTACAACCATGGGTAGCTGTGATGCCGCTCGATCCTCCAGATGCTGAAATATCTATGAGAGAAGGCGTGCAGTCCACCAGTGGTTCAGCGTTTGAGCGCAAGGTAGGTTATTTCACCCATGAGACGCTGCTCCATGCGCGCTTATCGCAGCTTTTTGATCTTATCGTTGAATATCCAGCCTCAAAAGCACCGCTTTTGGATATACGGCGGTGCCTTGAGAGCACAGATGCACTCCAGGAAACAACCCAGAGTTTGTGTAGCCAACTGGAACGACGACTCCTGCATCCTGGTGCCTCTACGAGTGATATCTTGCACCATTTTGTGAATACGATACAGTCTTTGCTCCTGGTTGATCCTCATGGATATCTGCTTGCGCGAGCTACGACCCTGGTGCGACAGTATTTGCGTAGACAGTGCCCCGAAGCCATGACGCGCCTGGTGGAGCTGTTCACGAGTCCCGAGTACGCGGAACTTTTCGCCCTGAATGGGCAGCAACAGCAACAGCAACAGCAAATAGATCATTGTCCGGGCCCAAGGTTCCATGCATATACCCACCTCGAGGATGCCTCCTCCGACGATACCGACGATAGCAGGTCAGAGACGGACGCCGACCCAGCTTCGTCCGATGGCATGTTCTCCGTCTCTGGTCTGGAGACCCGCGGACAGATTGCGCATCGTTTTGCCCAACACGATATCCTGCACATCCTCATGGGTGTGTGTGGAGGACGGGAGCGTTTCATAGCTGAGTTTCAGTTTTACCTTGCACGAAAACTGACCACCGTCATGGATTATGAGTTTGAGCTTCTCGTACGTAACCTGGAGGTGCTCAAGGTCCGCCTCGGAGAGACCAGCCTGAACGATGCAGACATTATGCTCAAGGATATCTCGGATTCCCGACGTTTCATGAATTTTATTCGCCAAGAAAAACACATGGAACTAGACTCCAAGCAGCAAACAGAACTAGTGTTCATCTCATACCTCTATTGGCCTTTGCTGTGCCCCGAGGCGGGGACTCACTTTGGGCCACCTGAACGCACTCAGTCGCTGCTTGCTCCGAATCTGACCGGATCGGAGTACTTTGCAACCCTCAAAAGTTATGCCCATCACTTGAATGCGGATCTCGAGCAGTTCATCCGCTTATGCCAGGAGAGTTTCGCGCGCCAGCGAGCGCCCCGAGTCCTGCACTGGATTCCAGTAGCAGGAGTTTGCGATCTGGAGCTCGAATTTGCTGATGGCCGCCATGTGGAGTTTACGAACGTCCCGCTTCTGAATGCAATGCTCTTGGAGCTTTTCGCTGAACAACCACGCTGGAGTCGGAATGCGCTCAGGCAGAAGCTTTTCCTGCTTGAACCCGGCGGAGATGCTACGCCTGATGCGGCATCTTCGTTGCCGCCGTATGACGCGCTTCTCCAAGGCGCGCTCCGTTTCTGGTCTCGCCATGGAATCCTGCGTCTCGTCGACGAAGGTGATTTCTATGAAATCGTTGAGCACGGAGGAACCGAGCCAAATACGCGGGAATGGCAAGCGTCTCCTATCGATGCTACCCAGATAGATCCCATTGCAGACGCGCTGAGCGCTGTACCTGGCCCTGCGACCGAAAAGATCCAAGACAAGGACGATAATACCGAGGAGGTGATTGGCAACTATATTCTCGGCATGCTTGCCAACTTCGAATCTCTGACATTGGAGCGCATGCACCAAATGCTGACCATGTTCTGTACGGATCCACCGTTTCGTGGGACGCTCGGCGATGTTGCGGCATGTTTGAATAGATTGCTGGACGCTGGTTGCGTTCGTTACGAACGCGGACTCTACGCTCGCACTGGTTAACTTGATCGTCTCGATTCCGGGCAAACTACTTTGCGGTTATCGACTGAGAGGCAGATACGCACGTGCGAATGCGAGCACAGGGACTCGACGGCACTTGTCGTGGCATCTGGCAACCGACTCAAGATCAGAAGTTTTATTTGCCGTCGTCACATCAGATACCAGGTGGTGAAGACGTCTCAGGACGCATTTGAACAAGGAATCGGAGTGTGACGTGCGACGGAGGCGTCTGAAGACGCGTTTCAGCCGAAAAACGGGGCATGATTTGGTTGCCGATGGCAGCGGGCGTTCATTGTCTTTCAGGGCTCGCTTTCCCGAGGATGCCCTGGTGGCGACTCGGCGAGGTCGCAAGTAGTTCAATCCGTCGGGCGTGTACTGCGGGCGACCGCAGTGCTGGTGGAGCACCAGGCACCAGCTGGAACCCTGCTCGGGCTGAGACCAAACATCCAAAGTGTGCACGATGTTCCGTGATCGAATTGCCTTCGCTAGCGTCAAGTCCTTGCGTCCGGCTGTCGCGCATGTTGTCGTGGGTTCTCATGGTGCCCAGTTTGGATCCGTCGGAGTGTGATGCAGTAGCTAGATACCGTGGACATCTGCGTGGACGTGAGTCCTTCGACGCGTGTCCACGCACGAGGTGCTGCTGCTGCTGCTGCTGCTGCTGCTGGTACGAGGATTACCGAACGTCGGCAGGCGCGCTCGTCAGTGTGACCGCATAGAAAGCCTGAAAGACGATTTGCAAGGATGCACGGCGAAAAGAGCCTATCAAAGAGCGGAAGCGTAGACGACAAGGCGGGAACCGATCGCACCTTCCCGGTGGTTGTGCGGACGTCAATGGCCAACGGAATGTGCCCTAGTATCTCGTGGTAGCCCGGCAGGGTGACGCAGACCGGGACAGGTTGGTGAGCATCCCCGAAATTGCAGAGAAAAACATTGGGAAACGAGGTCCAACGTGCAGGTGGAGACACGACGACGAGTTGCGTTTCGGAGGAGCACGGCCTTGCCATTTGCGCGTCATAAGCGGGAACAGACCGACGCACAGTTACCAGAGTCTGCGCGGTGGTTGCAGTGTTTCGTAACTGGGAGCGCTTTCTGCATCACCAAAACTTTCGCAGAGTGATGGCTGGCGAGCGAGAGCCCCTCGACTGCGTGAACGTGTCCGACGGAGGAATGTGTTTGCGAGGTTCACCGCCGCGGGTCGGCAATTGCACCCGTGTCAGGAGAATACACCGGAACGGGTGCACTTGCCTGACTCGGGCGTATCTAGAGAAACGCTGGTCGCTTTTCGCAGTCATCAGTACCGGGCTTTGCGGAATTTTTCTGTGACTGCTTCCCCTGCTTATCTCTTGTTTCCAGCCTTAAATGCGCGGCTCTCTACTTTTTCCGTCGCCTCTGGTTTCAGCAGTTGTAGGATGCTCGTGGGAGCGTTCACGTCATGATTTGCTATCTTGCTTTTCTTGGCAGCGTCGTTCATGCACGGATAGCAGTTGCGATATACGGTTCGCTTGCCACATTGATCTACTTTGTATGTACATCCGCAGTGCGCTGTTCGCAGCGGAGACTATCAATTGTGGTCAAATATCTCGTGAGGTCCACAGCACCTCATCCTACTCCGAACGCCGGTCTGCTGCGTGTGCACGCTTTCTGCAGAACAACGCAGACGCTCTTGACAGGTACAGAAAGCTCACCTCGATGCTCTCCTATGTTTCCGTGTCCAGCACCATGCCCTGTGATCATGGGCCTGGCCCGAGCGATCCGCCGGGAGTGTACTTCGTCAGCTGCACACGCGAGTGCTCGCTTTCGCATGCGATGGATAATTTGCGGCACGTGATGTTGTCCATGATGAAGCATCTATGGGAAGCTAAATCCAGACTGGAAAGCAAAGTCGGGGACTTTCGATCCATGTACGTTCGCTTCGTGCACAGCGGTGACAAGCGTTCCTTTGGAAGCGATCGATGCGATGACGCAGATTCGAGTCCAAGTAGCTTTCCCAGGCAAACACAAGAGATAGGTCTCTCTGGGAGCATTACCTGGTAGAGGTATCGTGCTGCTGCAGAATGATGGTCCTGGGATGACGTAAAGGCATCGAGGGTTTGTCTTTGGAACAGAATTGATTATTTGAGATAACGAGTTCAACAAAGTTTTGGCATGAGCTTGTGAACAGGTCGTCAAGGGACAACACGGAGTAGTTTTGGTCCTCAATCCAGGCGCTCGCACGGCTACGCACCCGAGATATCTTGAGAAACAAGGATTGGAAACTTGAGGCATGCGCGATTTTGCTGCAGTACATGTAAGGAAAGGACGAGTATGGATGCATGGGCATGCGCATTGCATCATGAGAGCGGTTATCTTGCGAAACCGCCTTTCGAGATCGTCGGAAATCATCCTGATACCGGTGACGTGAAGAATTCCAGCGAGAGAGATGGAGAGAGAGAGAGAGACAGTCGAGCAACGTCGACAACACGACCGAGAATCGTAACACCGGATATGAATCCATCATTTCCTGTTGTTCAACTTCGAATGTCGAGTCTGCACTTCTGAACAAAAAGTCCGGCAAACGCTCAAACCAGGAACAGGGCGCGATGTCCAGTCTCTCATTTTAATTGGAAACGAGCACAGCGCACGTGCATGGCTGATTGGTTTGCGAAAAGTCCATGGAAAGACAATTGACATCCACGGCAAAAGCGATACGTATTTGAAAGGAGTGTGCTCCGTCGCTCGCTGAGGCGCCTCGTGCCCTGCGGACCATCTGGCATGAATCGACGTGTTTCCTTCCTCTGCATCTACGCAGTTCACTAGTACCGAACATGTTCCGCAACGCGGGAGTGTAACTAGATACCCAGGCACAGACGCCTACCAGTCTTTTTTGACCGATCGACTGCTATCGGCTTTGGTTTCTCGCTACACACGTCAAGCCCGAAAGATTGCCCCACAGATTTCGCTGGCCACAGCTCCTCGGGTCTTGTCTTCAACGCCATACATCTCCTGCTATTGATGACGACGTTAAAGTGTCGGATCACGAGCTCCACACGTTCGTTGTCGCTGGTTGAACGCACCTGTTCCTCGCGTTCGTCTGCGTCAGGTGCCCTTCTTCGCTCGATGATCACGGAGAAGAGGATTCTTTCGTTTTTTGTTTATACCAGGGATGGCAAACTCCAAGAATCCCCTTGTTCCATCTCTATCCTGTTCCTGTGGATTCTCTATTCCTTCGAATGAGCACAGGTATCGAACACAGCAGCAATAAACCGCGAAAAAGCATATGATGCCACGCATCTGCGTATGGAACATGGTTCACGTGAAACATGATGTTATGGCTCACGCATGCACACGGATGCTTTTACGTTCACTGAATAATCGTTTACTTTGTCCAGCGTTATCCGATTGTGCGCTTTTTCTCTTCTTACTTTTTTTTTCAGTGCGCGGTAAACGATCCATCAAACCTCCGACTTCCAAGTTCATGCACACGGATGCTTTTACTTTCACTGAATAAACGTTTACTTTGTCCAGCGTTATCCGACTGTGCGCTTTTTCTCTTCTTACTTTTTTTCAGTGCGCGGTAAACGATCCATCAAACCTCCGACTTCCAAGTTCATGTGCTCGGATGCTTTTACGTTCACTGAATAATCGTTTACTTTGTCCAGCGTTATCCGATTGTGCGCTTTTTCTCTTCTTACTTTTTTTTTCAGTGCGCGGTAAACGATCCATCAAACCTCCGACTTCCAAGTTCATGTGCTCGGATGCTTTTACGTTCACTGAATAATCGTTTACTTTGTCCAGCGTTATCCGATTGTGCGCTTTTTCTCTTCTTACTTTTTTTTCAGTGCGCGGTAAACGATCCATCAAACCTCCGACTTCCAAGTTCATGCGCACGGATGCTTTTACGTTCACTGAATAAACGTTTACTTTGTCCAGCGTTATCCGATTGTGCGCTTTTTCTCTTCTTACTTTTTTTTTCAGTGCGCGGTAAACGATCCATCAAACCTCCGACTTCCAAGTTCATGTGCTCGGATGCGTGCCAGCGAGACGGCACGCATCGCCGCTGCCGTTCCATCACACAACTGCGTCGCGGGTGCGCGGGAAACGCCGTAGAAGTGCTTCGACGAGGTAACGTCTCGTTAGCGTTGCAGTTGTTTGCACCCCGTTACTGGTTTCCATGACGGGGAGACACGTCGAATCCGTCGATACCGATCCGAAACCTGTTGATGAGGCTTTCTGCATCGCGAATAAGGTTCCTTTGGAGTGGCGCGACGGGTGCGCGCACCTTCTCGTGCCACTGAACCGCTGTCGCCGCGAACACTTTTATCTTCCTTGGCACTGCACCGAACTGAGGCACGCTTACGAAGTTTGCCAGCAGAAGGACTACATCCGCAGGAAACGGGAAGCGCAGCAAATGTCGGAGAGACTCGAGGGCTCTTCCGCCCACTGACTTGCGCGTGTTCGGACGAGCGTCGCGTTTCGCCACTAGGGTGTGCTGGAGCTGAGACGGCCGGCTGCTGCTGTTGCTGCTGCTGGTGCATCATTCTAAATATCGGTGGCAAGATGCAACATTGGGCTTGTAGCGTCGCTTCACAGTGTTTTCCAACTTGCGCACGAGTCTATCTGTCGATGCCAATTGCTTATTGACAGGTGCCTTCGCGCTTGATACGTATCTCGGAACGCTCCAATAAGAGGCGTTTTCTGAATCATCAGTCCTGGGACCAGTCACAGACCGAAGACAGTAGCTTGTATGGTTTCAGAAGGTGCATCTTGTGCCTCGGATCCGTCGAAGGTTCCCTAGTCGGTCAAGCGAAGAGCGAGCGCTCAAGGAGCAGACAATTGGTTCTGGCTGCAACTGCTGCCGCATTAGACTTGTGGATGCAGCCAACGACAAGGCATTCTTCGTTTCCGATAGGAGCGCCCAACAGGATGAAATGCGTATTCATCAAAAAGCTTTGAATCAGCGGTTTATAAACCATCTGTAGGTCACGCAAGGTCGGATTCGCATACGCCTCCAGGCAGACGGTGCCAGCGACTCGTACGCTTCCAGATGAGCGTTTTTTCGCATCGCTGCACAGGATTCGTGTGCTGGTACCAGCGTGTGTCCAAAGCGTATCGCCGCGTATTCGCCATTCCCGACGAATCGTCATTCCGCGGTCTAATTATTGAAGCTGCCGGCTCAAGGACTTCCACTTTTCCAGTGTCTCCCACGCCGCGCCACTCATCAGCGCGTTCGCTGCCATGTCACAGGCATCCTGTAGCGTCTCCGCGAGACCGTACACGACAAGCCCTGCTCCGGCATTCATAATGATCGCATTGCTAATGGGGCCTGGTGCGCCTTGCAAAATACTCGTGATCGTCGCCGCATTGGCTGCACAATCGTCACCAACGAGATCCTCTACGGTACACAGAGGCATGCCTAGTGTTTCGGGCTCGACTCGGAACCGGCATGGAGGCACGTCTTTTCGTACTTCGATGACCTCTGTCGCACCGATCGGCGCCATTTCATCCAGACCTGCACAGTGCACAATCCAGGAGCGCTCGGTTCCGAGGCGAGCCACAGCCTCAGCCATGGGCTCCATGAGCTCCGGTGCTGCAACCCCAATGACTTGATAGCGGCTTCGGGCCGGGTTTAGCAGTGGCCCTAGGTTGTTGAAAACTGTGCGCACTCGCAGCGATCGCCGTAGTGGTGCCACTGTTGCCAACTGTGGATGAAAACGCGGCGCCATCAGAAAGCTAATACCAGTCTCGGCGATGCAGCGAGCAACTTGCTCAGGTCCCAGATCGATTGCAACGCCAAGCGCTTCGAGTACGTCAGCTGAACCGCATTTTGAAGAGGCAGAGCGATTACCGTGCTTGGCAACACGTGCTCCGCAAGCAGCCGCAACGATCGCTGCTGCAGTCGATATATTCACAGTATTGGACCCGTCACCACCGGTGCCGACGATGTCCAAAGTGGCTAGATCGCCCGTCGACACGAGGACCGCTCTTTCCAGAAGCGCTGCCGCCATACCGGCGAGTACTTGGCCAGTTTCAGCACCATTTCGTCGTAGTAGCACCAGAAACGCAGCGACGCGAGCTGGATGTTCACCAACCGTTTCCAGCATGCAGTGCATCGCATCCGCTGCTTCATCGAAAGAGAGTTCATGCTCGGCAGCTATCAAGCGCTCGACCAGACGCAGAAGACGATCGCCCGCTGCAGGAAGTTCCTGCAGGGTGCCTGTGAGCAGCGGAAAGCTATAGCGTTCGCCAACGTAGCGATAGAGCCAGGTCGAAGCGAGTCCTGCAGCGACAACTGCAGCACTGAACCCCCAGACCGGAAAACCGTCTCGACCTCTAGACCCTGGACTGATCTCGACCGGTCCAGTAGCCGTCTGCAGCGCAAACTTAGCGCTATGAGTTGTAACACCAAGTGTGCCGTTTCCGCGAGGAACCTGAACACGTACGGTTTCGTTCAGAGCGCACTGCAAACGCAGCCGCCGCCGAGCCGACAGGAAAGGTCGGTGCAGAAAAGCGAGCTTATCACTGTCCCATGGCTCTAATGACCGTGTGCCCTGCATCGTAGCCTTCTACAGTCCAGCACACCTATGCGTATGCGCAGCACCAAGCCGCTGTGCACGAAAGCAGCCTGCCTAGAAGACAGCCTGCGGAGAAGCGGTGCGCTGCGACCGTCGGCCGGGGTCCGGTATTGAAGCAGGGGCATCATCGGCTGTTTCTCGTTGTGCCCCACAGGCTCTATTTCGTTGAAACGGAGAAGTATGGGGATGAAGAAGAGATCGAGAACTATGATGAGTGGGGAAACTCTGGAGGTTGCCACTTCACGCGCGAATTGTAGTTGCTGACGAGTCTCCATGCAGCACAGGTTTTGAGGCACGAGGGTCTTCGTCAGTTCGTGACAGCTCATTCGGAAGAAAGCAGGTGGTGCACGAGCAGGTGAACAGATAACGCTGTGTATCGGGGGCGCAGCGTTGACACTCGAGTGCCTCCTCAAGTCGGGGTCTCGCCAGGTGCCTTGTGGCTGCGGGGCTATGCGGTCGAAAACGGGCACAGGTGTCTCTGCTTCAAGCTGGAGGCAGACGATTTGACGCGGAGCTCGGCATACTATTGACGAACTAAAGCAGTTTGGAGGCTCTGATCCGGTATCAATAGCGTATAGAAACTGATTAACCTATTGTTACGCTTTGGATTCAAGCGGAAGAGAGCACATGAGTCCAGCGGGCGCTCTCCAAGCAGCAGTCAAGCGCTGGGGAGCAGCGGAGGTTCGCGAGCCTCTCACGTAGCCCCGTCTACTATGCTTTCAGCGAGCGTCGGCGTGTACGTTGCACTGCGCTTGCAGCTACGATTGAGCGACGTTTTCGTTGCTGAACTGGCTCGACAGGTAGCGACTGGCGTTGTATTGCCGGTTGGAAAGGCAGAAGCGCTTCCGCGTACTGGACAACGCTTGCCCTGGTGCGGACAGGCGCTGCGTCTTGACTGCGGCTGGAGCTAGCTTCTGCGGCATACGGTGAAACGATGAGCAGGCTCCCTGTGCACCGCTCAGTGGCAAACTGGAACGATGTTCTATGGTAGGTGACAAGGCATTCCAAAAGCTTCGCAGTGTATGGGATCGTATCGTTCTCGAAGGAGTCTCGAAAGCAGCGCATACCTAAACACCACTGGGCGGTAGCGGTATATTCGATTCCCGGAGCAGACCATGTCGTCTTTCGAAAAAGAACAAGAATCTGGAGGCCGATGGTGCATCGTCTCTATGTGGTGCACAGAGCCGTTCGGAACTGCAAGTGGTCTGGTTCTGGAAAGCCCGACTAGGAGCGCTCTGTGCGTCCGTGGCCATAAGCGGGCCTTCAAAGAGGAATCGATGCCTGCGAAAATGTATAACATAGTTCAGAGCTCCAGCATCCCGTAACGAGTCTGCGTGCGCTTCGAAGTTTTGGACGTTGCAACGACACCTCTATACACCCATACCATCTAGGTCTGCAGAGCAGGTACGATCCACAGCACCAATACATTTATAGTGTCGCTCATGTTAACATGTCGCCCGCAATGATCGACATTGTTGATGCAACCATTTTGTTGCTAACGGGTCATCCGCAACAAGCGGCGCCACAGCTTTCCATACGCTCTGATGATAAGAATCGATCCAAGCGATCTCTTGTTCTGTCAAAAGTTTGGTATCCAGCAACTTGCGCTCTACTGGAACCAGCGTGATGTTTTCAAACCCCAGGAATGCTTTCCGGTCCATGCAGTGATCGGGATGAAGCTTCGGGACAACCAGCAGAACATTCTCGAATCGCATGCCAAACCGTCCGTTCTCATAGTAGCCTGGTTCATTCGTTACAGTCATGCCGGGTTCCAGGGGCGTCTCACCGGCAGAAGACCGTGGACTTATCATTTGCGGGCCCTCGTGCACATTCAGGAAGCATCCGACGCCGTGTCCAGTACCGTGCCGATAGTCGCGGCCGATGAGCCAGAGCGGCAACCTCGCCAGAACGTCCAACTGTTGACCAGTAGTACCCGGAGGAAAGCATGCCTGCTCCAGCTGGATGTAGCCTTTGAGCACGCGCGTAAAGCACTCGCGCTCCAATGCGGTAGGCGTGCCAAAGTGCAGCGTTCGTGTCACATCGGTAGTGCCGTCCAGATACTGACCTCCTGAATCGACCAGATAGATCGCATCCCTCGTGATCGGTCGAGCGCTCTCCGCACACGGCCTGTAATGAATAACCGCAGCGTTCGGACCAGCACTCGAAATCGTTGGAAAGCTCGGTGAAACAAAATGCTCCTGTTGCGATCGAAACTCGTCCAGGAGCTGGGCAGCCTCCATCTCATTTATTGTGGTGCCCTGTTCGACGAGCTTGTGCTCGAGCAACGCCAGGAAGCGACAGAGCGCCACGGCGTCCCGCAGGTGTGCAGCGCGCATACCAGCCAGCTCCGTCTCGTTCTTGCGAGCTTTGAACAGGCCGATAGGGGTTGCCTTTGCCAAAATTGAATGCCTTGCATGCTTGGCGGATGCAGGGTTGCTGTCCAGGGTTGCTTCGCTGAACTCCGCGAGATGGAGCTTTTGTCCAATAAGACAGTTCGTATGACTCGGATCATACCAGACACAATCCCCCAGAGCGATGAGCTGTTCCAGGTCGGTGGCGATAGCCTCATACGGCCTTAGATGAGCTTTCAGGGCCTTGAGGGCCTCGCGTGCCTCAGCGTTGAGGCGCTCCTGCTCGGTATACAGGTACAAGTCACCAGCGGGCTCGTTTTCGGCCTCAGAGACAGCGCGTCGATGTAAGAGCACATACGCCAGAAAAACCGGATTGTATTCGATGTCATTTCCGCGCAAGTTCAAGAGCCAGGTGATTTCATCAAGTGCGCAAACAACAAGCCAGTCCACCCGGTTTTTCGCCATGTCGTTGAGGACCCTGCTCACCTTGCTCGCTGCCGTCTCACCAGCAAAACAGAGCGCATGCGGAAAAACGACGGAGCGAGGTTCCGCTGGTCGGGCGGCTCCCCATACAAGGTCCACTAAATTGCAGCGCGTGCTAGCGCTCTCCGTGCCGTCCTGTTCGTTCGTAACAGGAACCAGGTGAATGCCGTGCTGCTGCAGCGCTTTGCGCAGCCTGTTGAAGGCACTGATGGAAAGCGTCTCGGGATCAAACCCCAAGCGCGATCCGGAAGCCAGCACAGTGCCCAAAAACTCTTCCATCGGTGGATCTATGAGATGTTTCTTCAGTTCCCACACGTTGGGGTCGAGCTCCCGTTCCGCCTGCACAAAGTAGCGCCCGTCAGTATAGAGAAAAGCTCGGTCGCGCGTAACGACTGCAGTACCAGCGGAGCCCGTGAATCCGGTCAGAAATGCCCGCCGCTGGAAACAAGCTGCAACGTACTCAGAGGCATGCGCGTCCTCCGAAGGGACCAGGTATGCATCGAGTCCGCGAGCGGCTAGGAGTTTGCGCAAAGCATCAACCCGTTGTGCGCTAGAGCGTTCCAAAGACATAACAGTTTCGACGAGTGTGTGTGCTTCTCAACCGTTCAACCTGTGCAATACGACTGAATCCCAGCAGACAACTGCAGTGTCAAGCGTCCACAGCAAACTTGGGCACTGGGAGCGCGCGTTCACACCAAGGTCGCGCGGGCAGCAACGCCTGGACCAATATGACGTTGATGCTGCCGCTGCACCGGATTCAGCTCAATGCGCTAGTCTGTAATTTCGAGGCGCTGGCATTTTGTGGTCCATACGCCGAGTTTTGCGAGTCGTCCTGGTATCGAATGCTTCTAGAAGGGCGTCCACGCGACCAGGATCGTGTCTCAGGTGCGCCACAGAGAGTTCCGTAGTAGTCGGTAAGGTACGTTGATAGGGGCGGCGGTGGTGCAAAAGTTCGTGCAGTTCGAGTGTCCCAGGCGCTGCTGCAGCTGCTGCCGGGGTTTCGTGCAACGCTTGCAACAGGCACCGCTGACGGACTAGTGATCCTTGCTCTAGGCCGGTTGCAGTAGGATTCTATTCTTGCAATAATGAGAAGGATTGTGCGCGGAAAAGCAGGTTGATCTTCACAGTGATCACATCCGTGGCGCTGCTGCATTCGACTCCACAGGAGATGTCATGGCAATACACAAGAACACCGAACAATGGAGCACAGAACTCGTTCAGGAATTGTCCAGAGGCTGGTGTCCGATGCGTAGAATCGGTGCTCTGGTCTTGCGAGAATGCCGAGCTATGGCACGCCGGGGCGTTGCTCCAGGCGGGAATCACATGCCCTCGATGCTCGCCAGTGAATATTTTTACTGGAAGCCGTCAGCGTTCGCGTTCATCCTCACATGGTGTCCTATTCGATTCCCATGGAAATTCGCTCGACGAAACTGGTTGGCGCTGTGCAAGACCGAGATATTCCCAAGTGCTGATCGAGATGTTCTCGTCTCTGTGCTGAAAGTGCTTCTGCGCATTTCTGCTGATAATATGAATCCATGGCAACACGCGTGCCTTCGATCGACGCCCCGTCAGACGTTTGATGAGCGTACCGTACAATAATACGTGCATGGGGCTCTGCTTCAGGATCTCTTTCTGAGCCAGCTTCAAGATGTACTTGTGCACGTGTTCCGTGAACGTCATCCGGACTTCATCGACGAGAATCCTGCAGAACCGCTTCCTGCGCTCGGTGCTCGATTTCGTCGAAGGAGCAGGGGTTCAGGGTTTGCGCGACCTAGCCCGTTCAACGCCCTAGGGCATCATTAAACGACCCGAATATTCAGCTGTATCTTCTTTAGAAATCGTTAAGAAACCTGGCGAAAGCGCGATTGTCGTCTTGGTATAGTCGAAACAGTTGGCGACCGAAGAGCGAGCGCATGTACTCCCGCCAAACATTGTGTGTATGAGCCACTTGAGCACCCGTGCACGCTCTGAATGACGAGTACGAAGCATCCGTCTCTGTGCGATATGATACTCTGGGCTTCGAGATGGGTCCTGGTGCCATTGCTCCACTTGCTGGAAAGTCTCGTGGCTTCCACCGTGCTCGATTTCGAATGATAACGAGCTTCAGAATCTTTGAACTGCTTCATGTGCTTTCCATTCAGGCCTTGGTCACCCGAGCCTTGATTTAGCTGGACGACGTCGGCCATGATGTTTGTCGGCACGAGAGCCATGCTCACCACAAAATCCTTCTTCTCATTTGCTTTGAACGATTGCAAATTAGTCCATTCCGCGCAACTCATGCCTAGGTCTCGCAAAGTACACATAGATGCATATGCTGTAGGCGTGCATGCTCTATGCAGATTTCTATCCGTTTTCTCCTTGTAAACGAGAAATCTTTACCGGCCTCGGACAATGCGCTTCGTGAAGCCGTTCGAGTACTTCGGATTTGCCTTCAGCGATCAGCCGTCGCTCACTGAACAGGCCATACATTCCAGTACACCAATGTATTCGTTTACACCATAGGACTTGTTACGATACGTGGGAAGCACATCGAATCAGCGTTTGAGCAGACTTGGACGCCCGGGTTTGGGGAAATCATATGCATCGTTCTGCAGACCTCTGTTCAGGGAAACAGAGAGGCGCAAGATGCGAGGAATTCAGGCACTACGTTTCAAATATCCCATGTGTACGACACGCGTCGATGCCAAGCCCACAGCAACACCACGAGCCTAGACGATACGAGGTGAATGCCGCTCTCGTTGCAATATCTCATCGGGACTCGCTAGCACGTCGAGCGCTTCCATCACCAGCCCGCCGCTCGCCTTCAGCGACTCACCAGAAATTCCTTTTTATTGACGCACAAGCCTCTTGGTCGATGCGTTGAGGCCACTACGGATACAGTGCCCATGCAGCGCCCTTGTTTGACGCATAGATGCTTTTTGAGGATGGTTTGGTACTCGTAGGCGTTGGGGATGTAGATGTTACCATCGCCGACGGGTCGCAGCGATCCATCAGGAAACTCGGGTTGTCGTTTGCGCAAATCCAGGATCCTTCAATCAGGCAGTGTTGGATTTCCTCTCCAGATCATCAGTTGCCTCACGTGGATTTGGTCGAAAATTTTAGAGGGATGTACCCAGCTTGCAACCGTGCGCCCGTAATTTAAACGAATAATTGCTGGGCAAGATGCGTCAAGGCGAAAGAAGCTGAGCGAGCCTTATTCGAAGAAGAAGCAACGCGACTTTTAATGTCGTCCTGTAGCTTCCGGTTTCACGCATGCAAACGACTCGTTCACTGTTAGGTGCGGGTGAAAAATGCGCTCGACAATAGAGGAGACGCATTTGACTGGGTTGACATAAGCAGAACAGGCTAGACCGGTGAGCAGCTTAGCACCAGTCTCAGTCGGGCACGCTTTGATCGGTTTTAGGCGATGGAAAGCGATGTTGCCAATCAGCAGGTCCGAGAAATCGGTGACGATAGAGCCACGATGCGTACTTTGTCGACAAAGGCTGTGGTGCTGAACGATTCACCTCTTCTGGCGAATCATGGGAGAGCACACGAAAAACTCGCTCCAAACGCTGATGTTTTCGGAACACTTCCTCGTCCCTCTGTTGCAAAACGGCGGTTTGGCCCTCTTCGACAACCCATACACTGTTCTACCGTTTCCACTGGATGCATGTTCTTGCGATGAGATCATCAGCTGTCGCTTCTGTCGTTAGGGTTCACAATGAAGTACGCACTCGACGGTGTACGGTTCCGAGCGTGACGGACTCACACTGAAGCATCTGGTTTCCTGTGCCCAGCCTTGTCTCTTCAATTCAGTTCGTACTGTTGGTACGGAGGCTTCACATCCTGTGGCCTCTTTGCTGATAGTTCTTCAAGAACGTATGGAGTGGAATCAATGGACGAGGCGACATTCGTGACAATAGAACTCGATATGTTCTGGCTTTGGTGGACGAAATTCTCCACGGGTCACGACAAGTTGGGTATTCCACCTATCTACTGACCGCAGAATAACTGCCTTGTACAAGTAATGCGGCAACGGCCAACTTCCAATGATATCGTTAAATTTTTACGGAACTTTTTGCCGGTTCGTGGCGTACAATCTGTTCGCGGTGTACCTGCGAACACCAACAAACAGAAACAGAAAAGAGCGTGCTAATACTAGTGTTCCGGGAAACACCGCTCGGCGTAGAACGCTCGTCGGCTGTCGGACTGCATGCTAGCACGCCAAAAGCGATAGGTTCTGGTGAAGCACCGGTGTGCCGTACTCACCAGCGTACACGTAGGTTGCAGGGTGCGGGTTCGTTGCGCTGCAGCCGCTGCCTCGAGAGTACCGCGAGAGGCATAGGAAACCGCGAGGCGTGCCGCTGTAAGCAGCTTGGTTCTTTTTTCGGGGAACGGTTGCGCTCTTTGCCCGCTGGGACCGAAACACATGACTCAGCAGTCGGGCCGGCGGCAGCATCAGCATCAGCAGCTGCTACCGCAGCGAGTGGCGCTTGCGAGCAGCCTCGGTAAGAGCGGACTCCACGGGTACGTCTATGCGCTCGACGCTGCAGTTGGCAGTGTTTTGCGATCTCGTTTGCAAGATGAAGGTGTATCGGAGCTCGTGTGGACTCCACAGGAACCGCCCGCGGAGCTGCGGTCCGCAGCACCTATGCACCTGCAATTTTCCGCGGTCTGTTCTGCTAGGCCTCTGTTGCATACAGCAGACCCGAGCCTGCAGATCAGTGCCTCCAATGAAAATCCGCGTAATCATCATGTGGTTGCCCACAGCGCCGGTGTCGTCTTGCGTCCCGAAGATTTAGATGCCCCAAAGCTTGTGATCGTATGTCGAAACGACATACCCATGAGTGCAGGCAAGTTGGCTGCGCAGGCTGCACACGCCGCTGTTGGTGCCTATCGCCGGCACTGCGTCGAATCGACGGGCGATACTGAGCAAGCTCTCGTATGCAATCGTTGGAAGCGTGAAGGTGAGAAAATTGTTGTGTTGTCGACGTTCAAGCGCCCTGCTTCGGACCGCGCATCAACTGCTGCACCATCTGTTGCCGAGAGCGGCAGCGGCGCTCGGATGCTAGAGGCGCTCGCGCGTGAGGCGCGCGCTTTGGGTCTCCCGCTCTTTCAAGTGGTGGACGCAGGTCACACTGAAGTACCACCACGTACATGCACCTGTATCGCGATCGGGCCAGCCGCAACGGGTCGCATCGACGCGGTAACCGGGGATCTACAGCTCTTCACAACAGGGCGCCAACCTGAGAAGCTAGCTCGGACCGGGTCACGAAACGAGCGCCGTAACCGACAGCGTCGTCGCGGCAGCCGCTGAATAGCGTTTGTAGCGCATACCCTAGCACACGTGTCGGAATGTTTCCTGGGCGCGGGTGCGCCAGCGAGGTGCATTCCCTGGCTGGTGGCGCTTTCTGCGAGCTGCGCGAGGTTTTTTGACCACTCTGGGGTACCGCGTGTGGACGCGCTCGCGATCGCATCTAGCGCTATAGCTTTCGTTCCTCAGCGAGTGCCGGTCGCGGAACGGAGTCCGCATTCATGCGCCTCCACGCGAATGCTCGCTCTGATGTCCGGCACGGTCACGCTTATTCGGTGCGCATATGTTCACAACAGCTCGTTTCGCTCAAGTCCCAAAGAACGCCGTACCAGGGCCCTGCATACACCATCGAACGAACCCGGAATAAAGACAGTGGAGCGCCCTGGGGATAACCGGGGGGCGGGGTTAGGGGCGGGGGCACCAGGCCTGCATGCATCCGCTTTAGATCAAAGAAACTCAATACGCCGTCTGGAATGATCTCGTCATTACGACTGTCGAGTTTGTGTCCAAAAAGTCTATAAATATCCAATTTGGTACCTCTCTCGCTCCCCGTATATCTAGTTCCTATCCAAAAAGTACATAAACATGCAGTGTTATACCATTAATTACAATTTTTCTTTTCCAAAGGCGTCCGCACACGTCTCTCCCGATGTGCTGACGCGATGCAGCGCTTGCCCGATCGCAGCGCGACTGTTGCAGACAACTGCGACGCGCTCGCCGCCAGCCGCGAGGACTGGCGATGGACGTGCCCTGCACTTGCGGGGCACGGTACAAAAACCATTTTTGGCTTCAACGCGAGCCGCCTCCTCAACGTCGTTCGGGGCCCTAGTGTTGTTCCTCGGAAACTTGTGCAGTGTATATTCATAATGTCTCGCTGTACTCGATATGTTTGGACCCTTACCTGTGTCTGCCTCGTGTTCGTTATCGTTGCTATGGTACTCGGGATACAACTCGCAGCCGTTCCTGCAGAAGCGCTAACGTTCGACTACGTGCCGGTTCCGCGGGTAGGTCTTAGAGACGCCCGTGACCACAACCGTAATCCGAACTGCTTCTTTACGACTGGAGCAAAAGGGGATCTCATAAGCGGTCACTACTTGGTGGTAGAGCCACCAAAAGGTGCAGCGGTAGAAATGATTGTCTCGAAGCTGCCGCGTGACGCTATCGACGACGAGTCGCGCTCCGTGCCGGTGCTCGCGTTACCCGCACACGCCGGAGAGTCTTTCTCTTTTGAGGTGACGGAAGACGGGTTTCCCCTATATCGAATCTGCTTTGCTGGTGCGTATGGGCCACCACGGAAGATCCTCTTCGAGTGGCAGGGTGGTGTCGTTGACGAGGTCGTATCGGGCGTGCACGCTGACAAGAAGGAGCCCATCAAAGTCGGCCACATACAGGACCTGGAAGCGGCGGTCGATCATCTTCAAGATAGGGTTGCGCAAGTAGGTGGCGCAGCCTACTACTTCAACCATCGCCTTGGGCTCATGCTCGAGGCACTTTATGGATCATCCACGGCGCTCGCGTGGACAGCTCTGTTGAAAACGCTCGCTTTTATGGCGATCAGCTGGTGGAAAGTGAGTCGTGTCAAGAGGATGCTGGATCCGAGTGCTGCTGCGCCGACAGGTTGGAGCTTTCCTGGCGTATCAAAGCTTCTGGGGCAACACCAGAAACCAACCAAGCCATTACTCGAGCGACGGATTTCACCCGGTGGCTGGCCACGAGTCTAGCGGTCGTCGCACGAGCGCTTTTGTCTGATACAGCTGAATGTGAAACGACGAGAGGGCTTCGCGTAAGCGCTCTGATGGGAATGTTGATTGCCGGGGACGCTCTACGCCTGTGTCAGATGAAAATGGGACCCTGAAGTGCTCGCTCCGTTACCGCCTTTGGATTATTTTTCTGAACTTGTTAGATAAGCAGACTCAACATTCGAAGCGCAGCAAGTAGGGATCACGGATTCATGTGTAGTTCTAGGATTCTCGGTCGTTTTTCCTGATTGGTGCCTTCCACGGTGTGCCGATGGCATTCGGTACGCCACCGGAATCAAGATGAATCGCGACGCCGGCGAACAAGGGTTTCTAAAATAACCGATGACATTATCCAATGCCTGTGTACAAGTGTTTTGTGTTCTCGTTTTCTTTCGTGCAGTATGCTCAAATCAAGCAACCTCCAAGTTTTCGATCGTTCTACTTCGAGGCAACTCATGCGAACAGCCATTCGAGCTGTTGTCTTGTCGAGGAAAAATACACGACTTGGTCCGTTGACGAAATGTTCACAGGCCGAGCCCCAAAAGCTGACTGAAATCCTCACTCCAAATAATCGAATCCGTTCGAATGAAAAATCCTCCTGTGGTTGTGGCCGTTGACGAAACGGCATGCGCTACCAGCATAACAGCGCTCATGGAGCACGCTCACAGGGGCCCCCGTATCTTCTGTTCACATCGAAAGGAGTAACGGAATCGGACTAGATTCATCCCAGCAATCGCTTCCAATCGAGCGTGCATCACTCCTTTGCACGACGGGAGCGTTGACGAATCGAAATTCCAAGACCTGATCTCCAGCCTAGATTCTGCTTCGGGGCATTGCTTCCGCGTGAAGAACACCGCATTCCACAAATGCGCTATCGAATGGAACAGCGTGCGTTTGCGTTTGCAGCGTACAGCGTATTCAACGCGGGTATTTGTCAGAGGAAGCCAGTGATCTTACGAAACGGTGCGGTACTGCAGCGGACTCGAAAACGGAACGGGGTATTGAGGCGGGGCCCCACTGTACCCCTGAACGGGTATGTATGCAGCGATCAAGCAGGCCCGAGCGAAGTCCACGGATGAAGAATTTTGGCTGGGCATGGGGAAACACTTTAGCCACGTCAAGTGCCACTGATGCCAAGAGCGCTCCAAGTCTGAGCACAACTAAAATGAAAATGCCATGCAATGCCTCTATCGCAACTCCAGCCTGTGCATGAAATGCGTGAACAGCAGCAGAAGGCTGCGACATCGAGACACGAACACTGCCATCAACATCTGTCGACTGCTGGCGACGATTTTACAGGAACCGAAGACGTCGGCGTATTCCAAGCCGGCGACTAGAGGAAGGAGAGGGAAGCAGAATGAGAAAAAGAACCCGCAAATGCTGGTGTTGATGAGCGTAGCCAGAAACCGAAACTTGATGGTGTACGCCCGCGTAACGCAATTACGAGCGTTCCATATGGCCCTGGCACGGGGGTGCAGCAGGCGTCTCTATACCCAAGAAGGCGCGCAGCGTAAGGCAAGATGACGTAGCGAACAAGTCGACGAACCGCTGATCAGATGCTTGCCTGCTGGAACGAAAGCGGCCCCAGCGGAACCGTTGCCTTGGTGCGCTCTCACCGGCCTCAAGTCGCGTGCAGTGACAGAGTAACCTATGAATATCGTCGTGTTGGCTTCTATTGATTCTTCAACTGCACCTACTTGCACCAGGTACATAGACGATTTTATGAAGCGTTGCGGTTGATGTGATCCGCACCCGAACGGAGAGCGCTCGGCGATGGACTAGTGTACTGCTTCGGTGCTGGAGACTTGTTCTCCGGACGTACCATGGTGCGCAGTGCGTACAGCTATCACGAAACTACACAAGACACGCAAGTTGCGGGTTCGCTAGAAACATGGTTCACGCGTATTCTGCACAAGCGCACAGCGAGCGCTTGAACTGTCTCTTCGCCGTAACAGCGACAGTCACAGGCTTCGTATCCATCATGCACTTTGGTTATCTGTGAGCGTACAAACGTGCGAGTTTCGCTGGGTGACCTCGACGGTGGTACCGGAGTGTGTTCGTGACGGGGTCTTGGTGCGAAGCAATCAAGGCACCGCATCACTGAAGCTGCTTCGCGATGAGCATCCACGAGCAGCAGTAGCATGTACCCAGAGGTTGTAAAGCGTCCAGCTAGTACAAGCATGAAGATGGTTATCCTCAGTGCCGATCAATGCACCATCTACCACAGAAGAATCATATTCGATTGTTGCGCTTGACACTTGTCAAGTAGAACATTTATGTCGATAGCAAAGCTGTTACGTGTCTCGCGAGTCCAAGTCAGTCCCTGAAGACTAAAGAGTATCTGCGTAGCAATTTGCCGAAACTCATCGATGTGCTTCGGGTTCTAGCTCCGAGCCGCTGTGGGGAACGAGGCAACGTCTTTGAACGTCGTTTGCGTGCGGGGCGCGAGTTTGTCCTGGAGCGGGGGAGGGGCTGGAGTTCAGGTTCCACACTAGCCCCGAAGCGAGCTTGCGTCGAGTTAGGAACGGCGAGAGAACAACGCTCTCGCCGTACGCCCGCTGGGACGTTGGTGCGGTCCACGGCGGGCGGTGCGCCCCCTCTCCTGGGCGCTGACGAGCTGCTGTTCAGAAGAAGCGAAGTGCTACCCACTCGCTCAGTTTTTCAGCGCTATCCGGATTCTGGTACACGTTTGCAAAGCCGAAGCTGCGTCCCCACACTGAGCCACAAACGAGAGACTGACGGCTGTTTCGCAGGGTACACGCATCAAGCGAACCGCTTGCTCTGAACCCGGTTGAGTGGTGGCAAAACCCCAGGTTTGGCGCACTAGACCCACACTGCGGGCACTTTGGCTCGCTTGAAGGTACCCGCTTCCTACGCTGGCAGCGCGGACTGGTATCGTATTGTTCCGCATGGACGCGTTTGAGCACGAAAACCGATACGTGCATGCCGTTTACGAGGCTATCGGAGACCATTTCAGTGCCACTCGATATCGCACATGGCCAAGAGTTCAAGCGTTTCTGGAACAACTCGCACATGAGGCGCTCGTCCTGGACAGTGGTGCCGGCAATGGCAAGTATGCGCTGCCTGTTCTGCGCCAACACGGTTACTACATCGCTGCGGATCGTTGCCGTAGACTCCTGCTCCGCGCTCGTTGGCAGTCTGATGCTTTGGAGGCTCAAGAGACGGCGCTGCTACCCGTTGAATGCGTACAAGCGGATTGCCTATTTTTGCCGTTCCGCTCTGGGGTGTTCGATGTTGCCCTGAGCATTGCGGTGATCCACCATGTGGCAACGGCACGACGCCGCGTTGGTGCTGTGGTGGAGCTGGGGCGAGTACTTCGCCCTACTGGGCATGCCCTGGTGTACGTCTGGGCTTTGAGAGCGATACCGCTGAAGCTACGATCACGTGCACAATCAACCATGGACGGGTACCTGCTACCGTGGCATCACAAGCGGTCAACAGGCGCCGACGCTTTACCACAGAAAAAATCGGACAGTCCATCTCAAACATACTTCCGGTTCTATCATCTATTCGAGGAAGATGAGCTGCGCATGCTCGTTGAAGAGGCCAACGCAGTCTCCAAGGAGGGCGCAGCGACCACATGGACGCTGCGGATCACAGGGGAAACCTTTGATCATCAGAACTATGTCGTTGAATTTCAGAGACAGAACATTCACGCGTTATTGGAAGATGCCGCGGATAACATCCTGCATCCCAGCATCTGAGCGAGCGCTCAATGCATACGCTACAAGCGTCAATAAACCGTGGAAAGGGGCGGAGCGGATGCGCAGGTCACGTCCCAGCGTCCACGTCTTCTGATCCGTATGGGTCCAAGAGTTGAGCGGATGCGGATATGGCGCGAACAGCGTCCAGTCCACGGGAGCCGTGGGATTCCAAGGTTCATAATCTCCGAAGAAAGCGGCGCGTAAAAGAATTTCATTGGTCGCCCTAGGTTCTCCAGAGATACGGTGCTCCGCGTGTACGGAGAGCGTCATGCTCGCCTACGAAAGCGACTTGTGGGTGAAGGAATCTCGTTGGCCGTCACTGCCGCTCCGCAGGTACGACCTCTTCTGGGTGAGGCATGAGCACTCGTTTCAGATCTGCGCAGGCCAGCACATCGTTCGGGATTCGTAAATACAAGAGTATGCTTCTATGGGCATATTCTACTGCAATTCAAGTACCTAGCGAGGGATTCTGGAGGCGAGAAACCGATCGACGCGTCTCTCGGCTTCGGCTCGTTCACAAAGGCACTACGCTGGATTGATAGCATGCTTTCAGTGAAAGCGAACACGAATAGTGCACTTTCGGCGACTGCTCTCACCGGCGTTCAGCAAGATATGTGAGGGTTTCAGCGTCGACTCCTCTGGGCTGATCGATGCCGAGGTCACGAAACGTTCGATAACCCGTATGGACGACATTGTCCCGCTGTAATAGCGCGATCTGATCGCGAGTCAGCATGGGTGGTATACTGGGTACCATCCGGTGCAGCAGCTCCGATGCTTGTGCCTGAATGTTGGCGACGCTCAAAGGAATCGGAACCAGCAAACGGCGCATTTGCATCACAGAGAGCATCCGAGCCATAAGCTCCCGAAACGTCAGAATATCTCGTCCACCGAGTTCAAAAATCTGTTCGTGTTCGGAATCCATTGAAGATTCCGCGCTAGATTCCATGGCCACATATTTCTTTCGCTCCGCGGGAAGGATACTGCGAGCTAGAGCCAGCGCCAGGTCCTCCACATAGACCGGCTGAAAACGGGTGTCTCCGGTTCCGATCAGCGGCAATGCGGGAGAAAAGCGTGCCATGTCCCGAAAGCGCGTGAAGAATTGATCACCTGGACCGAACACAATCGAAGGCCTGATAATCAAGACCTGTTTTCCAAGATGGCTCAGCAAAGCCTGCTCTGCGAGTCCTTTTGAACGTGCGTACGCGGAATGAACAGCCGTGAAATCCGCACCTATCGCCGAGACTTGCGTCATGATCGGTCGCTCTAGTTCACTGCTTGCCGTATGTTCAGCCTGCTCGTTCAGTTTAAAAGCCTTTGAAATATTCTCAGCGGCTTTGACGTGCACTTTTTCAAACGTTCGCTCTGGCGGGGTCTCGTACAGCAGACCCACCAGGTTCGCAACGCTCTGCGGCAGCGGGCGCAGTGCCTGCAGAACCTGCTCCTCCTGTGTAACATCAGCGGTAACAAACGTTATTTGGGACGATCTTACCGCCTGCTGTAGACGCTGATCCGAGTCAACTGCCAGTTGGACGCGCACCTTGACAGCATTCCTACAGATAACGCGAATCCGAAGCGCTTCTGGTGAGGTCTCTGGTGCGAGTCGCAAGAGCGCTCGCAGCAGGTGCCTTCCGATGAAGCCGCCTCCCCCAAATACGGCAATATCAGTCAGACGACTTGCCATGACAACCTCTGGATACTCGTTCAACCGGAGTTTGCACAGTGAACTGCCTTCGTCGAAGCGAGCAGCCGTATCCGCACCGCATGACGCGCTGTGGAGAGACGCTATCACCGCGGATTTGGCTGGCGATGTGGCCCGCATCGAACACGCGCAGTGCATCGCTGGAACGGCTTCTGTCCGTTTCTTCATATACGAGAATGCACTGACTATCATTGTCGTATTTTATACAGAATCCAGTCCGTGAGCGCGTATCCCAGGTGGTTATCGTCGCCTTGGCCGTAGGCGTCAGCAGGCTGATAAATCATCGCGTACCATGGGACGCATCTTGAGCGTATACTCTGGATCAATGCAACGCTGGTGCACTAGTCTAGAGTCCGCGCACGAGAGCCATGGTAACACGTGCAAAGTGCGGTATGTTTTCTTTTTGCGAGTGCGCGGAAACATCATCGCATTCGTTTCGAGAAACGGACACTGTCCATTTTGATTGCGAATACATGCACAAGAGTTCGCTGCTGGTCAGTTGCGTTGCAGCTACAGTGCTTGCCCGCGTGAAGACGTGTTCAGTTCCTATAACGATTACTAGGCAGCAGTCAGACGCGATTGCGCAGCTATAGCGTAAATGGCACAGAAAACTCTGTGTTGCACGGGCGGAGCAGTGCGCGCTCCAAAAGTGTTGCAGCCGACGACACCGCCGCATAGACTCAGGTAACGCCACCAGAGCCGCAGCGTTCGGCACAAAAGCGCCCTCGCTGTTTTATGTATCGAAATAGGTTTCCAATGGAGCAAGTGCGTATAGCGTGTCGTCATAGACGCCAGCGTTTGTATGGCACTGCGCACCTATGCAAAGGAGAAACTTGCCACCTGGCGCATTGTCCACGGGTTTTCGTCTATGCATATCCGACGAACTGCACGCAGGTCTGCGAGCTATTTGGCATGTGCTGACAAAATGCGGCTCATGGTGCTTTGGGCGTCACGTTCGGCTCTGCGAACGATGCCGTGGGCCACGGTGCACAACGCCGGGGTGGTTGCGTGCTACCCGGACCGCTGACAATCGAACAAGCAGGCTGACTTCCATGTTAGCTGCCTGTTTGGCTGGCACGCTGACGGATAGCGGAACTCTGCCCAATGCGTAACCGCTCGTCACTGGCCACGAAACGCACAGTAACGTATGCAGTCCCTTGTGATCACGCGACAATCGCGCGGCGCGCCCAAACAAGTTCGCCCACGAAGCAGCGTACTCGCTCCACTATCCCTTGAAGCCCGCTGACCCCGAGGTCTCCTCTTCAAATAGCTTGTAAATAGTTAGAACAGGAATATTCAGCGCAATCTCACGTTCAATCGTTTTCACATCCACATCCAGCGGCTGAAGCGTCAGCGTTCTCCCGTCAAGGAAGCTGATGACGAGCTCGGCGCCTCCAGAGCCACCGCCGTCTCGAACAGTAGCCTCAACCACGAGACGCGGGTTCGCTCGTCGAACGCGCGGACTATTCACACGCCGCAAGAACTCGCGTGCGCTCACGGAACGATAATCGTAGGGATCGAAAGCCACCTGGCACTTGGCTATAGCCCGGAAGAGGTTCACGTTGGAACGGAGCGTACGCAATGCGACACCAAGTTGTCCCATTGTCTGTGTTGGAGCATCAAGCGCTGTGATCTAACCTCCACGCGTCCAGCGCTACCGCCACACGAATGACGGGCTCAGTCAGTTGTTCCAGCTGACGAGAGCGCGCACCAGCGCTGTGTACGAAACGACCTGAACAGCCGAAACTGGCGCACGTCGGCCAGAACGCAGCCCGTGGTTATCCAGCCGCTGGACAAGATTTATCTATGACTGATAGTATTTGATCCACAAAGTCACGCTTGGATCCGAATGGTATCCGTCATCAGAGGGGATTCATCGCTGGTTGTTCAGACAGCCCGCAGATTCCAGCGACGCTAGTTTGGGCCTATCGGACAGAAAAAAAAGTCTCATCGATCTCGATGGAAATCGAAGACGGCACTGGTTACGCTGTTCCCGTCTTTGGATTCTCCGGAGTTTATTATAGATTCCCAGCCTCGATATTCAAAGTGCAGCAACAAAGGCTCGGATATTCGCGAGTTTTTACAGGATTCTTGGTCATCTTTTCTGAGTGGCCACTTCAACGCTCCGTGGCTGGGAATCGTCGAGTCACTGAAATCCAGAGCATTCGCCACGCCGTCGAAGAAGCGTTCGTAAAAAAGCCCCTGTCATTATCCAATTCATGCGTACAAGCAGCCATACTTCCCCATCCCTTATATGGAGCACGCTCAAATCATGCCTTTTTCAATGCCTCGATCTTGTGTGTTCCAAGGCGACTCGTGGTCGCAGCGATTCGCACGGCTGGATGGATGGATGGATGACGAAAAATAGTCGACGTCAGCCGTTGGTGACTTGATCGTAAGCTCATGCCGAGGCCTCTCTGCACCAGTCACAACGAAACGATCGTTTCCGTTTGAAAGGCGAATCCAACGCCCATTGTGGCCGCCTGCGAATCCAACCTGGTCACCGGCATGAGGGCTCTCACGAGATATGTCCGCAGAAGCTCACGTCTCTTCTGTTTGCATGGCAAAGGCTGTTGCATTCGGAAATCAGCCGTCGCAGCGATCGCTTCCAGTGGTGAATGCGTTACCGCTTTCGACGAAGAAAGCGTAGAGGAATGGAAAATTCACAACTTGATCTCCGTTCTGGATCGTAGTTCCAGAACTTGTTTCATCACGGACAGCATCTCGTTCCAAGAATCCTCAAACGAGTGGAGTAACGCCCGCTTGCGTGCATACCAAACAGAGTTCTCGTAAACGGGATCGCCTAGACAAAAAATGACCCTAGGGTACGGCACCAGAAACGGAAACGAAAATAGAAAACGAATGGAACCTCCTGTGCCCGTCAAGAGCAAGGAACGAATCATGAAGCAGGCGTTCACGTACCACAATGCGATTCTCGGAGAAGCATACCTGCTGGTCGTAAAGCAAGACCCCGCTAGACATCTGAGTCACGGTCGCTCAGCGTTCTCTGATACCGTATGCAAACAAGATGAGCATGTCACGCGAAGCGTTGATCGCAACGACCATCTCGACATCATAGGTTTCGAGAAATGCCCCAAGCAGCGAAATCGAGACTTTAACGCAGCCATCAATATCCAGCGACTGTTGAAGATAGCGGTAGAGGGATGCGATAAACTGGCGAATGCCGAGCCTCAGATGAGAGATAGGAAAAGGACACTGTCGTAAAGAGGCCACAACGGCTCATGTCCAAAACAGTGAGAAGACATCCAAAATATAGCGTGTGCGTCCATGTTGAAAACGACACATTCCGGTGCGTAGGATGCCTGAAATACCATCGACACCCGTACAGGTCCCGCGACTAGTCGGGATGCGCAGCAGCAGCAGCAGCAGCAGCAGCAGCCACAAGCGCCAGCGCCCTGTTTGCTGTAGAAGTGCTGAGAGCGACCACAGGTCCGCAGGGAGAGCACGTTGGTACCCGCGTCTACTCAGCTGCGGCTGGAGGCAGCTTCCAGAGCACTCCAATTGAGTGGAACGTTCCCATACACCGTGGAACGGGGCAAGCGGTCACTTTGGCGGTGACCCTTGTCCAGAGACGAAGTCGTTACCGGGGAACGGTGCTGGACGCGCGCCTTGCCAGCATGCCACTACCGCTGCTTACCTGCAGCGGGGCTAAGTACCTGTTGTGGGTGTGCTGGGCGTCCAAGCTTCAGCGCACGCCGGATGATGAGTTAGCGCAAGCGGCTTCATGGTTGGAGGCGGTTCCGCGTCCGCTTCTATTCGTTTTGGCGCTGAGTTGCATCTTGCTGGGTGCACTCATGGCGGGCCTTACTCTGGGCCTCATGTCTCTTGACTTGTTTCAATTGGAACTCCTGGCGGTTTCTGGGGCGAATCCGGAGGAAAAATCCGCAGCTCGGGCTATTGCCCCGTTGCGGGCGAAGGGAAACCAACTGTTGGTAACGTTGCTGCTGACCAACACGCTTGCGAATGAGCTACTGCCTCTCGTGCTCGATACCCTATTTCCTGGCGGATACGCCGCCCTGGTGCTCTCTGTAGTGAGCGTGGTTGTTTTCGGAGAAGTCCTGCCACAGGCAGTCTGCAGTCGATATGGACTGAAGGTGGGCGCTGCCACCGCTGGCTTCACAAGAACCCTGATGACGATTTTTTGGCCAGTGGCTGCCCCAGCTGCTTGGATGCTTGACAAAATGCTGGGCAAGGAGCTGCGTACGGGTTACGATCGCGATCGACTCAAGGCTCTGATCCAGATGCACGGACCAGCGGGCGTCACCAGAGCCGCAACACCAGCACCAGGAGCAGCAGCAGCAGCAGGTTCAGGCACAGTGGCATCTCCGGATGCTCCGGACCTGGAGTGGGCTCCTGTCGTTGCAGCTGGAGCTGAACGCACCGAGCTGCGGATCCAGGAGCCTTCGCCTGGCTACGCGTCAACGTCATCGACGATGCCCAGAGCGTCTTCGACACAGGCAGTTCGAAGAGACAGTCCGAACGTGGGTTCAAATGCCGTTGCCGACAAGTCGTTCGGTACCAGCTGGGAGCGTGCTGCGTCTACTGGTACCGAGCGAGCACCGGCTGTTGCCTCAGACGGAGGACGCCCTTCTGGATTTAGCGTGCTTTCCGCCGATGAGGCATCCATGCTGGTCGGTATTCTAGAATTATCATCGAAGACTGTGTTTCAGATCATGACCAAGGCCGATGACGTGTTCTGTCTCTCGGTTGATGATTGTCTCGATCGTCGATTACTGAAACGCATCCTGCGGCTGGGTCATTCACGAATCCCCATCTATGACGGCTGTCGCGATAACATCATTGCTATCCTGTTGGTGAAACAGTTGCTTCTCGTCGATCCGAACAAAGCACTGCCTATTCGAGCGATTATTCGTCGAAAAAAACGCAGCCACAAGAAAAAGGTTGTGAGCCCCGTATACGTATCCAAGCAGTGCAATTTGCTGGATCTTTTGAACGAGTTTCAGGTTGGGCGATCTCACATGGCGATTGTGGTGGAGAGTCTGGAACCTCCAGCGGATCACGGCACCAGGCGATTTCTGGGCATTGTCACCTTGGAAGATATCGTTGAAGAGATGATCAAAGAGGAGGTTTTGGATGAGACAGATGTGTTTGTGGATAACGAGCACCGCCAACCGCTGCTCATACGTGGCCAGGACAAGAAGTGGCACTACTCGATCCCGCCGGAACTGCTCGCGAGCCGCAAACGGAATCCCCATCTCATCCAGTACCGCGACATTGACGAGTCTGCGTATGCCGATGCAGTCGTCTTCACCGGTGGAGCGATAACCAAATCTGCGTCCGTCGCTGCTTCTGGTCAGCAGCGTGCAGCGAACGTGACCGGTACCTCCAAAGTAGACGAGGCACGCTCCGCGACTAGCCCCAGACCGTCCTCGTGGTGCACGGAGCAGGCAGTCACGAACGCGACGCCCCCAGGTTCGCCGCATGCGCTGCCAGAAACGGAGACACTGCAGTTGCGCACAGGGGCGGCCGAGGCAACGATGGCCTCCTCCTCCTCCTCCTCCTTCTCAGAAACATTACCAGAGCGAGACGTCAGACGAGACGCATCCGCACACGCTGAACACGGAAATGCTTCGGTGCAGACACGGGAACAGGACGAAACTCGTGCCGATTCTGAGGGGAACACTCGAGCTCCACATGGGCAGCTTCGTGTTCAGGATCCGGACCAACTGCAAGGAACCGAACCACCGTTAGTGCCTGGGGCAACCTCTTCATCCTCCGAGTCCGACAGCTCCCAGCAGCCTCGTCCTGAAACATCCAGTCAGCCAACGACAGGTGTCCCGCCAGCAGAACCTGCATGTGACAGCGACTCAGAGGCCGAGACGGATTTGGAGTACGATTTTGAAGCTGGTACGTACGTAGAACCGAAGAACCTGGCATGGAGAAACAAACCAGACCGGAGCAAGCGCGCCTCTCCGGGGAGCCCCGCGGCACCAGGTGCAACGCCAATGGCACAGAAACAATGAACTCGAACGCAAGGTATGGAGTGCTTTCCGCAAGCACTGTTTTTGTTTACCATGTACAAATGATCGAAACGCGACATGCGAATCAGAGAGGTTTCCGATAACGCGAAAGCAGGCTGACTGAGGCCGCTTGCGCAAGACCGTTTCTCGCATGCCTAGGTCACGTCCACAGGCGATTCCTTGCGTACCTTAAAGTATCGCAGGAGCGTTGCGAGACGGTCGCTCCACGAGCTCGATCCGCAATGTATTCAGCATTCACGTCGTATTCCTCGTAAAGGGATGCACGTGTATGTTGTTCCGTTCATGCAGGTTGTGGATTTGTTCTGGACAATGGCTTTCGCTCTACATATTGCTCCGCACATTGACCATACGCAACGGGGATGCGTACGAATATATGACCTGTGCGATGTGTGCAGGACGATGCACCTCCCAATACAGGTACCCTGGGCATCATACAATCGCTTTCCCGAACGCAGAGCACGCGACAAACCCGAGCTGTTACGCAGCGGCTTCTGGAAACATGCGCTTTGTATGGAGGTGTCCACCACCGAGGCCTTTCGCTACACAGGTTTCCGACAAGCGATGCGTGGTTCGGCGGGGGATTCTCGTTTCCGTTTGATGTCCATTGGCCTTGGTCATGGTACCTTTGACGCCCTGGAGCGCTCCCGTGTAGACTGACTGGGACAAGCGCGCCAGCATGGCTTGCCAGCGGCATTGTAGCGTAGACGAGCACGTCATGGCCGCAAAACATAACGAGGGCGCGCTCCAGCGACTATTTCCATATTGCACAGTGTCCATGGTGCAGGGAAAAAGGCACGCTCCTGGGTCACCTGCGACTACCTCATAGCTTCACGCTGAGCACTTCACGTTCGAGGCCGTCGACGATTCGAGATCCAGATAGGAGGTTCCTGCGTCGACGTCGCCTCGACGCTTGTTTTACCTGAACTAGCTTGCTCCCGGGATGAAACTCCGTCCACGCCGCCGTCACTCGTAACCGGCTTTTCCGCGTACGCACTCGTCCATTCACGGTAAACAGTGCCCGTCGCCAGTAGCGCCTCTGCACTCACTGGGGTGACCTGCGCCCGCCCGTAACTCTTCCGCGAATTTTTCGACAGCACTGCCACCCGCTCGTGAACACTCAGCACGTTCAGCTGCTCTGTTTCCAAAGCACTACGTTCTTTCTCGGCCAGAGCTGCAACTCGTTCACGTACCTGTGCCTGCTGGCGCTCGAGGTGTACCAACTCCTCCGCGCTTGGCGGCTGCGTGCGCGCACCAATCAACCATTGCCACCAGAGGATGTTCACAGAGTCTGCACCCTCACCAGCATAGTCTGTACCTGAAGCTGCCGAAAACCAGTTGCTGCGACTAGGCCGCTCGCGGTAGCGTCGCAGCGGCAAACCGGCACCTCGGTATGCTTCATAGTAGCGATTCCCGGCTTCGTCCGTGCCGACCAGACGCCGAGACAGGAGCCAGTCTCCGATGCGTTGTAGCAGCTCGCGTGCCTGCGAACGAGGCATGAGACATCTCAATCAGTCAGTGTCGACAGGGAACTAGGCAAAACACCTTGAAACAACGTTGAACGATACCAGGGGAAACTCAGCAGCAGCAGCAGCAGCAGCAGCAACGCACGGGATGGATCGCGTGGCAGGTTCGCAATGCTCGACGTCCAGTGTTGCTCGCGCTGCCCTCTTGTTCCATGATCCACTTGATGGCTTTGGCATACATACATACATACATACATACATATATCGATATGCACAGACTAGCATACAATGTGTATGTGTGCAAATACAATTATCGAGTGCGCAGTGTGGCTGCAGTGCGCAAGCAGCAAGGTACTGTGATCACCAGAGATAAATGGTTCCATGGTAGCCGTCTTGACACGATTTCCGGGGAGCACTATGAAAACGGCCATATTACGCAAGGCTGGCGGTGTGTCCCCGATGCAGACTCCAAGCGTGCGTTGTCAAGCAATGGCAAGCGCTCTCACTACTGATGGTGACGCTAACGAGACTCCTGAGGACTGGCTCCCCACTGGTCCACCGCGCTGCGCTTTTCCAAAGAAACGCACCTGAGCATTGTTTCCTGTGAGCGCAGGTACCGCTGGGTTTGTCGCTCGACATCGGTACCCGTGCGATTCTCTTTGTCTGAGAGAATTCTTACACCAAGCTGGCACGTTTTTGTTCGGACGTCACTTGCACAGAGCGGTCAGATAGTCTCCCTGAACGGGCGTGAACGCCGTAGTCGACGCAGAGCACTGTGAACGTTTCACGTCATCTGCGGATGTACGCAAGCTAGATAGTGAGCTGGAAACCCAGTAAGCGTCCTGGTGTACGGATGACATCGTCCTTTGAAACTAAATGATGTAGAGAAGACCCTTGACCTAATACGTTCAAGTGCTTGTGTGTGATTTGCGAGGACGCATGGAGTAATGTTTGGGGCGCTCCTAGCTCTGGTCACCCGACGTGGAAAGCAGTGCTTTCCATGGATGACGCTTTGCATGTGCTTGCTGCGCTTCGCCAGACACTGGTGGTCGTCAAGTTGTCAGGAAACCGCGTTCAGCGTGAGATGCCGTTCATGCTTATGTTTACAGTTTAAACCTAGCTTTCGCGGAGAAATATTGCCGAAATATTCTTGCAGTTTTTACCATGAACCATCGCAAGAGCGCCATGATGACTAGGGAATCTAGGACTTGGCCGTACGAGCAAGGCTTGCCGCTGAGATGGTCGCTGCACAGTGCCCGGTTCGTGAGCGCGACTCTAGAGCACGAGAACAAAATCTCTAGAACCTAAACCTTCAGATGCAGCGACAACAGAGGGTACGACAGCCACTGCCGAACATGAGCGTTCGCGAACAGGTCCAGAGCGCCGACTCGCACAGCGTCGTCAGGGGTACCACCAGGCAGCACTAGGTCGCTTTAGGCATTGGCGTCTTCCAACGCCTGTGCCTTCCATGTCCGGACGAATGCTGTACTATGCTCTGTGGGAGCGAGTGACCCGACACATCCTGAATACGTGATCGTTTGTTTAGAAGGCGTATGGATGGGCATGCTCCAATGCCGCCCACTTTTCTCCGTGGAAGAAGCGACCCATTCATGGACAAAGGTCATGGTGACGCCCGTCCTCGAGACTTTACCTGTTTCTGGATCTCTTTTGCTGTACCATGGTTCCAATAATGCGCTCGTTCATCACTTGCCTTCTCCCTCCTCTTCCGGGGTCAACGTCTCCAAAGAATCAACAGCGTGAATGAGACCTGCGTCCATCTCCTTCCAGATGGCACGGTACACCAGCTGGTGCCGAGCTACAGGTCGCTTGCCTCGAAAACAGTCCCCAACAACCCGGATGCTCACGTGCGTGCCGTTCGGGTCACCGTAGGTCGGTTCCACGCGAATGCTCTGCGGTTTAAGCGCGTCTCTGATTCGCTGTTCAACCACGTCCACGACGGAGCCTCGTGCCCAGCCACTCATGGATAGACTTGCCCTCCCGGTGCGAAACAGAAAAACACGTTCAGCGTTGCTCGTTGCCCTGTAGACTCGTTGAAAGTTCGAAAAGGGGCAGGTTCGGTGACTAGGAGCGAACGGCCCCAGCAGGAAACCCAAGCGTAGCATTTTCGTTCCCGAAACTCGTGCCGACGCGCTGTTGCACCAGCTGAAGCGAACGCAGCAGCACTCGCCAGTAGCACGAAACGGAACCGAAAGGAGTCTTGTTCGCGAAGCGCGAAACTGTAAGACGCCCCGCAAAGCGCTACGTATACTCAAAGGTGGAGACGGTGTCGCCAAGGCCAACGCAGTACCGCCTGAGCCGCTTCTACCAGCGGAATCGAACGTCACTCAGGTCCGAAGGAGCGGATCTCTGCCTCTATCCTCAGAGAGAGACACGTTCGAATGGGGTCGGCTCGGCATACAAGTTACCCAACTGGTGGAGCTCATTTATCCTGGAACTTGTCTTTAAACGCTTCTGTTCGCTTCAGTGTAGTTTAGCATCAAAGACGCTGTGCGATGACGAACATCATGCGACACACGTTTCAACACATTGGATACTATTTCTGTATCCATGAACGACCGGTTTCTTCGCAGAGCGAGAACGGTATGGCTACCTCGCACCAGTGTGGGGATCATATCGCGACCCAAAGCTCTCGGTTATCCTTGGAATGGAGAAATACAACTCATCTGAGAGAGGTGTTAAGGTTGGGTGTTTTTCAAAGCACTGGTTCATGCCCCCGCATCGCATTGCTGTTACTCTGAAGCATTACGCGTCCTTCCATGTCGATGTGGCTCTGAGTGCTGTGCTTCCAATCATGCATGGCGACGATCAGGATAAATATGACTGGAGAGTCGTGTAAAGGGATTTTTCGGAAATGCGCGTTCAGCACCTCTTGGAAAAGGTACACCAGGATAAACATACCTGCATAGCCATGTAAAGCGATTTGTCCGCAATGCTGCCTCAGCATCTATTGGAACGACTTGAACTCAGGAACACGGGGCGTAGCGGGGTTTCCAGAGCAATGACCACGGTGTCAGAGACTAGAACTTGGCGACTTTTGATGCATGTGTCAGCGGCTGTGCAAGGTATGCACTTTACGAGGGCACGATTCTCTCTTTGAGACAGCAGGACTGATGCGACTGATCCAGGCGTTTTGGATGCGCAAATACCATTCGGTAACTATAAAAAACCCTAGTTTACCCACGGGACCTTGTCACATTCCATCAGGTCATGTCGATGTATCCCTCTTTCTTGATAACGAAGCTCTGGCTGATTTCAAGACGCTCTTTCAGGTAACCTCATGGTTCACGTATGACATGGAGCTCGAATAATGCAGCCACATGCTGGTGAGCGTCGGTTAATGGCGAGAAAACGTTCAAGGGGCGCTGGTGATCACCGCCAGACGATGACACCTCGACGGAACGGGAGCTCTCCGGTGCCACTGGAGAACCCAGGACACACACCAGAAAGCCATCCGGACTCTAGAGATGATTCTCGGGTTGGAAGACATGATCGCTCGTGGACTCACTAGAACGGCTCACCGCAATACGCCTGCGAAACATATGCGAAGGTTCTGCTTCTCTTATCTGTTTCCGAAATCAGGTCTTTTTGCCAACGCTGATACATCATCGGCCTGCGAAACATATGCGAAGGTTCTGCTTCTCTTATCTGTTTCCGAAATCAGGTCTTTTTGCCAACGCTGATACATCATCGGCCTGCGAAACATATGCGAAGGTTCTGCTTCTCTTATCTGTTTCCGAAATCAGGTCTTTTTGCCAACGCTGATACATCATCGGCCTGCGAAACATATGCGAAGGTTCTGCTTCTCTTATCTGTTTCCGAAATCAGGTCTTTTTGCCAACGCTGATACATCATCGGCCTGCGAAACATATGCGAAGGTTCTGCTTCTCTTATCTGTTTCCGAAATCAGGTCTTTTTGCCAACGCTGATACATCATCGGCCTGCGAAACATATGCGAAGGTTCTGCTTCTCTTATCTGTTTCCGAAATCAGGTCTTTTTGCCAACGCTGATACATCATCGGCCTGCGAAACATATGCGAAGGTTCTGCTTCTCTTATCTGTTTCCGAAATCAGGTCTTTTCCAACGCTGACGTATTGTCGAAGCGCTTTCAGAGCACCCAGGGTCTCTTTGGGAGGCGCCTCCAGTGCTCACTCTGTTGCAAGACAATGATTCGTTGCATACTGAACTTATTTCATGCATACATAAAGTGCGCTGTCTTCCATTAGATTGCGATTCCTGATAATGAAACGCAACCTTCGAAATCTACTCCCGAGCGGTCTCGTGCCGTATCCACGAAGCTCTGTGCCACGCGCTTCCCTAGAAGCTAACGTGCGCTGATCAGTATGGGCTCCCAAGGATTCCTATAAACAATCTTTCCGTCAAAAAGAACAAAAGAAATCCTCGTTATTCCTACCAACGAATCAGCTGACTCCTCCTCGAAAAGCGCCCACTGCTGCTTGAATCCCGATCGTAGCATCGACGCTGCGGCGCGTCGAAAAACTCGCTAGCTCTTGGCTTCCATACCACAACCGGTGACGTTCTCAGCTGGGCTTTGCAGCTGAGATCATTCATGGTGCCCAGTACTGATGACACGTCACGCGACCACTGGTCGTTGCGTCTACCGGCTAACGGAGAGCTGCACGCTGCAAGCCTTATCGTCGCTTATGTTGAAAACGCGCAATTAGCGTGGCCTGTGGACATAACGGTGTCGTTGTCCAGAGACGTGTCGCTGCCGGAGCTTCAAAACGCAAACTTTATTACCGGTGACTATGAGGTGTCTCTGGAATTGGCCAGGATCCTTCACATGGACGGGTCAATGCGCGCACTGCTTGGCTGGACACCGGTCATCGAGTCACTGGTAAAAGCGTGCATGGATGAAACACGCAGTACGATCAAGGAACTCGCTCGCACAGGCTCGTTGGCTGGCGCTGCGCTAGAGGCGTATCTAGCAGCACTCGATGAAAGGTTCGTGTTGCGCAGTTTTCTCGTAGACTACGAGCCAACGGTTGCTGATCTCTACCTGTTCGCACGGCTTCGAAATCGCCGAGGGCTCACCGCTGGGCAGCGCGCAAAGCTCGAGCAGCAAGCGGGGAACCCCAAAGGTCACCTGATGGATCTGGTAGAGGCGGAACTCTGTGTTCTGCCTGCCGACACTCTCGGGAAAGCGCGCACCAAGTTTGTTCACCTGGCCCGATGGATGAACTTCATGGAGAATCAGCCATTTATAGCATCTGCGCTGGAACGAGCGGCAGATGCACTCTCCCAGACGGTAGGCGGGTGGGATCAGGTGATGCGTTTGGTTGGAGCAGCTGCCTCTTTTGATATCCAGTTGCCGGACGCTCAGTTTGGCCGTGTGGTGACGCGCTTTCCGCCAGAGCCATCTGGTTACCTGCACATCGGCCATGCCAAAGCGCTGCTCCTGAACGACTATTTTGCACGGATCTACGGTGGTGAGCTCATCCTGCGATTCGATGATACCAATCCCTCGAAAGAGAAAATGGAGTACGAGGAGAGCATCCTGGCTGATTGCGCAGCACTCGACGTTCGGCCTGATCGCATCGAATGGACGAGTGACTACTTCGATGTGCTCCTGGAGTGGTGCGAAAAGTTTATTCGAGACGGCAACGCCTACGTAGACCGTACAGAGGTTGCTGTCATGCGCGAACAGCGTCTGCATTGCATTGAGAGCGCCTATCGCAATCAGAGCGTTGAGGAAAACCTCCGTTTGTGGAAGGCTATGAAAGAGGGTCTGCCAGAGGCATCCGGTTGTTGTGTCCGGGCTAAGATTGATATGCAATCAAAGAACGCTTCACTCCGTGACCCGGTCATCTATCGTATTGCCGGAGCGCCTGCCGACGCTCAAACCGGTGCTGGAACAGCAGTTTCACACCACCGGACCGGCACCCGGTACCGGGTATATCCGTCATACGACTTTGCATGTCCGATTGTGGACTCTCTCGAGGGTGTCACACATGCCTTGCGTACCAGCGAATACCAGGATCGTGAGGCCCAATATATCTGGATGTGCCAAGCGGCAGGTCTACGCTGCCCTCGAGTCTGGACCTATTCACGTCTCAGCTTCGTGTATACGGTATTGAGCAAACGCAAGTTAACCTGGCTAGTCGATCACGGCTATGTGGACGGTTGGGATGATCCACGTATGCCAACGGTGCGCGGCATCCTGAGGCGTGGCATGCACGTCAATGCGCTCCGTGCATTCATCCTTTCGCAGGGCCCCAGCCGCAACATCACCTTCCAGCAGTGGGACAAGATATGGACAACAAATAAGCGGGTAATCGATCCGATAGCCCCTCGGCATACAGCGATTGCACGTCACGAGCACTGGGCTGCGACGCTCACGGGACTGGAGTCGTTGCCGGACTGGCACCAGCGCGCTGATTCGGAGCCACTCCTGCGGAGTGTTCCACGTCACAAGAAGAACCCCGAGCTGGGCACCAAGGTGCTGGTACTTGGAACTAGCATCATTCTGGAACCCGACGATGCTGAATCGCTCACCATCGGTGAGATCGTGACGCTCATGGATCTTGGCAACGCTCGCGTTGAGGAAGTGGATCGCCCAGCTAGGCGGCTATCGCTACGTTTCATGCCCGAAGATAGGGATTTCAAGAAGACCAAGAAACTGACATGGTTAACGATGGATCCGGAGCTCGTTCTCGCAGAGCTCGTTCGTTACGGGTACGTATTGAACAAGGAAAAACTCGAAGAAGGCGACGAACTTGCCACGTACGCCGTTCCCAACGAGGTTTCCAAACGAATCACTCCCGTCTGGGCCGATATCAATACTCGTTTGCTCTCGGTGGGTTCGGTGATTCAGTTTGAACGCCGCGGCTACTACCGCTGTGACCAAATGTGGCTGCGTGAAGGCGATGTGATGCAGTTTATCGAGATTCCAGATGGACGAACGGAGCAGCCACAAGTTCAGCAACGCAACGGCCTCGGCAATTAGACACAGCGTGTTGTTCAAGTCGTGCAAGTTTCGCGGAATGCAGCTGCGGTAACGAACCGCATCCAAGACAGGTCTGTCGACTGCGAAAGGGCGCTGGGATGCCCAATGCAGTGTTCGCTATATGGATAGATAGATGGATAGATAGATGGATGTGTTTCTCTGCGTTTGTGTGTGTGTGTGTGCATGAACAAGCCAAAGTATCCGAGCAAAGCGCATCGTTGCGGTAAGCGGTGACCTTTCGCGATCCTTCGTTGACATATGCTCTGGGTAGACGTACCCACGTGGAGCGCTTTCCTAGAAGCTACTTGTGTGCGCACTGGACGTATTCCCGTAGACCGCTGCTGCGCTTTCCCGCATACGTCGAATCGCGAAATCGATCTGTACCTGGGCATTTCCGTACCAGGAATACTCTTTCGTGGATGAAATCACCAGTACGGCCTTGAAAGCCAGGCAGCGGATGCTTGCTCACGCGCAAGCTCGCCTTTGGTGATTCCTTGTGCGCAGCTGACGCTTTCAATGAACCAGGTTATCGCAAGAGGCGCCGCTGTGTTTCCGTCCGGGGGGCCGGTACTTTCTCGACCTGCACCAAGACCAGCAGACACACCATCGTAGTCGAACGATGTTACCTATGATGCCTTGGCGACGAAGCCTGTGTGCATACAACGGCTGCGCCCGCTGGTGGACTGCTCTCTCTGTTCGGAAGCTGTCTCGTCATGATGATGATGATGGGTCATGGCACCCAGCATCGAACGCGATGACGCTTTCCTGCTCTGGAATGTAAACAAGTGTCGCGGAAAGCGTTGCTAGCGATACCGTACGACGGTGACCAGTGCGCAGTGAAACGTGTTGGCCTGGTCATGCCGTGTGATCTTCGCTACTCCTGCAACACGAGGATTCTTACGGTGCGCTTTACCTCACTTTACCTCATGAGAGCAGCCGTGCACGTGGTACCTTGGATCGATCCGGAACACGCCGACTGGCTCGCCCCGGCTCTCGAATACGCTTCCGCTGGGTGCTGGGCTTTTTGCTCCTGCTTGCAACAGAGGCGCCTCGAGGCCCGTTGCGTGTAGTCGGTACAACGCCCAGCGCTCGCGTGCCTTGAGCAGCAGCATGCGGTGACGTGCGCTGCGGACGCGTTGCAGCGGCACGCCTTGGTGGTATCGCTGACTCGGACTCGGACTCGGACTCGGAAGATGACAGTTCGTCGTCGTCATCGTCGTCGTCATCGTCGTCGTCATCCGAAAGCAGCATACCCTGTTTGGCGAGTGAATCCTCCATCGCTGCCCATATGGCTTGCTCTTCTTCATCTTCACTGCTATGCGCTAAGGAGGACTCGTCGGCGCTTGTGCTTCGATGACTCGCCTCGAGGCTATCGATACGGAGATGATGTGCGACCTCTTGAGGAGCTCCTTGCATCCCATTCGCCATTATGGACGTTCGCCCGCGAGGCGACCGTTCAGCTGCGGGCACAGAGAGCGCATGCAAGTTAGGTGCTTTGTCCATGCTGGGAATGACCTCGGCGTCGGCAGTGTGCAAGTGCCGCACCTCAGCGCCTTCACGCGATGTGCTCGCTGGTGCTGCACTTGTGCGTCCCGTCGCCACATCCAAGACAGAAGGCGTTCCCGGCAATGAACGAGGCTCCGCGAAAGCGCTATGCATTCTGGCAATCGGTGGCGATGATTTGGGTTTTTTGCGTACCAAGCGATCAAGAAACGCAGCATGTGCGTGATCTTCGAGCGGGTCCCCTTTGTAGTGAATCGCTTGACCCTGAATGAGTGCTTCCGCGAAAGCGGCTACCGTGGGCTGGTAGTGGCATCGCAGGAGCGCAAGCTCGCACCATGCAGCTGCCTCCGCTCCCGCGAACTTGGGCTCACGCTTGCTCATATCGTAGGTTGTTGTTGTCGTTGTCGTCGTCGTCGTCCAGTTCGATGCGCTTTCTTGTCGAGCTGCTGTCCGTACAACAGACGCTCGTGCATCCACGGTTTGCGCAACTACCAGCGACGTCGACGGCACTTGGTCTGGTGTTGCTTCGAACGTCCTCGGCGCTGTGCGCTGATGCGGTGCTACCACGCGCTCTTCAGACGAGCCCTCGCCTAATGCTTGTCGTATCCGCAAAAGTTGCTTCTGCGCGTCCAAACGGAATGCTTCCTGTCCTGAGCGAAAAATCAGCTCGCTGAGCATCAGCAAGATGCCTGCTGCCGTCGCTGCCGGTGCCTGCAGGGCCAAACTCAACAGACGTTTCACCAGTGCGAGCAGACGTGAGACACATGTGTCCGCTTTCATGCTCCAATAACAGATATTACACAGCGCTGTAATCCGAGACCCAGCAGCATACCATAACCTGGGTGATGCAAGCGTCTCGTATAGTGCCCGATAAAACCGATCCGTTGCACCGAGACGATAAAGCACCATCAGTGAGCGTATCGAGGTCTCGAGGTTCCCGCGGTGCACCAGCAGGTACAGCCCATCGATCTGGTTCTTGAGTGTCTCTTGCTGTTGCGCAAAATCGGAGTTATCCCTGTTGTTGTTGTTGGAGATGCCTTCAGAGATGAAGGGAAGCACCCGTTGGAGACCTTCCAGCACCGCTGTGCAGAGACGGCTGTCAAAGCGCTGCCGTTCCAGGAGGATTCGAAAGGTGCCCAGGTAAAAGGAGAGCAGCGTTGCAGCAAACGCTCGATCACCAGGCCGGTCTCGATGGAGCATCACATGAGCCAGGAAGCGAACGCAGAGGTAGAGCAGACGATTGGAACGGTCCGTGGTCAAGTTCGGAAGCGACTCGATACCGAGCTGCAAAATATGCCGAGCAACAACCAAACGCATTGCTGGATGGTGCTTTTGGATCAAGAGTTCCAAAGAATGGTACGCTTTGCTGGAAAGCGCACGATGGGGTGAACCCAGCTTGGTAACCAGCAGATCGAGCAGGGCTTGCTCTTGCTCGGGACAAGCTACCAGCAAGTCCAACGCGGCACCGAGTGCACGCGTCGCCAGGAACTCTATCGGGTCCTGAGCGCTATCCGTGAGTGCCTCGACAAGAAAGCGCGCATACTGGGCCTTCACAGCGGACTCGAAGGCACTGAACATGAGGACTCGGAACGCGCTGCAGACCTGAGCACGTTCCGTTGCCGTCATTGATGGTGGCGCCTGTGACGTCCTCTCATTCGTTACCGCTACCGCCACCACCTGTGCGCCTTGCTCAGCATACCAGGTTGCCCAGTCACGTTGCTGGAAAGCGCACAGCTTCCGACTCGGAGGAAGCAGCTGCTCGATGAAGAGCTCCTTCAGAGCTTCGATTGCCGTCCATCGCTCCTTACGCCGTTTCTTGCACGTCGTCGTCGCCACGTCAATGAGTTGCGTCAGCTCATCCAGGTAATACAGCGGTGCTCGTCGGATATCCATAGCCAATGTTGCAATGCGATCCATGAGGGTCAGCTGTTTAGCACCCAGAGCCGGCAAGGATGCAAGCTCAGGTCCACTGAGCGGCGTCCGTGACGGTACATGGCGTTGTTTCCGCTCATGATAGAGTTGGCTCACTGCACGCAATGTTTCCAGGCCGGTTTCTTCCAGACGACGAATGATGTCTGCTGCGACTTCCTCAGATGCCTTGGGTTGACACGAGGACTTGAGCGGCGGCACAGCAGCCGGGATAGCTTCATACCAGTGCTCGGCTTGAAGGTCTTCGTCCCGGAGCAGTGCTTTCACCGGGACGGGTAGCTCTGGCAGACGCGGCGTCGCGATGAACGGTTTCGATGGTATTCGCGTTTCGAATGTAGCGTGTTCCACGGTTGTTCCGGCGGGTTCATGGTGCCTGCGCTGCATGCCCTCGGTGCTCTGGGGCCCGGCAGCGACCTCCGCTGCGAGACGTTGGCGCTTCCTTCGCTGAGAGCCAGCAGCAGAGCTCGTGGGCGAGACTTCTGGTACTGAAGGCGTTTGGATGTCCTGCACCGGATTTTCGAGGCCAATTTCTTGCATCACGGCCAAAATGTCCTGCTGTAGTGCGTTGTCCTGAACGACGACGGACGGTGCCGAGCTGCTGTGCCCGGTGGATTTGGTCCGACGCTTTGCCATGGTAGCTTGAGACGAATGCGCTTGATTCAGTTTCATAAAAGCTGCTTCTTGGTGTTCGCTCGCTCGATGAAAAGGCGACGCACGGTTTATGGAAGCGAGCACTCGCTAAATGAGGTAGCCGGTGAAAGCGATCCTTCCCGTGGTGTCCAAATCGGAAGCAGCTCTCTGAAAGCTCCGTCTTTTCTAGATCAACGTTGTGTGTACACTTTAAGACAGCAGTAAGCCCCAAGAAACGACTTGATGATGATCATGAACTGCTTGCTCGCCTGTGTTGGTGCCCTTGTGCCTGCAACAACGCAAAAGCCGGTGTAACAGCGTCGACGGTATGCCGCACGACGTCCTTCGGGGTTGCGCTGGATCGGCAGCGCTGCATTCCAATGAGACGTCGATGCTTCATATTCTAGTTAGACAGAGAGGATAGAGTTTCTAGATAGATACCTCGGATGCACATACGAAATTCTGCGTATGTTCCCAGTGTTGTCAACATGAGCGTTATCGGGATTTTTGGACGACTGCCTCCTTTCTTCTCTGTCGTATCTCCGGCTTTCACGATGCTGGCCTCTGGTGTCCCTCGAGCTCCATGATCAGGAGTCGAAGGATGATGATGATGATGATCGTGATGATGGCAGCGTTCAAGTCAAGATTTCGTTCGTTTCGATTGTTGTCGACGCTCTTGGAGCAGATATGGACGTCGTGGTTGACGCCTCGCTCGCCATGTTCATCTTCAATGTGTCGTGCATCGGTGCAGATGTCGCAGCCATTATTCATGAAGGCAGTCAGGTATTCTAATATATGACTACTAGTCCGATTCCTTTTTCTCTGTGCGCTGCCCCGTGGCACTCGAAAGCTTGCTTCATCGCTCTGTACATGCGCTTGACGGGTACAGGAAGCTCGCTTCAACACCTGCATCCGTTCCTGCGTCGAGTACCGTGCTGTACGATCACGGGCATCTTCCGAACCGATCTTTGGGAAAGTATTCATTCTGCCGCATGCGCAAGCGCATGCTGTTCTAATGGATAGAGGATATGTGGAATTCGACATCGTATATAATGAAACAGATACGGGAACGAAGATCCAGGCTCGAGAACAAGTCGTACCATTCCGATTCGTCTACGCTGCGTTCGTGCAAAGCTTTGACGCAATTGACTCTGAGGGCGATCGCTGCCGGTGGCTATATATTTCGAGTCCATGACCCTTTTCCTTGGGAAGAGAAGGAATGTATGCGTCTAAGGTCCCCTGTCCTAAGAGGTACCTTGCAGTTATCGTATGCGGGTGCATCGACGGCCAGAAACAGAGGAGGCATTGTCATCCTAGAGTAGTCGATGATTTGACCGGACAAGTGCGGTAATCATGAGGCATGAGGCCGTGAAAAGTCATCACAGTACGACGTTGCCTATTTTTCTCTATCGATCCGTTGGCACAATTGGACGCCCCAGTGGGTTGCGTTGCAACACAGATGTATAAAACTTGAAGAATGTATGACGCGAACGTGCCAAACGCGAGCAAAGGAGAAGACAGGGGGCTCATGCAACTGAGCTGGATAGTGATGTCGGTTACGTAAACAAGTCCTTGTCGAGAGCGTTGCGCATCGTCGTGATGCCGGCGATATATCGAAATCCACCGGCAAGGCGTCGCGGGAGCCATTTTGAAAGAAAACGACCTCTCGCTCTAAAACGGGGTATGTATCCCTAATGCCGCAGTACTGGAACCAGGATACCAAGACTTTACGTCTAAAACAAGTTTGGTGAACAATCGAAAGCTAAGAACAGAGCGCACTGTTCAGTATTGCATTTTCATCCGGTACGGATATGACATACACGTTTGTATCAAGAGAACACCCATATAAACGAGGGATGCAGAGCTTCGCAACGACACATGTCGATAACAGGACAAAGTCTGTATCTGAAATGAGTGCAGCCAGTTCTTTCTTACCTATTATTTCCCTGAAATGGACTCTGGGAAACGATATCGAGAGCACCTGGAGTGACGAAATCGATGCGAATCCCGTCATGAACGTTCGCGCCTCGTCGTCCATCAGGTAGACAGGTTGCTGCGGGCAACTCGGGCACGCGCTTCATGCGTATGCGTTCAGTCGCAACTGTGGCAGCAGGCCCGAGGCCACTCACAAATGCTGTCGCGTAGGCATAAAAGGATATGCAAACGCCTCGACGATGCGTTTCAAAACGTCAAGGTGAAGCGCATATAGCAAGCTCTGTTCCACAAAAGGAGGTCTAGGCATGTTTGCTCAGAGCGGCGACTGGTGCTGAACAGCGCCTGTTCCGTCCGACTCTTCCTGGAATCCATGGACGCTCCGAGATACCATGCCGATACCGTCCATTGTGCCAGTGCGGGGTTCCGGACCACTCACTGATCACATTCGTTCGTGATTGCGGGATGCGAAATGTCGCGATCCGAGTATTCCGTACATCTCCCTGAATAGCGATATGTTCATTGCTTGCGTTGCACGATTCCACGCTGCCAGTCAAAACTGGAGACATCTGGCTCCACTTCAATATACTGGGAACATGTCCCTGCTTCGCACTGTGCCTGACCAGCGATGGCAGATGCCCCAGAGCGACCACGTTCTCCAGACAACGGGTCCAGTTCAACGAGCAAACAGCCCTGTTGACTCAGACCTATGATTCGCCCGCGCTGGTTCGTCTCCGCGAGCAGCACGAGCTGTCGCTGATGTAACCACCTGGCAGTATAGCGAGCCCCAAGACCCGATGCCACCCAGCCCTTATCAAGAAATATAGTCAGGAAGCGTTCAAACCTTACCAGAAAACGCGCAAGCAACCGCTCTCGCGTCAAAGCACTTGCCCATGAAAACTGCGCCAACGCAGCAGTTGGAGCAGCATTGGCAACGTTCACGCCAATACCAACGTAGACGGTGAAGCGATCACGAAACACGCTCGACTCACACAGGATACCGGCGACTTTCAGACCGTCCACAAGGAGATCATTCGGCCACTTGATATGCAACGCTCGCGCTGCCTCCTGCTCGGCCTCGGGACTTTCATTGGGAATGCTTTCCGCTAACGCAAGTCCAGCGATATACTGAATGAACTGCACGGGTTGATCGCACCCATTCTGCAGCTCCAGTTGCAACGAAAACGCGAGACTTCCACCGGGCGAGTCCCAGGTCGCACCACGCCGCCCTCGACCCGAAACTTGACGATCTGCCACGACAACCGTGCCGTCGGGAAACGCAAAAGATCGTATCAGGTCTTGCGTCGACTCGAGCAGAGGTGCGTGGACGAGCGTATGTCCGACCCAGGCAGCACCTGGTTGCTGTTGATGTCGATAGCGTTCCAGCTCGACGAAGAAGGAGTGCACTGCGAAAGCGGTGACGTTTCCGCTCGCAACGCCCGAGGTCGAGTCAGCGGTGGTTTCCGGTTTCCAGCCTTGCGGCAACTGCACCAGATAGCCCGCATCCCGTAAACGCACCAGTGTCGCTGAATGCGTCTCCAGGAGTCGCTGCCGTCGGGCCAATGAGTCACAGTAGACCAGAAGACGTCGGGGCAAAGCGAACTTGTCGCTCGTCATGCATCCCAGCTGCGCTAGCACCGGACGTGACAGTGCTCCCTACGTTTCTCGCGTACGTATACGCAACGGCTTCAAAGTGAGTTTCGCGCAGAGGAAACAACGTTTTCAGGTCGCAAAACAGGCCCCTAGTATCGACGAGTTGGACCAGGCCTTGTGAACGCCCACTGACCTGCGTTGCTTCGTGGGCAAGTGCCCGGTTCGGCGAGCGGTCCAGTTCGACGCCTCTGCGCTGCCGCTGGTACAGCACTACTGCCCAGCGCCGGACGTGGTGCTTGAAGTGAGCGAACGGGGTGTTCCCTCGACGGGAGGTGCATGACGAATGACGCCAATCATCTAGAGTCCAATTGTGTAGAGGAGCAGGTGCAACAGAGCCTCCGGGAACCATGGTGGTGGTTGCGCTGGCGCGACACACCACGCCAGCAGCTGCGCGGTACGCTGTTCGTGTACACCGCAACTTGTCCCGACGAGAAGATACAACGAGAACGAGGTTTTGCTGCTGATCACGAACAAGTATATGCTTTTGTTTCTTTCGGTCCTGAGGTAGAGACTGATCCTCGAGAACACGTCGTCGAGATCGTGAAGGCTTTGACTTCGATGCGGAGTTTTGTGGAGACGCTCGAGCGCACTCTGTTCGAAGACGAAGATTCTGAGCCTGCAGCTCGTACCTACACACACGATGAACCTTGCAGTGTAGCGCATCATAGTGCGGACGCGGATCAGCAGTTTCTCGTGGAAACTGTCCGGCACGATAGGATAGCTGCCGCATATTCATCGATGTCCCAGGAAATGCACACGGCTCCTGAAGGGGCTCGCCCCGATTGCTTCTCCAAGGGAACCAGTCAAGATCATGAGACTGACACCTCGCAGCCGATACTGCGGAAAAAGGATGAAACGGACACCTGGGTAGTTGCCTTGGGGCCTGACCACTTGGTTGCTTCGCATACGCTTGCGGCCTGCGGCTGTGCACTCTTCCTTGGTCTCGAGTGGGACTTTCGAGCATGTCGCAGTCGTTCAGATGATGATTTTCGAATCATGGAGCTCTTTCAGGAGGATCTGAAATCTCGAGTTACCTGGCTTGCGCCTCGCCTGGGCCTGCAGCACAAGCACGCGTGCTCTGCCCAGTGTAAGGATCAGGCGAGGAACAGGGACTCGTCTTGGGATGTGTTGCTGCGAGAGTGGTTGCCACAAGCGATACCTGGCGGGCCACGGCATCCACAAGCAATGTAGGCGACGTTTTCTTTGTGAGGCGCATCCACGCTCACGCTGTATCTGGATTGCATCAGGAGCAGGTCGCGCTGGTGCAGGCCTTGATGCAGCACGTTGCCCAGGACTGCGAATGCACCACGAGCACTGCGACCTGCGACAACACGTCCAATGCGGTGATGTTTGAACACGTCAGGTATAAAATCCGAGAAGCACTCTGCAGAAACAGCAGATACGTATACGTGGATACCACCGGAATCGTGTCACTGAAGCAGCCGGGCGGAGGCTGCGGAAAAACGAAACGCACCTGCGGTTTGTGGCGATACGCTGCAAGCATGGTCCCAGACTCGAAACGAACAAGTTCGAAAGCCTTCAAGCTGACCTCAAACGCGTCGTGTTGCGTTCCACGGGCGTTTTCCGTTTCGAGTGTTTTGTGCCTCCGTAGCGCTGTCATATGCAGAGAGCAAAACAGATTGAGGTTCAAGCGTGGAGTCCACCTCGTCCTTTTTTGATGAGAAAGTTCACACACGGTCTATGCATGCCAACAAGACTCCGGACGGCCCGCTGTATGCCATTGACCGGGGAACTCGAGAGCGTCGCTCCGGCGTTTGCCGTACTCAAGCGCCTGTTGTGCTGGAGCACTGCAAACAAAGTCATGCGCTTTGATGCAGGTAACGTGCAAGATCAGGCTAGCTGCTATGGCGCTTTATAACATCGTTCATTGCTTAGCAACTGGCGAGTAGGTATCGGGTCCTTTGGCAGCAGCGGCAGTAGCAGTCGCAGTTTGGTGCATTGTTAGGTATCCGTTGCATTGTTAGGTATCCGAGTATTCAAGCAGAAGGGAACGAGCCTTGCCAACAATTTCTTGGACGTTCTTCTCAATGCTACCGTGCAAGTGCATGCTTTCCATCACAAGGCCTGATCCGCGATGTTTTCGTTCCTTCCTCGAACGAGAATCTTCAGATGGGAGACCTATCGGTCGTGCGGTTTCGTTGCAGGGCAAAAGTGCGGACATGTTGCTGCATCGAAATGTAGTATGCTCAAAGTATCGAATACTGGATCATCTTTACTGCTCACCAATGACACAGGAACACTGGTCCCGGTACCTATATAGACATAGGGCGCTTCAGTCACTTTGCCTTGCGAAATGTACCATACAAGTGCCTTGCTTCAGGCGAGAATCCAATGCCAGCTACCCTTGCCACATTTTTTCTCACCCAAAGGCTTCATTGTTTCGAGACGTTCCCTCGTCCGAGTTCGAAACAGTTACTTGAACGTTCGCTCGACATCAACCCGGTAGACATTCTGGAAGCGCAAGACATTTCCGTAGGTTCATCGATGCATTAGAGTCTCGGTGCAGCATGTGCTTGAGCGTCTCCCTACGACGGCTGCTGGATGTACGCTACAGCAACGACTCTGATCATCGAGTGCCTCGGTATGTGAAGTTCGCTCAGCGTACTGGACACCATGAAGTGCATTCAGCCGTGTTTCAGCGTTTTCCTCTCTACCAGTTTCACAGTGCACGCCCACTCTCGGTGTTCGTATGTCGTTCTGAACGATTCGATAGATACCGTGCAGCATAGATTCCTGCACTCGGTGTACGCTCTTGTCGAGTGAACAGGGGTGCGCTTTTCGCGTCCTACAGCACGCTCAGCCCAATACGCTACGATCAAACAACGCGACGTTCAAGTCCATTCCTTGTCTTGCAACGCATTCAACACGTTGCCGAATGCAAGTTTCCTGCCTCTTTACGATAGACACCGTTGTGAACCCCGGCGCGCTCCCATGTACTCTTGCCAAAGACGGTTCACATGCGCCGCCTGGAAACTCGTAGCGTATCTGTTACGCAGATTCATTTGAACTAGTCGCCACGAGTCTGGGCCCGTGAGCTGAGGCGCGAATACGCACATACAGCGCCTCATGAAGCGCCCGACACGAGCCTGCCTATGATTTCGGCTTTCGGGGATTCACGTTGATACGTATTGGCACCGACGCTGTAGGTCTTCGAAGCGACGACAGGCGCACCGAAACTTCGAGGTCCTCTGTGAAATGTGTATACACATCACTGATCCTACAATCAGGACGGTTCGCATCGTCTGCCCTGAGTGTCCGTTACGTTGTCGCACGACGGTTTGATCGAAACCTTCAAGACGCTTTGGAACAGCTGACAGCGCTGCACCGGTGATGCCGACGCGCCGTACCCTGACAGGGTACGTCAAAGCGAAGGAAGCTGAGCGAGCCCTGCTCGAGTCAGAAGCTACGCATCCCCTTAGGGCGCCCTGTATCTTCCTTTTTGGGTGATTCTCCCGGTTGATGTGTGTTTCGGTAGCGAGGCTATGATGACCGTTCCAGACTGAGCAATAGCTGCACCGATATTTTTCCTTCCAGGCGCTGCTCGTCCCCGTATTCGGGAGCATTCTTGCTTCTTTGCCTGCCTGGTGGTTTCCAGTGCGAGTCCTCCATTTGGCAGGTTGGCATGTGTATCATCACGATGCGCCATATCGGTTAGTTTTCATCAGGACTCGGGCGCACGGGGTGCACGACGGGACCGGAGCGTGCCTTTCCTAAAGATATATGTATCCACTGCTGCCTACTTGGCGCTTGCTCCTCTTTTCCACGGTGTGCGCGCTCATGGACCGAAGTGCGGCCTTCCGTTCGCCCCGGTTCTCGAACACAGAACCAACAGAGCAGATTAGCGGTTGAGGAGAGCGAGCACGGCTGTCGAAATAACGGTTTATGAACGAACCGCATCGTGCACGCGAATGACCCGTCTATGGATCCGAGAGCGCAGACGTTGCCTCTGCGAACAGAGCGGAGGCATTCGACTGCACTGAACGAGGGAACAGTGGTTGTCACGAAGGGCAGCTCGTCGCCAGTCTCAGCAGCGCACTTGTTGACCGCTTGTGAGTGGCGGAAAGCGAAGTTGCCGTGCAGCAGCTGGACAGAGGAATGCGGGACGGAGAAGCCACGAAGCGTGGTTCAACGAAGGATGCTGTGTTGAACGAGCGTATCGATTCTGTGATTTATGTGGGAAAGCGCTCCACTGAACTGCCCCGAGAGCTCGCGTTGACGTCACGCTCGGTTTCCGTTTATTCATACACAACAGTTTGCTCCACATTGAGTACGCACACATCGTTTGACCATTTGTCCTGAATAACGTCTCGTCGACTGAGACGAGCATCCGCCGCTCCACCTCAAGGCTTTCGCGTTTCAGTTCGAAATCGATCGTGTGTCCTTCAACGCTTGACGATATCCTCCAGGAGCGTGCTTTCTCCTTCGTGCACTCGTGTGTGCTCGTCATTGTTTGTGCCGAATGCGCGAAACTTCACACGCTGTGTCTCCTCTGATATCTTTGCTCAGAGGAGGTATGTAGTGGGACGGATCGACGAGTAGACAGTCGTGCAGATCGCAGTCGATGGGTTCTGGTCTGGATGCACGACGTAATGGGTAACGACGACGACGAGAAGGGTGGTTTATCCACCCGCTAACCGTCGAATGGCTGACTTGTATGAGGCTTTTATGTCTCAAGCGAGCCATGAACACATAAAACCCTACCATGATCGTTCTCGAATCAAAATGTTCCAATTCTGTATTTTAAATATCTTCGAGAAAAACCAAAAAGGTTGTGCTGCCCTCTGCATTCCAGGACTCACTATTCTGTGTATCATAGACGATTTCCTGGATATTGAGGAATAGGAATTCATCGTCGCACTCATGTCTGAAAGACAGGTGCTCAGTGTTCCTCGCTTCACTTGAGGCGCAAGTGCGCGACCTCCTGACACCAGATGCGTACGGTGCACATCGCCTTGGCTTTCGACCCGGAGCGCCTTCGCACCGGCTCGATACAAGGCCCAGACACAATGCCGATGCACTGCGTAAAACGGCAGATGTAGTGCATTTAACAGGAGTCACGTTTCAGGAGACTCTGGTGCCTCCGAGCCGTCCCCGGCAGGTCGCGGAATCGTTCGAGTGTTGACGCCAACGGGATCATCGATTTGTGCATCGCACCAGCGTCAACAGTGGAGCACGGAGGCGCCCGTCCAGAGGCTGGTATCGGTATCCAGGTAAACGGTAGCGTTTGCACAATACGAAGCATTTGGTTGGAAGCGTTCATTCTGGCCAGTGAGCGAACTGATCGTCGTGTCTGGTGCAGCGGACCCGCTCTGCGCAGTTCATTGGACGCCGTCCCGCTATGATCAGTCAACTGGACCTGAATAGTGCCAAGTGAACTCGGACGTCCTTGAGGCATCATCATGGCTGACAATGTAATGGCATTCATGAGCACGTGCGCCCAGAGGGAACACAACTCAGAGTGCGCGTCGCCCAATAGACTTCAGTCTGCAGCTGCTGCCGCGCAGCGGGAGTGTTTCTATATCTTTCCGAGAAACCCGCAAATGGGCGTTCCATAGACCGCTCGCCTCGACTCCGAACGGGTGCCAGGTTCCTCCACCAGATCAAGGACTGAACTTGCGGTGCGGACGAGCTCGTTTACGGGTGTGCTGTTCTTTCAATGGGGACACGGATTCCCGCCTCCTCGACAGTCAGTCAGTCTATTGACGACATACGCACCAGCCGTCGTTACGCAGGGTATCGACCGCGGATCCTCTACAAGGGCATCCACACTTCCATAAACCAGCACCAGAACAATGTATCCATTGCTCATTCTTGATGGAGGAGGATCTTTAACTCTCGCCCTATGCCACAGCTTATATAAACAGATCATCTCGGTACGTTGGGCGTCAGCAGCAGTTCCTCTGCGACAGTATCGCATCCTCGGCTTTGAGAGAGGATACGTGTTTGGTTGGTGCTTCGCGTCCTCCAACGCATACGTTCTCTCCAAAGGTCGGTTATACACGAACACACAAGTTCACTCGCTTTCAGGCTCTGATCTATGCCAGATCAAGCACATCAGCGTGCAGTGCTACACCGGTGGAGAAAGCGGCTTCGAGTTGAGGTAGCTTCGTGGGACCGCTCCAGGCTTTTGACGCTGGTGTTCTACTTGCGTTTGCTCTGTGCGCTAGGTTTTGCGCTACTCTTCGGTCTGGTTCCTTTGACGGGCGTTGGGGCACTATCAGCGTACATTCTGGTCACGTGCTTTCTACCGACCACTGTGCTACGCAAGTTCATCGGCGTGCAGTTGGAAACCTACGGAGAGAACACTGCTTGGCTGTGCTTCACAGAAAACCTGTGGCCTGCTTTCCTGTTATTTGTTTTGGTTTGGACGCTCGTTTACACGTGGCGAACGTCTCTACTAGACTCAGGTGCGCCGCCGCTGTAGGCAACAGGGCGTCCTGCCTGGTAAAAGGCTGTGCGAGACGGCAAGGCGACTTGTTGCTCCCGAGCGAATCCGTGAACGTACGCGTTCAGCTGCTTTTTTTAGACTGAAGCCCATGAGAACCTGCGACTGAGCGTCTCGAATAGAGAGGTGTCATCAGACATGTAACCGGGATGACCAGGGTATGAATAGAGCTCATGCGTCTGGCTTCAGCACACGAGCTATATCAGTCGCCTCGCTAGTATGGAGAACGCGTCGGTGCGGCTCGTGTGATCGGCCTCAGCACAACATGTTCGTCAGGTATATCGCGGATGTATCCGATGACCACAAGTATTTTCTCGATCAAGCACAGCCCTCATTACATGAAAGCACAGGAAATGATGCGGGAAGCGTAGCTACGCGCCAAAACACCGCGAAACAGCAGTTTTGCCTGGAATGGCACGTTTGAGACGCAACGGATAATCGCTCCTCCTGCTCACATTTGCCATGCTACACTCACAACACACTGAATGCTCTGTCCGATGCACATCAACGATGCAGAGGCACAACTTGCTCCGGAAACGCTACGTTCGCGACGTTAACACAATGGCTCACGGATCCAGGGCGCATCTCAGTGTTCAACACGCTGGAGACCAGAAAGCCCTGCACGACCTCCGTGCAGCTCATCACCATGGTCCAGAATGGAAGTATTGCGACAATCGTGTGTGACCTGGCGAAAATGGAGGGCATTCTCCTGAACGCTCCGGATCAAGAACCCGGGTGATCCTTCTTCGCAGTGACCCGCTGCAGTGATGCAGGCGCAAGTACCCAGACTGCAACTGGTTCGAACACGATCATAATGAGCACACTTATCAGGATACCAGCGTATGCAACAAGCCGAAAGCCTGCGAGAGCCCGGATATCCGAGGCTGAAGCCGATGCAGGTGCCTGCAGGCGTCGTCGTTGCGTATCCAGGAGAATCAGAACATATGCTATGAGTCGCCACAGATTATTGACAGCAGTGGAGCTGTAGTTAACGAGCAATTGCTTTCGCTTTCGAAATAAACCTTCCAATCGAATATTTACTGCAGTCATGACCATATTCGGGAGAAAGTACAGGGCAGCGAGGCTCAGTGTCGACCCGAGCGGGGGTACGCTCGCACCGCCGCTGAGCTGTGCGAACGCCGTCGCAAGCAACGGAGCCAAGTAGACGACGAAGAGTTCCATGAAAGCAAGGATGCGGAAGATTTGCCGCACTTTTGGTTCAGACAGCATATCGGGTACGTTTCCTCGTCTCTGGAGACGGCCGAGAGCGATCCAGTAGGTTACGTAGAGAAGCAGCGCACTGGAGGTCCCCAGGCCGACGCACAGTGCCTGCCGCTTTGAAACAAGTAGCGGTGCTGCTGCTGCAGCTGCTGCCGCTGATGCATCATACCACGGATTCTGCAACGAAAACATCCGCGTTGGATACCTCGGAGCTCGGAAACGACTAGTGACGCGTCGCTGAAAGCGCGGCGGTGTTGTCGTTCTTCGCAGGCTTACGTGGAACGCTTGTCCTGGTACGAAGGTCTCGTTCGTATCTGGCTCTACTGGCGTTCGCCGTGCGTACACGCTTTGGCTAAAGGCAAGCTCAGCGTGGATGAAAAGGCGCTTCCGAGCCATTGATGCGTTCTCCCCGCACCAGCGACAGTACCCGGCTTCGTCGGGCGCACAGGAAAGTCGCAGCACAACAACCTGCGAGCAGAGCGGCGACTTTTATAGAGACGGTGTTGCTCCCGCCGTGGCTCTTCACCTGTGCTGGAGCGACACCTGTTCCGCTCAAGGTATTCCGCGACGATATTAACTGTCTTGGAGGTGATGGACCGCTGGGTGCTGTTTGTGGAAACAAGGCTCGCAAACTCGCGGCCTTTGCGGAAGCCGCTAGCAACACGTCGATGAAGGTCGAGCGCCTCGTTAGCCACGGTGGGGCCCAGAGCAACGCAATGCTCGCACTTGCAGGTTTCTCTAGTGCTTTAGGGGTCCGGTTCCAGTACGTAACCCGTCCGCTGCCGCGCTGGCTTCGAGAGCGGCCGTGCGGGAACCTCAAGCGGGCACTTTCCCTTGGTATGGAGCTCTGGGAGTGCCGAACCTTTACCGAATATCAAAGCACCGTTTCCGAGCTCGAGCAGGAGTACCAGCGGCAAAGCGAGCAGATCGGCTACCCGCAGAAGTTATTCGTGCCGCAAGGCGTTGCTTGTCCGGAGGCAGCGGTTGGTTTGCGCAGACTGGCGGAGTCTATTGCCGCAGAGGACCTGCGTGATATCCGAATGGTGTGTGTCCCAGCAGGCACTGGCACGACCGCGTGGTACCTGCAACAGTACCTGCCAGCGAATGTGCAAGTACTGGCAGTCGCTTGTGTAGGTGATTCCCAATACCTGAAGGCCCAGTTTCGGCGACTGGAAGCACGTACCCATGCAGCTTCTCGAGGCACAGCGGTGTCGCTACGACGGAGCGTACAAGTGTTGCCGAACGAGTCCGGTGGTTTCGGGACGCTGAAATCGGAACTCTACAGGTTGTGGCGGGCATTACCGTCTTATTTTGATTTGATTTACGCACCGCCGACGCTCCTCGCGCTCAGTGCATACTTTGCAGATGCCCCGGAACGGTTGAGAGATGTGCTGTACGTCGCTACTGGCGGTTCTGAAGGCAATGCCACTCAGCTGAGGCGCTATCAGAGAAAGTTCGGTCAGCAACTTGAGTCCATATGCCTGGACGCTTCATCTATGATGCCGGTACGTGGAACAGCGAGACGCTCGCTCATCCGATGAGAGAGTGCTATCCCGAAGGCAATGCCACCCAGCTGAGGCGCTATCAGAGAAAGTTCGGTCAGCAACTTGAGTCCATATGCCTGGACGCTTCATCTATGATGCAGGCACGTGGAACAGCGAGACGCTCGCTCATCCGATGAGAGAGTGCTCTCTGCAGGTGTTTCGCGTGCAGCGTGCTTGAGTGCGCTATCTACTGGCACCTGGCGTGCGATGCAGACCCCGAAGGATTTCCACGAAGCGCTATAGCTGTCGTGAATGCCATAGAAGATGCACGGCGGGCGCTGGCGATGAGCAGGAATGGAGCAGGTGATGCGAAACCCTCAGGGACGAAATCGTGCCGCGAGGCCGCCTCTCCGGTATCACCGCGGCGTTGCCGGCATCCGAAGCCGCAGCAACCTGTAGACGGCGCTCAAGCATTTTTCAGTGACGCGAGACCTTTGTTTCAAAATCAGTCCATGTGCATGTTGCGAAAAACGGCCACGAACGGTAATCAACGCATCGTTGTTGTGCATTCGGACTTGCCACGCAAGCGACTGCCCACTGAGGCTGCTCACGACGATCCCTAACGCCTGTGCTGGACGCAAAAGCATGCCCATTACAAAAGTGGCATGTGCCAATCCTCGAGCTGCGCATTGCATCTTTCGCAGAAGCCGACACTCATTTCGGCGCGAGCACGTCGAAAGCTCGCCAAAGTGGCCCCATATGAGCAGCAAGGATGCTTGAACTAGACGCGAGCGCCAATCGCCCATGCAACGTCATCAATGGATCGTTGCGTGTCGAACCGCGCTCGTAGATTAAACAAGTACCAGTCGCGATTGGGTGCGCAGTGTGATCTTAAGAGCGGAGCACTGTTCGCAAAGGCGCTGGGATAAACCATATTAGGATAGTGCACACAACAAGCGCAGTGCGAAAGCATTCATGCTCAAGTAAAAGCAAAGCATGCTTGCCCCGTGGCGGTGTCGTTGCAATACCCTTTGGCGGTCTAGGATCAATACATCGACCAGGATTTTTCTTCGGATGTGTGCTTGCTGTTACCGACAAGAGAAGCGATTACCGCGGCGCTTTGGATACCGATGGCTACCGCCTGCTCCATCGATCTACGAAACTTCCAGATGCCGTGCTTGTCTCACACGCTCGCGGTGGCGATGGATGCTCCGTCACCATCGTCGCTTCACCGAGACCGAATGACTCCAAATTCCGTCGACGAACCTCGACTCGCTGCCGCTGCGGAGCGTGCTGATCGGCTCTGCAGGTGTACCTCCGCGCGGTGAGCGCACCTAGACCCCGAGCAGACTTCACTCCCGAGCGCGTCTGCAAATGCTTACTGATTTTCTGCCTTTGAACGGACGAGAGGACGACGAGCCGCGCTTGGATACATGGTGAGGTGCTGGATAGCAACCTCGTGTCCCGGTTGGTACACATGAATCACGGCTATGTCGAATGGTCGTGCACGGGAAAGTGCCCAGCAGCAGCAGCAGCACCTAGCGACAATCATGAATGCCCATGGATGGGGTACTATTGTTCAATATTGAACCTAAATGAATCATATAAACAAGCTTCCAGCGTTGCAACTGCTGCAGCGCTAACCGTATCCTTGCATCTGAGACTCGCGGAGCGGCTTTGTTATCGCCCAGTTCGAAAGTTCCGTATCGACGCGCTGGCGGACGCGGATAACAAACTTGTGAGCAAGCGCGGATACCGGGCGTAAACATCCTGTTAATCAAGCAGTCCGAGTGTACTGAAGAGCGCGTCTGGTTCGGTGCGGCACTTTCGACCTATGCGTCACGGGTCGTGGACGAATATCCACGGGGTTGCTTTGCTGCTGATCTCGTCGGACTCGGAGCGAATGCTGCAGCGTGCACGTCCTTAGAGGCTGTCGGTCAGGAGCTGCGAACCCAACGCCTTGTTCGACGTGCAACTGCCCAGATTTGTGTCCAGCGATCTCTTTAAAAGTTATAGAGAATATGTTGCTTCTTCAAGCCCTGCTTCAAGAGGTACGCTTCTACTGCTGACGTCATTCCCGGGAGACCGCACAAAAACACGAGTGTTTGCTCAGGAGGCGTCTGCACACCGTCCCGTTCTAACGCGTGCTGAACGTAACCGCGTTCGCCTGTCCAGGAGGTGTCCGGTTGACTCAAGACGGGAACCACCTGGACACCGCGCTCCTGTTGCCATTGTGCAAAGCGTTCCTGGTAGGCCATTCGGTGCAGGTTGCGGCATCCATAGTAAAGCTTGACGGAATCCATATGAGCCAAAAAGCGATCATCCTCCAATACCGCTCGGATTGGCGCAATACCGCTTCCAGTCGCGAAGAGCAGCACATGTCGGATAGCGTCACGGGTATCAGACCGGAGCGCGAAGCCCGAGCCCTGCGCCACTGTGACCTCCACCGATGATCCAGGCGTTAAAGCGCATAGCCAACGCGTTCGATCTACCTGTTTCACCAGCAGTTCGATACAGTCTGCGGCGTCAGGATGATGATGCGGTGGTGAGGTTATCGAGAAGAAACCCGGTTTCGCTTGCATCGAATCGCGTCGAAGCATCACATACTGACCAGGTACGTGATAACTCGTGACGATTTCCTGGGGAACAACGCACTCCAGAAGGAAGAGATCTTCAGCCTCTGGACGATTCCTCCGAATAACACCTGTATACCACAGCGGTTGGGTCTCTTTCTGCTCGGTCGGAGCGGTGGCCTTGAGTAGCACCACCCCGACAGTGGTAAGCTTTCTGAAAGGCGTCCTGGGACCCAAAAACATGATTTTGGCGTTCCTCTGCATTGACCATCCAGCTGCAACAGTCAACAGCGGTGCGGAGCGGTCGCAGTTCCGCTGTATCATGTTTTTGCGTTTCGAGCCGAACGACGACGATGCCGTACATGCAGCCGCCCGAACGCTCAACCAGCATATCGCCTTTGTCCTGCATGTTTCTAGAGTACGCGGGAAACTGGTCTCCGATATCGAGCTCGGCTGCAAGACAGGTGCCGCGAACGACAGAATGCTGGCAACCTGAGTCCGTACACCCAGCAGCCTCATAACCGGGCCAGATAGTCGGTTATCCCGCTGGAGCGCGTCTCTCCATAGTTCAGAAACTTGACCTGTCGCACCCCAAGAACGCACCACTGGTGCCCTTGCCATACTCATTGCAGTTCTGGAGAGCACGATTCGCTGCTGCTGCTGCTGCTGCTGCCCGCGCTTGACGTGCTGCATCGCGTCAGTTGCAACGGTTTTGCCTGGCTGTGACGCCGCCTTCACGCCCGGTCACCGGAAGCGGGAGAGTCGTACCGCCGCGAGCCCTATCCAGCGCTGCACGAAAACAGCACAAACCCGAATCAGTGCTTCTTCGAGTGTGCGTAGAGCGTTTCGAGTTCGGTTGCAGCTGCTGTTGCTCCGGCTGCGCGCTCGTGTGCTTTCCAGAGCCCAAGCGTGCTGCCCTAGCGTCTATGCACCCTACAGAGTCCGCTTCTAACGCAGAGCCTCTTATTCTCGGATTTTCAAACAGCGTCTCCAAAAACACCCGAGTCCTGTGCTTTAGCTAAACGCGTCGCTTTCCGCAAAGCGTTCGTTTGCAGAGACGAAGCGCGGCTACGTTGATGCAGGTGCTGGTGCTTCGTCCCGAAGAGCAACCCAGGTACAGACTCCTTGTCTCCTACACAGACGGCAAGTGTCAACAGTCTACCAGATAGACAACTGACCGCTATACGACGATGGAAGCTGCGAACCTCGAGACTCGTTCGCGTCCACGCTGAGCTCAGCTCTAGTGTCGCTTGAAGCGAAACACCGACGCCTCGTCGTCCAGCGCACTAGTCACCTGGGTTGCGGGCAGAGCGTTTTTCGCTGCTGCACCCGCTAGGAGCGACGTGCTTCCGAGTCGAACTACTTTCTTGTCAAAGAGGCACTAAGTGGAAAGCCTAGCGAATGCACAAGGCCTGTAGCTGCTCTACGCTCGAGTAGAGAAGTCAGCTACGCATCGGGAGCTACGCGCTCTACCCGGGTGCCATTTCCACCGGGAAAGCGCGTTATACTTGGCGGGTAGGTACCACCAGGGAAGCGCTTCATCCAGAAAACCAGGCGTTTTCTTCCTTGTGCACTTGCAAAATCCGGGCAGCCTACCATAAAATCACTGAATGGACGTACCGAGCGCAGTGCAGGGTCACCAGTTGGCGCTACAGTGGAGACGCGCCTTTTTTCGAGCGGATGCAACGCATCTGGAGAACGCTGCGCTCCGGAAGTTTTATGAGCGTCAGAATGAACTGCTCGATCAGTACGTGTCTTTGCCGACAGCCCCGGCGGATGCGAGCTGCTGGCCAGCGGCATCAACGCCAAACCTCTCGACAGAAGCGCCTGAGGAAGCGAAGCACCTGCTGACTGCGGAGCCAACGCCCAGCGTCTCCTACACGAGCTGCACGTCGACCGAGGAGCGTCCAGGGACCGCGGTGATGCCTCCGAACAAGTCGCAGCACCAAGGAGTCGACACCGAAGACTACGCTCGACGCGCGATCCTTGCATCCAACGGAGCGAACCTGCTGCTTCTCCTTGGGCAGGCGTATGCCTACGTGTCCATGCAAAGTCTCGCGCTGTTGGCCAATACCGTGGATGCCGTCCTCGACTTTTTCTCTGGTGTCATTATCGGTCTGACGTGGTATGTGCGCCACCACCGACACGATCGCACCACTCGCTATCGATACCCGGTCGGTAGGACGCGGCTCGAGTCGGTGGGTGTGATCCTCATGGCCGTTCTCATGACCGCACTGACCTTGAATGTACTGACGCAGTCCATAGAGTCGCTGGTGCTGTACGTGAGCGGCTCGGAACGGTCATCAACAGTGCACCCATTTACCCGCCCAGTGCTCATCTGGATCGGTGTGGCCCTGTTGAGCAAGGCAGCGCTCTTCCTCTACTGTCGTGTATCTGTGCAGGACTCGGTTGCAGCGTTGGCTATGGACCACTGGAATGACTGTCTGTCGAATATGGGTGCCCTGAGCGCTGCTGCTCTGGCGCAGTGGTGGCCGCCCGCAGACCCTCTCGGTGGCATGCTCATCTCTGCTTTTATCCTACGCAACTGGTGGCGGCTGACCTCACGACATCTGGATCAGTTTTTGTCGCGCTCGGCATCCTGTAGGCTGCACTCTGTGGTAACTTTTGCAGCGCTTTGGCATGATTCGCGGATTCGAGCGATCGATCGTGTTTGTCTGTACCACGTGGGTCCAGCATGCTTTGCCGAAATCGATATTGTGCTGGATCCGCAGATGCCGCTGGTTGTTTCTCATGACATTGGGGAGTCGCTCCAGGCCCGCATTGAGTGTTTGCCTTACGTGGAGCGTTGCTTTGTGCACTTGGATTTTGAGACAGCCCATCGGACGGAGATAGAACACCAATGGCCCGTGTGAGCTTTGCATGCGTTTGGAGCTTTCATCGGAGCGAGAGCACGGCAACCTCGACAGATTTCAAACGCTGGGGAGCGTTGCACGATGTTCTCTGCAGGTACTGGTTGTGCTGCCCGCGGCCTGTGCGTCAGGGGCTTTGCGTGGAAGCGAGAATGTTGTCTGAAAGACAGATATCGCCCGAATGCCACGGCAGTGCGGCAGCTATTCGCGGGTGAGTATATCTGGATACAGAATACGCGGATGCCGCACTCTAGGTTTTCTGATACAGAAGAACGAACCCTAAATCTATCTGTTGGGCAGCAACAAGTTTCGATATCAGATACTGGCCTTGATTTCCTTCTCGATTAGGCTCATCGTCAGTGAGACAAAAAGGAATGCCTCAAAACCATGGAGCGTAGATGAAAATCCACTCGAAGACGCCTTCCAGTCTGTTTAGACCGGCTGTCTGCGATCGGTTTCATTTTCTCGTTGTTTATTTTATGCCTAAGAGGCTGCTCCACAAAGTTAGATCGCGTCTGCCAATCGGGTATCGTCTTTAGCATCGCACACCGTCTTGTACTGATCGCAGCGTTAAAGTCTCGGTTCGTGAACTCCATGTGTTTGTTGCCACTGGTTGAACTAATCGATACAAGGAGACCACGAAGCCGTGTACGCTGTGCCATTGGGTGCTCTGTTAGCTCTTCGTGCTGATCTGTCGACGAAACGCTCCACTGGCCTCGCTCCAACTCAACATCCTAGGGTGTATATTCCAGCTCATCCCTTAGATTTTTCGAAAATGAACGCATTTGTTTATAGCCTGAGATGACGACCTTCCCGCATCGAGCAGCACATGCGGAATAAAGACCAAATGTGCCCCGGTTGGTCACCATGTGCTGAACGCTTCATCAATTCGCCCGGTGGAGCGATCGTGACGATTCAGGACGCAAAACTCTTCTTCTATGGGGATGAACCATGGTTGAGAAGAAGGAATGAAACCAGCTCTACCCCTCGAAAGAATCTAAAAATGCTCGAACTGAAGCAGAACGGCTAAATACCACTATGTCCAATAGAAGGACTTCACCAGACGTCTGGGACAAGTCTTCAATGACTCTACAAAAAGAGGGCGCTGCTGCATGAGTGTTCTCTTCAGCGGAACTGAGGCAGCCAAATGAATCCACCGCAGCTAGAACAGATGATGATGTCGACGTTCTCTACGATTTCGAGCGTACGAGCAACGGGCTCCCGCTCAGCAAGTATTCATCTACGCTGCGATTGTCTCGTTTGAAGCAAGTCTCATCGAGTGAGAAAACAAACTGATGTTCCTGTGCTTCATACCGATCGCGACGTTCCAGGAACACCGTGCCTGCGATTTCGGTAGAAGCTGGCTGTGAATGAACTAGCACTTTATTGCGATTGGATCCCGGTGTTTTCAGGATCACGCGAATAAGCTGTTGCGAAACAGAGACGCCCGTGGTGGCTACTATGGACGCATTTGCTTCCCGTAAATTGATCAACTGGTCGTTTTCTATCACTGATTGCAGGCAGGCTTTGAGAATATCAGGTTTCGGCCCGGAGCGCATATACTTGTTTCTTTCAGTGCTCGTTCAGCATCTGCGTATAGTGGTATGATTGACATCGAGGTGCAATGCAATCATCATTGCATTGTTCAGTGAAGAATACATATGCCGTATGCAATTCCTCCACAATCTATACAGAACATTACCTAGTGATTTCGTCCTCCTCCTATATACCGTAGCCGCGATGAAACAAAATTGAGTTGAAAGACTATCAACCGAAGCGCCTTTACGTCGTAACAGCGTCGGGTACTCGAAATTCTAACGCAGCCGCGTACCAGCAGCGGATCGAGACGGTGAACGGACGCACCAGCGCATACCTCTATGTACGGTATTCGCCTCTACCAGATACGCAGCATACCAGCGATCGATGCGAACAGGCATCGAAGTGCCCTTGGTACCCAAGTTTTGCCGTCCGAGCATGCCTTCCTCGAAGACGCACCTTGCATCGATCCTCAGATCGTCGAAAACGACACCAAACATGCTTCTGCACAGCGTCCTGTCGTACAAGCGCGCCAAGTAGGCGTTTGTTGTCAGCACGGTGCTGTCTGACGCTTGGACCGCACGACTGCAGATGCTACCGATCCCGACCAGGTCCACGGCACCTGATAGCTGACGAGCAGGTTCCCCTGCGACTCCAAGCCCGGTCATTGGCAAGCACACGAGTCGCGCTCAACGTGCAGAGCGCTGTGTCGATCGCCGATGCTGCCCTTGGTCTAACGATTCAGAGTGGCAATGTTTACAGCAGGCACGCGCCGCTGACGCACAGCTCGAGGATCGCTTCCATTCGAGACCACGGCGACAATACGTGACCATTTCAGCGCACCGAATGCGACTTCTCCGTCACTGGCGTGCAGCTCAACTAGGCGTCGTGCAACGCGCATCTTAGCTTCCAGGACCTCGAGAGAAGCGTCCGTCGGGTCGCAGAGCCATTCCACAAAGCCCGCCATACTAGCCAACGCGACAACTCCGATTCTCGACAGACTTAGCGCAGCGAATACCGCCGCAGCAGCCAGCCGCTCTTCTTCCGAAGGATGCCGTGCACAGTCCAGGACAATGGGCAGTGCATTCGTGAACGCCTTGACGGGATCCGCATCCCTGATCGCATCAGTGAACAGATGCAGCACCCTTTGCTGCCGAAATTCGAGGTCGGATTCGGCGGCTCCGTACCCTGAGACGGCTGCTGATGAAAGCGGCTCGTCGAGACCTGCCAGGAACACACTCAAAGCGCGCAAGGAGGCCACTCGAATATCGCACACGCTCGCCGTTTGAATGAAACGAAGCGTTAGTTTCAAGGTGTCAACGTCCGCAAGCAGCACGTCCATCCCGCGTTCACAGAGCCCCAGAGCGCCTACCGCGGAGATCAGATGCACCAGCAGCGTCGTCCGACGAACTTGATCAAGTTGTACGGACCAGTGTGCTGTCTCAGTCTCGCCATCTACCACGTGAACCAAGAGAAAGCGCCCAAGAATCTCTACGAGACTGGCGTTCATCCAAGCGTGGAAGGCGCAACGGCTGGAGCCGGCACTGGTGCGCACGAACCTCAGAATCCCACACATCCAAATAAACCAGCGTTCCGCCAAGTCGCTCGAGGCAGGCTCGTCTGGCGCCAACAAATAGGCAAGGTGTTGGCGTAGCAGCACATCGAATACCGAAATTTGGTCGAGCAACTCGGCTGCTATTGCACTGCGTTGCATAAAAGCCCCAAGCACATCCAGCAAGTTCAAGCGGAGTAGCAAGTCCTCATCCAAACGAACAGGAGCTGCGATTTTGGCTACAAGCACGGTTGGCAACAGCCGACGTGCGGCAATCTCTGCAACAGACGAGTAGTCGCAGATCTCAAGCAGCAAGTTCAAGGCTCGGATATGCGCAACCGCACCCGCTGCACCCGAGAGCATCTCCTGTACGAGGATTTGCGCGCCTCGTGCTTCGCTGAAGAGCACAACTGCGCCGCGGAACGGCTTCAGCTGTACCAGGTTCTTCAGGATTTTTTCACAAATTCCCGCAGCTTCGGTGGATGGATCATCACGGAAGCTCAGCAGCACCAGTGACAGGATATCGCTGGCGTGCTGTGCAGTTGTGCTGGGAGCGTTCACTTCTGGACCTGGCGCTTGTGCGGCCTCTATCTCCGGACGAAGCTCGTTCGTACTTTCAAAACGTTCGATAATAGTGTCTGCAACTTGCTGACAAAACGCTTCAGGCAAGTCATTCCGTTCAAGAAGGAGACAAAGCAGACGGAGCGCAGCTGTGCGTACCAGCGGGTACCGGCTGCTCAGACCGAGGTGGATGAGCTGGAGCACCTGCTCTATAGGTACGACGTGACGCACTCGGGCACTTGTTGCAGAGAGCTTGACCAGTTTCTCCATTGTTTTCGTTAATACCTGCATGGAATCAAATATGTTGTCAGAAGGTACCGCGTCGCTGTCTGAAGCCTCGAGCGACGCCCGCACCGCGTACTCCTCCAGTGTCCAGCCCAGCAGCGGTAACGGCAAACGCTCCAGCAAGTCCAGTGCCGCACACTCCGACAGTGCTCCAGCGTCTACATATTCCCTCACTGTATCCAATACTTTATCGGGAGTCCAGTCATTGTGGTGAGCGTTCATTCAGCAACAGGTTATCACGCTTTGAGATAGACATATCCAGAAGCAATCTCCTGATCGGCGGCGGGGCGCATGTCAGCCGCTGCGCGTGCACGCGCACCTGGCAGATCCGGCGGGCACGAGACACGACGCTCTGGTCGCTCCTGAGGGGAACAGTGATCCTGATCACTGGCGTGCTATTCTACTGTAAAAGTTGTATTCGCGTTGAGGTCGTAGCAAAGTATAGGTTTTTTGTTCCATCCTATTCCGACCCTCAATTGAGTATATTCAAGTGTTTTTTCGAAGTATATAACAGAAGCGTTCAAAGAGCGTTCGTTTTCAAAAAAAATAAAAAAAGGAAAGTCATGGAAATGGAAGTGGAGGATCCCGGAGGGCCGATATCGCCGGCCGTCGGAAAAGAAGGATAAACATGGCGGAGCGAAAAGGAACAGGAAGTGATGAGGAATCAAAAGGGGGCGAGGTTCTACGTCGAAGGCGGCAAGAAAGGCAACTGTACAACGAGATAGTGGTGAAAGCCTGTGTTCTTAAATATATCAAGGATCCGTAGAAGGAAAAGTTGCGGGACGCCATCAAAAACCGTCTCGAGTCGTACTCCATGAGTATGATAAAGGCTTCTTCAGGACCGACGCATTTGGTGAGGGAGATGTATCGCTACGTGACGAACATGGAAACGGTCGAGCTTCCGGACGAGTTTTTCGACAACACATTTTTTCGTCACTTGATGCTTGGCATAGAGGAAGCGCGGAGGGAAAATAAGCGGGTGAAAGTCCTCCACGAAAACTTCGCGGAATTCCTCCTCGAGGGTACCCGATACAGTGGTGACGCGGATATCTACACATATGGGGCGATGAAGTACCTGACGAATCTGAAGAACCATTTCAGAATGAACCTCGAACATTTCATGATACGCGCCGTGTTTGCACTGTACCCGGGCATCTCTCGTAACGGAAAATGGGCGATTATCAACGGCATCACGAACGATCGCAAGCATGAAGATGAGATCGAATTCGTCGGAGAGAAGGCGTCACGCAGGGGCACAAATGAAGCTTCTGTAATCCGTGCGGCTATACAAGAGCACCGCGCAGTCTTGGAGTTAGCGAATCCAACAGACAAGATATCAGAGTTGAGAGAAGATAAGGAAAGATACTATCGCCTCGTCCTGCGGTATTTCGTGTTTTTGGACCGTGAACTCGAACGCAAGGCAGAGGTGAAGCTGAGTGGGGAAAAATGAAGCGTGGGAGAGATGGAAGGCTGCCCTAGTGGGGAAGCGCTTCAACGTGGTTCCAATGTGCAACATCAAGTCACATTTTGTGAGTATGGACTCCAGAATCCTTTACGGCATCATGAGGGAGATCAGTCCGGTGTTCAATGCTAACAAGGAGGAGTTCTCCGGCGAAAATCGTGAGACGTACTGGAAGAATATCTTCGATTTCAAACATCTGAAGTGAGCAAACAAAAGGTATTCACTGGGATGATCGAAACCGATGGAGTAGCCACGTGTGTACAATATCGGCGCTTGAAGAAAAATCGTCCAGTTCCGCCCTCGGCTTCGCCCGTTACGAAGCATGAAGATGAGAAGGAGTCGGATCCAGCGATGCAGGAGGTAGAGGATAACGATCTTGTCGTTCACGCGGCGAAGCATGAAGAAAACAAAGAGGAGGATGCTGCGACGCAGGAGGTGCATGATAACGACCTTGTCTTTGGCGTGACGAACGATGAAGATGAGAAGGAGGCGGGTGCTGCGACGCAGGAGGTGCAAGCTAACGACTTTGTCGTTGGCGTGGCGATGCATGAAGATGAGAAGGAGGAGGATTTTGCCACGCAGAAAGTGCAGGATAACGACTTTGTCGTCGGCGCGGACCCTGGGAATACGAATATCATAACCATCGCAGCACCGAAGCGTACGGAAGATAGTGCTGATGGTAACTTACGTCAGAAAGACATGCGTCTTTTTTGAGGTTCTCGAGAGCAATATACTATCGAGAACCGGGAACAATGAATGCAAGGAAGGAAATTGCTGCATGGAATGTAGGAATGAAGGATCACCTGGAAGCTTTGAGCGAGGTGACGAGCCGAGGAGCGGACTTTGCAGCTTTTCGAAAATTCATGGAAGTTCGCGTTCCTCATTGAGATACGCTGTGCGAGGAGTATGCAAAGCCCCGGTGGGCTCGTTTGCGAATGAATTTGTATTGTGGAAAGCAGCGGGCGCTCGCGAATTTTTTCAATCAGTTGAGTGCCCTGAAGGAGGATGAAAATCAGAGGCTGGTAGTGGCATACGGAGCAGGGCGATGGAAGACCCAAAAAGGGTGTACACCAGCTCCAACGACAAGAACGTGCAAGGAGTGTGCACGGCGTTTTGTTATAATACCGATAGATGAGTTCCGAACGTCCTATACACACCACGAGCTGGGGTGTACACTTCAGAGGGTGGAGATGGAAAAGTGCCAGAGGAGCCATGAGGATATAGCAAAGTACGGACCGCTGACGGAGGAGCAAATGGAAAGGAGGGCAAAAGTGCAGGGGCTATTTGCATTAGTGAGTACAACTTCCAATCGCAAGAAACGGATGGAGGTTTTTAACCGAGACTTTAACGCCGCAATCAATATACGGAGATGATTGGTAATGGAGAAAAGACCTCCAGAGTCCACAGGAGGGAACGTTGTTGGACAACCTTCCCAAGTCGAACTATATGAGAAAAACTTGGAATCAGTAGAAGATGGCCCGCCGAGAAAGACGAGGGGGCGTCTGCACATCACTTGGAGACGTTTCCTCGAAAGCGGGTTTCTCGCCGCTTCTGTACACCGGTGGCATCGTTCGACTGTGCGCCCGCTCTACCGGTGGTATACCGACACAAACGCACCCTCGCACGCAAACAATCACACAACGGGCAGTGCTCGCATCTCAGACGTTACTCAAGGCCTGGATCCGAGCGCTCGTGGCAAGAATGTCGTCGGTTTCGCGTAGACTGTGTACTCTGGTTTGGTGTTTGCTCGTGCTGGGCGTATTAGCTCGGGTTCCGGTGACGGGCGCGCTTCAGTTTTTCCTGAAAAGTGGCCAAAAGAAGTGTTTCAGCGAGGACGTGACCGCGGGGACCCGCGTTCTAGGCGAGTACCTCGTCACTGCCGGCCCAGGTAAACTTGATGTCGAGCTGGTGGTCACTGGACCTGACGGTAAGGTAATCTTTCAAAAAGACAACATCGATCAGGGAAAGTTCACGTTCGAGAGTCCAGCGGGACCGCAGCGCGGTCAGCACCCGCACGGTAACGTTGGAGAGGCGGACAAAGAGCACCAAGAGTTCGACGAAAACTACGGAGACGTATGGCCTACCTACAACTACCAGTTTTGCCTTTCGGGAAAAAACGGTGACGGGCCCGAGACGAAACGCAAAATTACGCTCCACGTCAGTACGGGAGCCGCGGCGAAGGACTACTCAACAGTAGCCAAGGTAGAGCACCTTGATAACCTGGAAATCGCCCTGCGGCGCATGGAAGATGAAGTGAAGTCCATTCTGGAAGAACTGGAGCATATGCGGGCTCGTGAAGAGGCTATGCGCTCAATCAACGAGTCGGTGTCGCGGCGCGTGCTCTGGTACAGCATCATCTCTTGCTTGGTTATGATCGGAGCAGGTATCTGGCAGGCACGCTACCTCAACGCTTTCTTCAGGGCAAAGAAACTGATTTAAACGAAGAGTGTACGCGTTGAAAATGCACGTCCCGTGACGTGCCTCGTCAACCGGGGCGCGCGAAGCGGCTTTCTGGAGACCGCTGCAGCCTCTGCGGCTGCATAGGCACTGCGTCATGGCCTGGAATGCGAGCGACGAAAACCCTGGCGAGAGGGCGAACAGGCCTCTGCTCGCCGCTACACCCTATGCGACGTCAGAACAACGGCTGCACCCAGGTTTGAGACGCTCAACAGCGAGTCCGTTTCCGAGCAGCATATCAGCAGCTGTTGCTCTGCGCAAGCCGTGCCTTCAGTGGCAGCAATGACTGCACTGAGTGTGTCAGGTCAGGGCTTTGTCCCAGGCATGGGACTCGTCAACGATGCTCCGAGAGGATCCGCAAGAGCACCCTTGAGCGCTTTCATACCGATCGATTTGGTGACGTGCATCGCTCACCTTCGCCTGGACGACAGCAGCAGCTGCAGTAGAGTTCAGACAGCAAGGCTCGATGAGGTCATCCTCAAAATCGAATACGCGCATGGTGAAGCACAATGATTGTCGTATGCTGGATACGTATCGCGCAAAGTGCCTCAAGCGGGTGGTAGATCGGGACGAGGCGCTTCTGTAGCGCTCACGACGCGGTGATCGGATTCGATCTGCACTCGACTTTCGACGCAGCGCACGTACGAAGTACTCTCAATGGTAAATGGAAACGACAGGAAATCACTTGAATGCTCAGGAGACCAGATTGCGTCCTGTCCGCTTGGTCTAAACTCCCCAGGCTGGTCGTTGCACGTTCCAGCGGAGCGCTGCGTGCGAGTCCTCTCACTGCCCGCAAGACACTCGAGTTCGAGGCTCGGACGTTCATCGGAAAGAGGCTCTCCCCGGATCCCGTCATCGTTCTTAGGTAACGAGGCAACGGGTTCTGTGCGCTGCCGGTTCATCATACTGTACCTGGCAACCGTAAACACGTGGCTGCAGGACGCTTCTTATGTAAGCGCTCGCTGAAAGACGTGTGGCAAGGCAGTCATCGCCAGCAGCTGGAAGCATCCAGACAGCGCTGCATACCGAGGCTGAACGATGTAACCAACGCGAAGCGACGTGGAGTCCGCCAAGTGGTTCGCCAGAAAAACCTGCAGTTCAAAACCGTGCATGCCTGATATTGAAGCTTCACGACGTCGTGTTCGTTGGAAACGCAAGGCATGCGGCTGTGGTTTGAGCGGTCGTTTTCCTCGTGATCCTATCTATTTTCCGCAAATATCAAATCGTTTACACGAATCGTAAAGTACCTTGTCTTTCTATGAGGGTGGATGATCGTTTCCAGCTACCACGGAATGCCCTTGACGAATACAAGAAGAAACTGTCCATGATACGCATCACCGCAGTCGTATGCGTCAGCCAGGAGAATGTGTTCAGCGACTCGAGCTGCAGCGAAACTGGCGACTTTGCAGCGTTCGCGGACCGAAAAAGAGCAGAAACGCTTGTTTGATGGAAGCGTCGAAAAGCGATCACGAAGCTTCTGGAAACGGTGAAGACAAGGCAGCTGCGGTTACCGATGAAGAGCCTTGCATAGGGACGCACACGGAGCGCCAGGTCGGCACTGCTGGGACGCAGCCTGAGCAAACTGACCAGAACGGCGCCTCTTCAGGTGGTTCACCGGACACGGGTACCCCGCTTTCTGCGTACGGTCTGCATGTGCCGGACATTGCAGAGCGGTTGGCGAAGGCTTTAAGTCTACGGAGCACCGCTGCAGGCACCGACGCTTCAACCGCGCTCAGTGAACAGCAGCTGAGACTCGAGCACCAGGCGCCCGAAGCGCCGCCTCAACAGCAGCGACACCAGCATCGTTTTTGGTCCTCACAACCGGTACCTCAGTACAACGAGACCTGTGTGACGTGTGATGGACCCATTGACGAGCGTCCCCGCTTGGACCCGGCGTCAGTGCCGGAGGCGCCGTACCCGTTGCTTGCCGGGTTCTCTTGGTGTGAACTCGATATCAGTGCCGAAAGCGATATCCAGGAACTGTATGAACTGCTTCGTTCAAACTACGTCGAAGACGACGATGCCCAGTTTCGTTTCGACTATTCGCCTGCGTTTCTGCGTTGGGCGCTATCACCACCAGGTTGGAAACGTGTCTGGCATGTTGGCGTTCGCGTGAGCACGAGCTCCAAACTGGTAGCCTTCATTGCCGCAGTGCCGGTAACCATGCGACTTCGAGATGTCAAAGCTCTTGCTGTCGTCGAGGTGAACTTTCTCTGCATCCATAAGAGGCTTCGGCACAAACGACTGGCCCCTGTGCTGATCCGCGAAATCACCCGACGAGCGCACCGCCAAGGCATCTACCAAGCGGTATACACGGCGGGTACGCTGCTTCCCAGGCCGCTGGTTACCTGTCGCTATTGGCATCGCTCGCTGGATGCCCGAAAACTGATTGAGTGCGGTTTTAGTAGATTACGACCTCGCATGACCATGAAACTCACTGAAAGACTCTATGCGCTTCCGGAGAAACCGCTACACCCGGACGTGATGCCCTTGGAACGAAGGCATTGCGCATCGGCTCGGGCACTGCTCTCTCAGTACTTGGAAACGCACACCAAATTCCATCCATGCTTCTCAGAAACCGAGTTTGAACACTGGTTTTTGCCACGCGATGACGTCATTTACAGTTTCGTGCGCGTGCAGCGAAACACCAGCGCCACCGGTACCTCAAACGAACGCGTCACCGACCTCATTAGTTTCTACTCACTCCCATCGAGCGTGATTCACAGTAGCAAACACCGCACCCTGCGAGCAGCGTATTCCTTCTACAACGTAGCGACGAGTTGCTCGTTTCAGGACCTCATGCAAGATGCCCTTATTCTCGCGAAAAATGCAGGATTCGATGTTTTTAATGCACTGCACTTGATGGAAAATCGAGAGGTTTTCGATCAGCTCAAATTTGCACCGGGTGATGGCGAACTCCACTATTATGTGTATAACTGGCGGACGAGTGTTTTGCGGTGTGAAGAAAACGGATTGGTCATGCTGTGAACGAAACGTCATGAGCAGAGACGCACAGGCAAAGTGTCGACCGCTTTGCGTCGCTTCGACGCTATCCGCATCGTACTTGTATTTCCGAGATTATTCCGGTTGTATATCGCAGTTGTCAATGCACCAGCGCCTCTTTCCGCGGTTTGGTATGCAGCTTCGCGTCTCAAGCTGGGACACTGGTATCGGGCACCAAGTGCGTACACCTTGGACTGCGCGCTCTACTCCCGGCGCGGAAGAACGTAGGTATCGTGGTGCCCTCATGCCGTCGATTCGTGCCGCACACTCAAGCCAGTGCATCTGCGGGCTGGTACATCGTGAGCGGGCGCTGTGCAGCAATAACACGAGGCATTGTAGTGCGCTGATATCAGGTGCGAGAAGACGCACTTGCGCTGAGGAGCACGCTCTCGTCACGAATGACAGAACATGCGTCTAGATGCACTGCAATTCACAACCGTCATAGTCGATGCGGAGTCGTCTGCTGAACCACTGAGCACATGCTGGGGCGGTGCGTATCATCGGCTGCGGCTGCGGTCGTGCTGCTGCCACAGGGGCGATGCCTGCATTCCGCATCCAGGGACACCGAGCCCGTCAGGCGAAGCTCGCACCTACGAGCCTCAACGCTGAGGCGAACCCAAACCCCGCACGAGACCATCGTACCAACGAACTGCCGCTTCTTGGCTTCCAAACGCAGATATTCTGGCACTGACCATACGTTCATCACAGGGAGGTAACCTTGGACGCTGCGGTGCCGTGCGTCGCGAGCAACGCTCTATCTCGCTACCAGGCGCAGCTCCGGAAGCGGGTGCAGGTGTCGACGTTGGTGTCGAGTTGTCTGCTGGCTCCTTTTCAAGCGCCTTCTCTGGCAGGTATTCGTGCGCAAACCAGTTGGACAGCTCCGGGTCAGAGGTTTTCGTTTGGGAAACAAGCTGCTCTACACAATTCCTAAGAGAGGCAGTCAGCCCTGCATACGAGATGCCCGCCGACGCCTTATCGTATATACTGGTGATCGCAGACGCTGCATCGCGCCAGGAACTTTCTCGTATGCATTCTGCGGCGATACCGGTGAGCATCAGCGCTAGAATCGTCACTCGATACGTTTGTTGGGCTCGCGTGTATGCGTTTTCCAGCTGGTTCAGAGTTTCGTTGTCTGCGCACTCGAGACGGGTAGCAAGTTCGCGAATGTCGTCGGAGAATGGCCCGGACGCTGCGGACTTCATCGCTCCGAGAAACGTGGACGCTGACGCCTTGGTTGGCGGCAACACTGGCTCGTTGGCCTCGGTGTTCCCTGCTGTTTCGTCGTTTGTATGTGTCCGTAGTGCACGGTGTTTTCGCAGCGCCGTGAACAGATCTACGCCCTGGGTCTGGTCGCTGTACACATGACATGTTGCCAAGAGGACAGCGTCTGCGACCTGACCTTGATGAAGACAAAGCCATTCAGGGCGCTCCAGGAATGTCTCGTCCTTTTCCGGTTGTCGAAGGCGTTCGGAGATGCTCTCAACTACTGGACGCAATTTCTCGCGTTCTACCTCCTCCCGAAGCACTGCGTTGTTCGCAGCGATTTCCGCTACGAGCGACGCCGGTAGCAGACGCTTGGCCTCTTCGATGGAGGGAAGCTGGCTCGCCTCCCCGTGTTCTTCCCGTCTGTAGAGCAACGCGTAGGCAGAGGCTGTGCCGGGCCCACCGCGCCCCACCGAGTGGACATGCTCCCACGAGACGCGACGTACTCGTTGGTCATTGAATTCGTACCAGTCGCCCGCTCGAGTCGATCGAATGAAAACAAAATAATGACCTGCCTCGGGGGCGCCCTCGTGTACAAGCACTGCCTGCAACCGATACGCTTCATTCGACAGGCTGGCAAAGTTTTGCACCATTTCCTCCGCGAGACACGCCATTCGTGTCTCAAGCCGTTCGCGTTGTTGTTTCTCTGTCACGTAGACGTAGGACAAGCTCTCAAGGGCCTGTTCCCGATGTGCAGTCTCGCTCTGGTCGACAACGACAGGCGGATGTGAGGAATTTCCGGGATCCAGGGCGCGTAGTCGCTCAAGCACCGCCTCGTAGACGACATCCGATGGCTCTTGCAACCCTGGTAAGTGAAGCAGTCGTTGGAGCTCCTGCTCTAACTGAGCGTATTCACGGCAATACTGCGCATCTTGTAGTCGTGCTAAGAGCGCTGCTTCACGGTTACGCTCAAGGTACCGATCTAGATAGATTGTCTCTGCGAAATCGAAGAAATCGTTCACCTTCTCCGGCATGTGAGTCTCTTGGTTGAAGCGCAATCGCTGAAGATAGATAAAAAGCACTGGAGCCAGAGTTTGAAACCATACAGACTTGGTTGCGGTGCGGGTATTCGTCGTTGGTGCTGTTGTTATCCCGCTCGTCGACGCCTGCGTATCGCTCGGATTAGAATCTGCGTGTATAGGAGTCCCCGGCGTCAGCTTTTCTGGCTGATACTCCACATCGGCGAGCACATACTCATCCAATGCAGCGTACAAGTCCCGGCAGTTACCCGAAGCAACATCGAGAATGAGCGCACTGGTGGTTCCCTCAACTCGGTCGGCAAGCCGCCACGTTGCGGACTGCAGTCCGCTGAGCCGCTCCAGCATCGCGTCGAGCGCTGGTGTATCGCTTGCTCCTGGGGACTGGGGCGCCCCGTGGGTGCCCGATCCATCGGATGAGCATTGTGGATTCATTTCAACCGCCATTGCGACTTGATGCGCTCCCTCCATGACTCGACAATGCAATTCCTGAACAAAGGAGTGCGTAAATGTGCGCTGCAATGGCTCCGTGTTGTCTACCGTCTGCAGAGCAGCCTCTATGGAGCGCAGGAACGTCTCATTGAACTCACTGAGGTCGTGTTGAGCTCCCAGATCCAGGGCAGCTGAATTCAAGGTCTCCGCAAGCGCGTACAGGAAACCGGTAGGGTCCGCGTAACGGCGCTCGGAGAGAAGCAGGTACGCGAAGAGGCGTTGGAGCTCGCGAACGACATCAATGGCTTTCGGAGGTGTCTTTTCTGTGTCGACTCGATCCTCGCGCCACGAAAATACACGCCTAACAAAAGAAGGGGTATGGTAGTATACTTGGAGTAAGGAATTGAGGTAGCAGGTGTTGCCGACATTACAGAGACCAATTGGCTCCATCGGTGACACTCGGACGACAGTATTCGGATCAAGCGATGCCTCCGACGGCCTAAAGAGAGAGAGTTCAAAGCGCTGTCGGGCTTTTCGTTCTTCTTCAAGGGACGCTTCGATAGCGCGCTGTAGTTCAGTATCCGAGGCGAGAGCGAGCGGACTCTCCGCGGTCGGCGCTTGGGAACCAACGGGTTTGGAAACTGCGTTCTCCGTACTGGACGCCAATGCATCTCTAGGCCGAAGGTACTCGCGGCGTGAGAGTTCGATTGCTCTTTGCAACTCTGCCTGCTCTGTGTTGTTCGGGTCGTTCGTGCCTTCTTTCTGGTCGCGGTGTCGGTCGGCAGGTGGAGGCAAGCCCGAGTTAGGCTCCGGTGACGTTCTCTGAGCTCCAGCCGCAGGGCCGGCGCTCGAGCCATCCGGGCGAATCTTGTGCGTCAGAATGTAGTCTAAAATTTGTTCTGTCGAGTGGCAACCGTGTTTCAGGGCAACCGCCACCTGGGCATCAGTGAAACCCAGCTCGGCGGCAAGCTTCCACACCTCCATGCGTTTTGTCTGCGAACTACCCGTTTCCCGAACGGCTGTTGGTCGATCTCTCACATTCGCGCTAGAGTTGCGCTGAGAGCTATTCTCGGATCGAGTCTTGGCGAAGATGTTTCGCATCTGCGGGAAAAGTCCAAAACATCCAGTCGCTCGGGCAACAACTAAACGGAAAACCTGAGTGTTCTGGATGCGGTCGACGCCGCAGTGTTCGCGGCACCTTCGTAGCAACAAGGCTCTCGTCTTGACGTTCTTGAATGGGAGACTCGCATGGAACTGACAAGGTATTGCAGGTGCGGGAAAGGAGGTATTTGGCATATAAGACTGGAGCCGGGTCTCGTTTTGCTTTGTATGGGATGTGTAGAGATGAGCAGTACAAGCTTGATATGCTGTGCAGGCTACACAATCCCTAATATCTACATATGAAAGGTTCGTATTTCTCTGCAGTTTCTCATCTCTCTGCACGTGAACATTTACTGTCATGCTAGGTCTACAGTTCTTGGAGTCTCAGCAACATGAATACGGCAGATGAATGCCTGGAGAGCTGAGAGCGCGGCTCAACGTCTAGTGGCAGTGACGGACGCAGCGGTTGAGCGCGTAGTCCCGGTATCGACGGTATGGTGTACGCTTTTCGCAGGCGTTGATGTGCGTCGCAAAGCAATGCGCAGAACTTGTTGAAAAACATATGCCCTGATACACACGAACACACATAGACGGACGCAGATACTGGTGGAGTCGCACCGAGCGTTGCACGAACGCGTTCACGAGTCAACTACAATGACCTCACAACAGTGATCCATTTTTCTATGGTATACACTCGAAAAGTCTAACCGGGGTTCCCCGGAAACATCGAAATGGAGTATGCTCAAAGTATCGAATACTGGATCATCTTTACTGCTCACCAATGACACAGGAACACTGGTACCGGTACCTATATAGACATAGGGCGCTTCAGTCACTTTGCATTGCGAAATGTACCATACCAGTGCCTTGCTTCAGGCGAGAATCCAATGCCAGCTACCCTTGCCACATTTTTTCACACCCAAAGGCTTCATTGTTTCGAGACGTTCCCTCGTCCGAGTTCGAAACAGTTACTTGAACGTTCGCTCGACATCAACCCGGTAGACATTCTGGAAGCGCAAGACATTTCCGTAGGTTCATCGATGCATTAGAGTCTCGGTGCAGCATGTGCTTGAGCGTCTCCCTACGACGGCTGCTGGATGTACGCTACAGCAACGACTCTGATCATCGAGTGCTTCGGTATGTGAAGTTCGCTCAGCGTACTGGACACCATGAAGTGCATTCGGCCGTGTTTCAGCGTTTTCCTCTCTACCAGTTTCACAGTGCACGCCCACTCTCGGTGTTCGTATGTCGTTCTGAACGATTCGATAGATACCGTGCAGCACAGATTCCTGCACTCGGTGTACGCTCTTGTCGAGTGAACAGGGGTGCGCTTTTCGCGTCCTACAGCACGCTCAGCCCAATACGCTACGATCAAACAACGCGACGTTCAAGTCCATTCCTTTTCTTGCAACGCATTCAACACGTTGCCGAATGCAAGTTTCCTGCCTCTTTACGATAGACACCGTTGTGAACCCCGGCGCGCTCCCATGTACTCTTGCCAAAGACGGTTCACATGCGCCGCCTGGAAACTCGTAGCGTATCTGTTACGCAGATTCATTTGAACTAGTCGCCACGAGTCTGGGCCCGTGAGCTGAGGCGCGAATACGCACATACAGCGCCTCATGAAGCGCCCGACACGAGCCTGCCTATGATTTCGGCTTTCGGGGATTCACGTTGGTACGTATTGGCACCGACGCTGTAGGTCTTCGAAGCGACGACAGGCGCACCGAAACTTCGAGGTCCTCTGTGAAACGTGTATACACATCACTGATCCTACAATCAGGACGGTTCGCATCGTCTGCCCTGAGTGTCCGTTACGTTGTCGCACGACGATTTGATCGAAACCTTCAAGACGCTTTGGAACAGCTGACAGCGCTGCACCGGTGATGCCGACGCGCCGTACCCTGACAGGGTACGTCAAAGCGAAGGAAGCGGAGCGAGCCCTGCTCGAGTCAGAAGCTACGCATCCCCTTAGGGCGCCCTGTATCTTCCTTTTTGGGTGATTCTCCCGGTTGATGTGTGTTTCGGTAGCGAGGCTATGATGACCGTTCCAGACTGAGCAATAGCTGCACCGATATTTTTCCTTCCAGGCGCTGCTCGTCCCCGTATTCCGGAGCATTCTTGCTTCTTTGCCTGCCTGGTGGTTTCCAGTGCGAGTCCTCCATTTGGCAGGTTGGCATGTGTATCATCACGATGCGCCATATCGGTTAGTTTTCATCAGGACTCGGGCGCACGGGGTGCACGACGGGACCGGAGCGTACCTTTCCTAAAGATATATGTATCCACTGCTGCCTACTTGGCGCTTGCTCCTCTTTTCCACGGTGTGCGCGCTCATGGACCGAAGCGCGGCCTTCCGTTCGCCCCGGTTCTCGAACACAGAACCAACAGAGCAGATTAGCGATTGAGGAGAGCGAGCACGGCTGTCGAAATAACGGTTTATGAACGAACCGCAACGTGCACGCGAATGACCCGTCTATGGATCCGAGAGCGCAGACGTTGCCTCTGCGAACAGAGCGGAGGCATTCGACTGCACTGAACGAGGGAACAGAGGTTGTCACGAAGGGCAGCTCGTCGCCAGTCTCAGCAGCGCACTTGTTGACCGCTTGTGAGTGGCGGAAAGCGAAGTTGCCGTGCAGCAGCTGGACAGAGGAATGCGGGACGGAGAAGCCACGAAGCGTGGTTCAACGAAGGATGCTGTGTTGAACGAGCGTATCGATTCTGTGATTTATGTGGGAAAGCGCTCCACTGAACTGCCCCGAGAGCTCGCGTTGACGTCACGCTCGGTTTCCGTTTATTCATACACAACAGTTTGCTCCACATTGAGTACGCACACATCGTTTGACCATTTGTCCTGAATAACGTCTCGTCGACTGAGACGAGCATCCGCCGCTCCACTTCAAGGCTTTCGCGTTTCAGTTCGAAATCGATCGTGTGTCCTTCAACGCCTGACGATATCCTCCAGGAGCGTGCTTTCTCCTTCGTGCACTCGTGTCTGCTCGCCATTGTTTGTGCCAAATGCGCGAAACTTCACACGCTGTGTCTCCTCTGATATCTTTGCTCACAGGAGGTATGTAGTGGGACGGATCGACGAGTAGACAGTCGTGCAGATCGCAGTCGATGGGTTCTGGTCTGGATGCACGACGTAATGGGTAACGACGACGACGAGAAGGGTGGTTTATCCACCCGCTAACCGTCGAATGGCTGACTTGTATGAGGCTTTTATGTCTCAAGCGAGCCATGAACACATAAAACCCTACCATGATCGTTCTCGAATCAAAATGTTCCAATTCTGTATTTTAAATATCTTCGAGAAAAACCAAAAAGGTTGTGCTGCCTTCTGCATTCCATCATTTAAAGCTATGCATATAGCTCTGTCGCGAAGTTGTGGAGCGCGCTGGACGCCCGCTGAGCGCCCTGTGCTCCACAGCATGGTGTTCGCTGTAGAAACTGGACGCATCGACAAGCTGTTTCAGCGCTCGGCAACAAGTAGCTTCAAGGCGCTATCAGGAATCGCCAACTGGAGTCTCGTTGCTGTGGAGAGTATTTGCTAAGCGGGCCCACACCAGCGTCTCCAGGTAGTCTCCTAATGCTCGCCATTTGGATGCGAGGGCGTCGTGCTCGACGTTCGCGTCACAAAGACAGGGAAGGCAAACAGCATTTCGAGGAGATTGCTTGGAATAAAAACAATACCCGGTTGAAGCTCTTCTATCCTGAATTGGTTCCGGTTCTTAATCGTGCAGGAATGTAGCGAGTGTCCTGCTCCTCATGATACGCAATCATAAAATAAATTGTACGGACCTGCAGGTTCCATCACAGATTGCATTCCCCTCTATCGACGCAAAAGGCTCGCTTCAATACCCGGATTCGTTTCTGCGTCCGACGACGTAGTCTACGATCACAGGCCTCTTGTGGGCGATAGCTTTGCCGAGGACTCCTTCCGCTGCACCAGCAAGCAGATGCTACTCCATTTGATGGAGGATATGTGGAACGCGATGTTGTCCATGATGAAACAAGCACTGGAAGCAGCATCTACGATCGAGACCAAGTCGAGAAACTTCGGCCCGTTCACGGTCCTTAAGCTGCATGCGCTGACGCATTCTCGACTGGAAGCGATAGCGTCGATGGCCAAGTCCGAGTCTATAACGCCTTTCCATGCAACGCGAGGAACCGAGAGCAACTGCGAGCATATCGGGTACGGGGCATCATGCTGTTGTCGAATGCTCTTGCGCCGACCACTATACAGCGAGGCCGATCTTTATTTGGAACGAACTCAATGCTTCACCCACGTAACCAGTTCAATGACACGTCGGCAGGAGTCTCTGAAGAATTCGACAGGAAATGGCGTCGAGAATTCACACTCGTCAATCCAGAGTGGCGCGAATCGCAGCGCTCACGAGCTGCCTCGAGACAGAAAGATCAAAAACTTGAACAATTCGCGCATTCATCACGGTAAGCGTCAGAAAAGGGCGAAGCGCGGAGATCTGTCCGTCTGAACTGGACCACAATCTCGATGATTTTGCAAAAACCGTCTTCGAGCGCGTCGCGAATCATCTTGATTCCGGTGACATATCGAATTCCAGGTGCAACGCGTCAACGTGGCCCTCGGAAAACACGAGCGAGCATTCCTAGACGACATATGCATCCAGAAGCCTTTCCTGTTGCGCTTCGAATATCGAGGCAGTATATCTGAAAATTTCGGAAACATCGAAAGGTAAAAAGTGAGGGAGCACCTCAGTCTCCCGTTTTAATCTGTCACGAGTGTAGATGTGGGACCTACGCCAAGGCCCTGCCGCTCGATGCAGCAGCGCCTGATTTCGTTTACCACCCAGTTGCCAGGCGACAGCACTGGTTACCTTTACACCGACCCCACGAGCAGCGTTTATAGGGACGCTGCCATCTATCGGTACGTGTTAATCGCTCACGTTAGGAAACAAAGGCGAGCGCTTTTTGCGACATGCGCTCGCCTACGTCGATGGACCCAAAACATCAATGTCCCTTCGTCAACTCTATTTGATCAGCGTCTTCGAGCATCCGCATGACCGTGTGGATCTGAACACTCAGTCCGCGGTGCTCGAGCGCGTTCCGCAGTTCGTTCCCCAGAATTGTGCAGCGTTCCTCATCACTCGGGACCAAAGCGCGCAGCGCACCCACGAGTTTCTCCAGTTTCTGGACCTGTGACCCATCAATGTCGCAAAAAATTTCGTCGCTTGGCAAGCAAGGGCGCCAAGAGTCTAGCGACCGTGCGATACTGCCTCCGGATGCGTCAAAAGAGCCCAGTCGCGGTGTATCCATCAACTGCGCGTGGATGCCCTCGTCGCTGACCAAGCGTGGTATAACTTCCAGGCTACCGATACGCGTGGAGGGCCCCATGTCGGCCCCTGCCGCGTGTTCGTGGCTATACTCATGTGTTCGTCGATGTGGCGGGCGTGCGCCCTTCTGACCTGGCACCGAGAACGAGTCGTGTTCCTTGCAGGTCGGCCCCAGGCCAAAAAGGCTCGACGGCAAACCCGGGTCTAGAGGTGCGTGCTCCGGAATGAGCTCAGTCTGTAACCCCGAGAGTGTCGGCGACATAGGTCCACTGCTTTGGCTCGAACGAGAAGATAAACTTTCAAAGTCGCCCAGACTACGACGTTGTTCCGTGCTGTGACGACGGCCTTCCTCGGCCTTTCCCTGTAATCGGGTAGCAGGTGGTGACGCTGGACAGCTCCGTCCAGGAGTCGGTGACCTTTGCCGCGATTCATCTTGATCCGGACTTGATCTTGGCAAGCCCAGTGCGTTCCGCTGACGTTGTCGCAGCGAGGTGCCGCCCCAGGAGGCACCGTGCAGCGCAGGCGACCCATAGGCTCCTGCGGTTGCGTCTGCCTCGGGTGTGTTCTTTGAGACGTCCTGCGCACTACCACGCCTTGAGGTGGATACCTTTTCACCAACCATTTCGCACACACACTTCCAGTGTTCCTGGAAAACTCAAGTTGCTCCAAAGTCTTGTACCGTGTGCCTGCGTAGCGTTACACGTCCAGCCGTTCAACCTCAAATCTTGCTCGAATTTCAGATTAGGCGCGAGAAATGCCAGCCGCCGCCTCCGCCGGCCGTGTCACGCAGCTGCGAAAAATATCTCGCGTCCTGCCAGCGCGGCGCGTTAGGCATTTTGTCTGTTGTTTTGCTCATGCAAGCAGCGCTGGATATCTCCAACAACATCGATTCTCCACAGAGAAAGATCTTGGCGTAGGCTGCACATGCTTTGGGGGACAAGCGGGTCGTAAGTGCGCAACTCCGGCCGTTTGGTGCACAACATGAGCGGATGCATGCATCTTGTACAGCATTGATGCTGTGCAGAGACGATGTCCAATGCGTGCGCGGTCGCACACCGCAAGACGGTATTCCTTGGTCGGTATCCGTGCCAGCATGAATTCAAACTCACTCGCTGTGGTTGAACGCCCAGCTAGACAAGCATCCGAGCGGGCAGTTGTGATGCGCTCATCATGAATCCCTGGGAACGCGACGGTTCCCCGCTGCTCTAGACCCAGGAGTCCATATTCGAGGTACGATCCGCGTGCTCGTACGTTGGATTTCGTTCGGTGCTGCACTGCTGATGCTAAACCTAGAGTTCGAGGAAAACCCGAGTCTCTGATTGCCGAGTCCAGTCGAGCTGACTTCCCTGAACGATGCTTCGATGCCATGTTTGGTCGTCTGCCGGGCGGCACTCAGGGCAAAACTCTATAATACGCTCCACTTCCACGAATGAGGCGTGCACTCGATGAGTCTGGAAGGAACGGCTGACGGAGGAGCACGGCACGACAGTGAACGCCAACGCGATGCTCGCATCATGCTATGGAGCAGCGTCCAGCGTGCTCAAGCATAGAAAGCAGAGCGGGATGCATCCTGCCGGGGCTTGACCGCGCGACGCTCAGTCGAAAAAAGAGACAGCGGTATTCACCTGCGGCACGTGCACACGCATAACCTAACTCCGCCACACCAAGCACTTCAACTTAGCAGCTAGCAATCGTCGGCCCGACACACCAAACGCGATGAGCTCATGGCGACAGCAGAACAGGCTCCTTGACCCGCCCTGGACGCAGAGCAACATGGACGCGCTCGTCCACGGAATCGCGCATCATCACCAGTGAAACGTAACCGAGGGTCCACTTGGTTGTTTCTCCGGTATCAGGCAATCTCCATCCATAACATTTGATTCGGCGGAATGCGTCCCTATGATGCGTAGAAGAAGCCCCACGACGCGCGTGCCTGCACCTCGCCTACAGTCATGGCGTTACCGTCGCGAGAATCATGCAACCAGGCCAGTATCGTGTCGCGCACGCGTGCCGTGCATCGATGATACCGGCCCGGGAGCTGACACGCTCCGTGGTACGGCAAAGCTGTTCCGTTTTCGTCATGCGTCAGCAACTGCGCTCCAAGTGCTATCGCTGACGCTCACAACAGGCTCGGTACACTTTCGAACGTACGAAAGAACTGGTACCTCCGAGGAAAATTATGCATCGTGCAATTTAGATGTAGGTAAATCAATCGATAGAACTTTTCGCGACTGCTGCTATCAACCGCACATGAGGGAATCACACGTCCGTGTAAACGCTTTGTCAAAAGAAAGCGAGATGTCGACGTTACACCAGAAGCAGGTCCGCCGTAGCTTTCGCGCAAATCCCGCGGGCGATTCGCGTACCTGGGCAGCAACGAGACACGTGTCCACTGGCAAGCGTCTCTTTCCAGGCCATTGCCGCGTGTGCTTCTCCACTATTCACTGGCCTCTACCTGCAAGTGGATGGTGTCTCCGAGCACGCTGGACGAAAGCTTACTGGACTCTATTCTTCGAGACTTGCGGGTCGTTCTTAAACGCGCACGCTTGGTCGCGCTACCGTGTCGTTGTGCGAGTGACCGGGGCCTATCGCTTCCCGAAGCTCGACGTCGTGCAGCCGAGTTACAGACAGAGTTGCACGACTGGGACCTGTGGGGCCCACTGCTTGTCTGTCTGGCACTGTCGGTGACGCTGTCCGCTGTTTCAAAGAGCGCTCCGTCGACAGTGTTCAGTCTGGTGTTTGTGATAATCTGGGTTGGAGGCGCCATCGTAACGCTGAACGCTTCGCTGTTAGGGTGCAAGCTACCGCTATTTCAGAGCATCTGCTTGCTCGGGTATGCAGTGACGCCTTTATTCGTTGGAGCAGTGCTTTGTCTGATATGGCACGCAGCCGTCGCTAGTCAGGTTATCGAGAGTTTGCTGCGCGTTGTGACGATCCTCGTCGCGCTGGGATGGTCCGTGTTCGCGAGCTCGACACTGCTAGCGGATGTGGGCGTCCAAGCTGGTCGGAAACCTCTTGCGCAGTTTCCCATCGCGCTATTGTTCTGCGGTCTGGCATGGGTTATCCTCCTGGCTTTCGAGTAACCTTTTGCAGGCACTGCAGGGATTTTTTGGAACAAGATCTATGGGTCGAGCCAAACCCGTCTGGACGCGTGATGGCAGCAAATAACGGCGCGTGAAACCACCGAACCATAACAGATGTCTCTATGCATCAGCAAGTCTCGAAATGTTTCTGTTTGGGGAATAGACGCTAGATCAGACCAGCGTTCCTGGAGGAGCAGTGGCAACTGGGGCCGGGCGCTGCGGCACGATTCGTCTAGAAACTGAATGGCCTTTCGTTGGATCGGCGGGCTTTGATGTTCGGAGGTTTTTGGTGCTGACCTTCTTTTTGATGGTTCATGATCGATGAGTCTAGCGCCAGGATTTTATCACTTTTCGCGCACGTACCGGAATATCGCCCGAGTAGATCAGAGCGCACAGGTGCTCGAGGAACCTGGCCGCCGAGCGGCGCGCTGCAACGTTCCCAATGCATTGTAAAAACCACAGGGGCTTTTTATTTACCATTGTGACGACTGCAATTGGCGATGAAAGCATGTTGCTATTCCAACGGCCAGCGTTTCCAGGAAACGATACCCGCTGAACTGCATCGAAACGTGGCGTCTCTCTCGACCACATTTATCGAGCTAGGTAGCGAGGCATACTGAAGGACCGCCCTCTTCCACTGTACCACAAACAGATGTGGACAAGTGATGGTGCAAAACATCTTCCATAAAACGAGACATTTCCGGTAGAGTGCACCAATCAACGCATAGTATTTCGAAGCGTCGAGCGAGCGAGCGAGCGAGCGAGATGTGGAATACAGAGAGCGCCCGTATTCACGAGTACATAGCGTCTGTCGAATGGTATGTTATGGCGGAATAGACTTGGACACCGCGGCTTCTATTCCTATTTTCTTTTGCAAGGCCAGCACTCGTGGCAATTCTTGCATCGCCCTACTACATCCATGTCGGTATGAAATAGAGCAGATCCACTGATTGGCCCCTATACGCTGAGGTTTCCCTTTTCTTTCCAATACCATCTATACCAGCATATGCGAGACATTCTGCGACTGCTCCCTTATCCGTCCTCTGATCACAGACTTGAACGACGCCGGTCTCTCGCTTCTTTACAGTTCCGTCACCAGCGGTCGAAGGATAATCAAGGCAGCGTCAAAGGCAAAATTTCGCTGCTTCCAGATGTTGTTCACCCAATTTATGCACAGGCGGAAATAGGAATTTACGTTTCACGTACTATCTTCATCCAATTTAGATCAAGCCTCTGTGCACCCCTGGCAAGGGTTACATTTGGCAGTCGTCAGGAGTTCTCAAACCTGAATCACACCTCATTCTGCTCTTAGCGCCGTTCTCTGGCCTGCGAACGCTTGCACCACCATTCGATAAACGCCCTTGACAGTTGCAGGGGCTCGCCTCGATGCACTCCTCCGTTTCCGCGTCCGGTGCTGCACTCCGCCATCAGTGGCTTCATCATTGCGTCTTTTTGCGGCGATTACGCCGTCCGCTGCGCATGCAAGCGCACACTTCCCCAATAGATGGAGCATACGTGGAACGCGATGTTGTCCATGATGAAACAAGCACCAAAAGACAAATCCAGCCTTGAGAACACGTCGAGACATTTCGATCTGTTTGCGCTCCATTCCTGCAAAGCGGTGATGCGAACTCCACTGGAAGCAATCACTGCCACAAATGAAATCCAATCCGAAGGCTCCTTTCCATGCGAACATAAGACATCGGGGCGTCTGGGAGCATATTCCATGAAAGGTATCATTATGCAGAGGTATGCCATTTCATCAATGGCAACAAAGAAAAGTGGATTTGTCTTACGAACAGAATCGATTATTGAACACGATAAGCTCTGTGAAAATTCGGCATCAGCTTGTTGACATGTCATCACGGACGTCGACGAGTTGCCTAGCGACAAAATGCTTGGAAAAACTTAAAGCATGGGGGATTTAAGCATGCTACACCTAACAACAAGTAAATAATCGATGTTCACACATATGCTTTGGAAGAGGTACTCGATTCATTTACAAGTCCTTGTTCGAGCGCATTGCAAATTATCCTGAATCCGGTAACAGAGCAAACTGCATCTGCAACGCGGCGAGGATTCCACATCAAAATTGCGTCCGAGATTCATACAACGACTTGTGTGTCTGCGCACGCTTACTGCTGCACTTCATACACCAAAACTGGACATCGAATAAAAACCTCGCAAATACTGAAAATCAGGGAAACAGCATGCAGTGCAGTGTTCCATGTTCATCGGCACGAGCGTACCCGCAAATGCTTCGACAGGTCCGGGTGCGATGGCGATCCCGCCCCGGTGATGCGGCGGCGGCGGGCGGCCTCCCGGCGTACGTGGGCGCGAGGCCGCACGCTGGCGCGTGCCCGTCGCCTTCGCGAGGGGACGCTTGATTCCTAACAGCCGGCAAGTTCAGGTACTTGCAGCTGAGCGGGTGCACAGTTCGGACGCTTCGAGCGACTGGAGATGCAAACAGCCTTTCAGGTTCACGTTTGTTGGTCAAGAACCTCCCGCAATAGGCAGCTGCGAGCTGTTTGCCCCGGAAGAAACAGCCGCGGGTTCGGGCCCCAGGCGAGCACGGGATGCTCTTTCCGTCACAAGTCAGCGTGGCTAGGAAGCTACGACAGGGCGGGTATTGCAACAGCAAGAGTGCTGCACCTGGAGAGGGAGCAGGTTGCTTTCCGCAGGTTTCACGCTCTGCGGGGTTCTCCTCATGGCTTTGCAGGTACCCGAATGCTTTTTGAAGCCCTTACCGAAAACTTTCAACGCTCATTGGCCGCACTGCGAGGTCTGGACAAAATCACGGAGACCAATATCGAGCCGACCCTTAAAGAAGTGAGGCGCGCCTTGATTGACGCTGATGTAAACGTCAAAGTGGTCGACATCCTCCTTGCCGCGATTAAAGAGCAAGCGCTGAACATGAAGGTTGTGAAAGGCGTAACACCAGGCCAGCAGTTCGTGAAAATCGTCTACGACGAGCTGATTCGCCTGCTAGGCGGTGACCCGGCGACCAGTTCCAGCAAGGCGGGTGCATCTCCTCTGCCGGCACTAGCAGAGAGTCCCACGAAACCTACCGTGATTCTCATGGCCGGCCTGCAGGGCGCTGGCAAGACGACACAATCAGCGAAACTTGCACGTTTACTCCAAACCGAAAAGCGATCGCGGAAAAAGGTTCTGCTCGTTGCGGCTGATGTGCAGCGACCAGCCGCAGTCGAGCAACTCCAAACGCTAGGTCAACAAATTGAAACGGAAGTTTTCATCCCAGCTATGGTTGGGACCGGCTCCGTTACCGCACTGGAGGTGGCCACCAGAGCCCTCGACTACGCCAAACAGAAAGCGTTCGATTTTATGATCGTGGACACAGCCGGCCGCCAAGTCATCGATGAGCGACTCATGGAGGAGCTTCAACAGATCAAGCGGGTGCTCTCTCCAGCGGAAATCCTGCTCGTTGTCGATGGGATGATCGGTCAGGAGGCAGCCAATATCACGCGAGCATTCCATGAGCGGATTGGGATCACGGGTGCGATCCTCACGAAAATGGATGGCGACACGCGCGGCGGCGCAGCGTTGTCGATCAAGCAGATCTCGGGGGCGCCGATTAAATTCATCGGGGTTGGTGAGAAACTGGACAAACTGGAGAAATTCTATCCAGATCGAATGGCGTCACGCATCCTCGGCATGGGTGATATCATCACGCTGGTTGAGCGTGCGCAGGAGGCGGTCGACGAAAAGGAGGCTGAACAGCTGGCTCGCAAGATGCTGGAGGCGCGCTTTGATTTCAATGACTTTTTACGCCAGACTCGGTTCGTGCGTTCGATGGGTTCCTTCGCCGGCGTTCTAAAGTTGTTGCCTGGCGTCTCCGGTATGCTGAAGGAGGACCAGTTGCGCGCTGGCGAAAAGCGTCTGCGCCTAGCTGAGTCTGTCATTAATTCGATGACGCCGCGGGAGCGCGCGAATCCCGATCTACTCACCGTTGATAAAACGGCGGCGAGTCGCATGCGACGGATTGCCCGGGGATCGGGTCGATCGCTGGAGCAAGTGGAGAGCCTCATGCGCGATTTCGTGAACATGAGGAACGTGATGGCCCAGATGTCGAGAAGGATGATGGGCGGTGGCAGTGGCGCTGGACCGGTTCCTTCGAATGCGTCACAGAATCCGGGAGACTTGGCGACGAACCTGGCATCTGGGGATCTGGCAAGCAATATCGGGAACCGAGCTGCTCGTCGAAAACTTAATAAGAAGAAGAGTGATGCCTCGTCATCCAAGAAGAGCGGTTTTGGGTTTAAGCAATGAAACTGAGTCGCTGCACGGGGAACACCACATCTGGTCTCCCTTCATCTGATGTCGTTCGGGTACATCCGGGGCACCATAGGGTGTGTCGCACCCTGACATTCTAAACTGCTCTCTGGTCGTTTACGGGGATTCTATTAGAGCATGCAACATCGTACATGAACGGATTCGGCTCTGCGCAGCATGGTCCGATCATACGACGCTGTATCCGCCAGGTCTCTGGCGAAGCGTATGATAGGATGCACGCGATCGCCTCATGCGGACGAGGCTGCACATTTTGTTTTCGTGCACGTACCCAGGGGGCACGCTTCCGTTGACTGCCCTTTTCTCTGCTGCAATCGAGTCTTAATTGCGGTGCGGATTGACAACCGCGTTTCTCTACATGCAGCGCCTGTATGAAGCGGTGCACGAGGCTTGAGCCGATGTTGTCGCGCTCATCTGCGAACCACAGATGCCTCGTTTGCCTCCCTACTGGTCGCTGACGAACTCTGCTTTCGCGGACGCATGTCCAGAGGACGGATACGACGTGTTCGTTTTATGGTACCAGGCTTCGGGTTTCTGATGAATAATATACCGAGATATTGAAATCTGCCAGAATACGATACATATTTCAAAGCTGTCTCGTTGCGTGTGCCGGAGCAGCCTGTCAGCTCGCGTACCTGTGTTGCGCATGGAGCATCCGGTGCACGGGGTAACTCCGTCAAGGCGAATCCAGTTCTTGGACCAATGCAGTCTCTCATCGCGCAGGTCTTTGTTGCACATGGAGGATCCGGTGAACGAGGCAACCCTGTGAACGTGAATCCAGCGCCTGCGTTGAAAAAGGTTTGCATCGCGCTTTTCCGCGTTCCTCGCGTGGCATCCGATTCAAAGAGCTTTATCGGAGAGCCGAATCGCTTCATTTGTTGTCCGCGGTGCACAGCAGGCAACAGCACCGTTGAGATGTCCTAAAGAATCGTCATCAAGCACCTCAAACGCAGATATGCAATGTGCGAAAACATCAGATGGCGGCGCAGGGTCTCGTGGAACATCGCGGGTCTCTGAACACGCCCTTAACGTACGTTTTCTCGCCATTTCCGCAGACGCTGGAACTCGAGCATGATATCGGCGGCGCTTAGCGCGCTCATTTGATGCCTGCGAAACATCTCCATGAGAATTCTTGCATGATCTGGACTTGTTTGCGGCAGTGTGGCATAGAAGGTCTCGAAGTCTCGCTCGACAACGGCATGGTTCGGCGGCAAGGTCTCGTATACAGACATCAGATTTCCCGATGCTGTCAATGAGGAGCACAACATCGCATCACGGACCGTTTTCCCTTGCAGCGCATCATTCTCATGAAAGTACATGCCCATCCAGAGGCGCATATCACCGGTATCGATGCACTGGGTCTCATTCCAGATCGCCTCTGCGTATGGCGCGAGGTCGCGGACCAACGCCCGACTGAGAAGGACGCCGACCGGTCCAGAAGCGAAAATTCCCGCAGGGCCTTGGTTCGGAAGCTCGCGCGGTGCTCTGCCCTTTTCGAGGCAGGAGGTGCCGGCGTTATTCGCACCCCAGGGCGGGCCCATATAAACTCCGAACCCACTGTAGACGTAGTCATTGTAGGGCGATCTACCACTGGAAACCTCTGGGATCGCATACGAGCACAGATTATCGGGCAAAACGAATGTGTCAGGGTCAATAATCATGATAAAACGGACTTGCTGCCTCTGCTGCAGCACATTCCATGCGAGACCCAGCACCAACGGGTCATGGACGGGGAAACGTCCATAGAGCGGGTCCGCTCCAATACGCGGTTCGACAATCACCTGCGCCCCGAACTTGTCTCGAACAGGATCCCCAGACACAAAGAAGAGATCTTCCGGTGGGAAGAGCTGGCCCCAGGTGCTGAGGACGCTCTGCACGCGCTCGGGAAAATCGCTGCTCCGACTGCGAATAAAGAAGACGACTTCACCAGCGCAAGATGAGCGCATGGACAGGCCGTTGCCCGTCTGCGAAACGCTGTCCTGAGGTTGTTCAAAAGCATCAGAGGCATCTACGCCTCGGGCTTGCGACTCCTGGCGGCTTGCAGCCGGTGACGCGAACCTAGCGCCACGCTGCAACCACATCAAGACGCCAAAAAGCACAAGAGTCAGCGCCGAAGTGACAACAGCACAAGGCCTTGAACGGAAAGAGCGCGTCCTGTTTTTCACCATAGACCCGGCATCCTTCCGTAGGAACAAAGGAAGCGCTGCATTTGAAAAAACCTTCATTCCTGCCCGCAAACGTTCAAGCTGCAAGTTGAACAGAAAACAGTTGCATGCGACGTGACGCATGCGTGCCGAATTCCCGCCATCGGATGCGTGCGTCGCGCCAACGCACGCGTAAGCCGCGCGGCCGCGTCGCAGCGCGTTCTATGATCGATTTGTTGCGCGCATTGCCCAGACACGCATGCAAATGCGAAATCTATGGACTTATTGGACGTCAAGGTGCACGGAACGATGATGCTCGGACGTTGGAGTGCGGCTCGATGAACCGGTGCGATCAGCGAAATCAGGTTTCGCATGGAGAGAATCTGCGTGAAAACTCAAGCATATAGAATCGAGGAGCCGGTGCGAGCATCTTTGGGGGTGCTGTCTTTCGTTCCGACCGCAAACATCAAATCTGTTCGATTCATCGTGCATGACCTCTTCGAAAAAGCCTTGTCTGCTGATATCCGAACGCCACCGACGGATAGCGGTGGCTTCCTTGACGGTCGCGTGCCAAACAGTGGAGCGCTGGCTCCCGAGAAGCAACCATAGGCGTTGCATGGACGGATTGGGTCTGACAGACGTCTGGTGACACTCGTTTCGCAATGGAGATATCGGGTCTCTGTCGCCGATTACTCACCACATTCGATGCAGGCACCGTGGCATAGCGCTTTCGATGAACGACCGCGCCTATGCTTCTGTGAACAAGCCCCGTATGGGCGCGCATGCCATGCACGGTGCCTCTAGAGCTACACAGCCCAGCTAACGAAGCATCGCGTGCTCCACAGCGCGTTTCGTAGCCTGTTTCCAGAGCAACTCCGGACACAGACCTATTGTAGGGCAACTACATGACATCGCTATCGCGGAAGCCTGCCTGCTGGGGAACGCGACGGAAACTGCCCCGTGCCCTGCCCGAGTCCAAACGTCGTGCAACAAAACTCTTTTATATTTCACTACTTCGCCGGTAATATTCTTCATCAAAGTGATGCAAACGGACGTATCCATCTTCACCACCGGAGGCAAAGCCACGTCCATCCGGTGTAAAAGAGAGACAATTGATGGGGCCAAAGTGGCCCTTCACCGAGAAAATCTCTTCCCCATAAATCAAATGAAGGAACGTTGCTGCAAATTTGCCAGCTTTGCCAGCAGTAGTCGTTACTTGGCTCGCTTCCTGGCCACCGCCGACGACTGCGTGGGGCATGAGCGGCGACAAGTCCACCGCATTGAGCGGCCGGTCCAGAACGAATGACCTGATCTCCTGCATGGCGTGGGTATCCCAGAGAACCGCTGTCCCGTCTGCAGATCCCGTCAAAAACATCTGATGATCCTTGCTGAACTTGATATCGGTGATTGCTTTCTTGTGACGCTTGGCACGATCGACTTCCTTGCCGGTTTCGACATCCCATTTGCGGACTGTGCCGTCCTCCGAGACCGAGAGCATATACTCGGCCGTGTTGTACCAAACGACTCCAGTTATGGTCGCCGTATGCCCACGAAGCACCAGGAACGGTTCCGTCTCTTGTTCCTGCCAGTTACCGTCTGACTTTAGACGAAAGAGGTGGATGCAGGACTCCTGGCCCAGGAGCTTGGAGTTCGCGAGGTGCATCAAACGGCAGCCGGGCGCCACACCCACCGATCTCACCGAAGATCGTAGCGACCAACGAAAAAGCTCTCGTCCCGTCTGGACGTCCCAGAGGCGCGCAGTGTTATCGGCAGAGCCGGTTAGAAGACGCGTCGAGTCCCAGAAAACGTCGCACGACCAAACAGCACCCGTGTGGCCGTCGTACGTGCCGAGACGCTCGCCGGTGGAGGCCCACCATACCGTTGGGCGCGTATCTTTCGCGGTTGTAAAGAGCAGGTCCCCTTCAGGATTGAACTTGAGCTGGGTCAGCGGGCGCTCATGCCCTTTCAAAAGCAGCGGCCGCATAGCACGTGGCAAGCTTCACAAGCGGTAACCGCTTTCCTTGTTAATCGTACACCAGCCGCACGTACAACCCCCAAAGGATCTGTTGCGGATATGTCTTCCCTAGTGTTTCGCCAGCACAAGCGCTGAATACCCCGTAACACTGGTGTGCAAGCAACGTCAGTTTGCAACAACTCCAATAGCTCGTCGACACTTCTCCACAGCCGTCGCTGGGGTGTGTGTTCCGCAGCGTCGCGGCGGGCGTCCGGCCTGCCCGCCGTACCGTCAAACATCGGACGGCGGTGTCAGGTGTTCGAGTATATTCTCGGTGTTGTAGAACTTACGGGTGTAATGAAGCGTCGACGAACAGAGGTATCCACTGAGGACTACATAGGCAGTGGGAAAGTCTACGTAGTGCTTGAAGGGGCCTGTCTTGAAGCCGCTCGGGTCGATAAAGGAAAGCGGCGCCAAGGTGCCGCGGAGCCGCTTGTGCTGCTCTCGGGCGAGGAGCACGCCACCTTCATTACCCGATCATTGGGGAGCGATCCCGCGAAATATCGCCCAGACATCACACATCATTGTCTGCTGAATCTGCTGGACTCTCCTCTGAACAAAGCGGGTCGGTTGCGTGTGTTCATACACACGGAAAAGAACGTTCTCATCGAAGTGCACCCTAGAGTGCGGTTACCGCGCACGTTTCGTCGCTTTAGTGGACTTGTTGCGCAGCTGCTAGAGAAACGTCGAATTTTGGCGACGAACTCAAATGAAATACTGATGAGAGTGGTGCCGAATCCCATTGCGAAACATCTCCCCGTGGGATGCCGTAAAATCCTCCTCACGGATACGAGCGAAAAACTTCGAGATATTCGTGAACTTGCTGTTCATGATATAGCCAATGATGAGGATGTGGCTTTTGCTATTGGTGCGATCAGCCACGGGGATATTGCTCCCGACTGGACCGAGGAGCACATGGCCATTAGCGCATATGCATGTTCTGCCGCAACCATTTGCAGTCGCGTTTGCCATGCGTTTGAAGGAAGGTACGGAATCCTCTGATCCCTACGACCGTTGCACGGTCTTGTGGGTGCTCGAGCGCCGGGCCTTGCTGCGGGCTGCCCGGTGGAAACGCGGCGTCTTGGCGGTTCACTGAGCAGTGCTCGCGCCTGCGCTAGCAACCGCGGCTCACATGTTGCATGGTGCCGGATCAATCCATTGTATCGGGCATCCCGGATGCACGACGGGTATCGGTATTCAGGGGAGCGAGCTCTGCTTCGCCCGCGGATCTCGCATGCTACCATCCACGAATGAGACGCCCATCCGGTGCTGCTGGTTCGTTGAAAGGCTGCCTCTAGTGTTGCCTGCAATTACTGAAAAAGTCGTGCGCGGCGTGACTCGCGAAACAGGCCGACCTGGTCACCAGACTGGACAGGATTGCCGTTAGCGTCCGTGCGCTTTACATTACATGAAGCATCACTGGCATACATTTGCGCGGATTCAATAGACGTAGCAACACTGCCGAGTTCCTCCACGGTGTTTTCGGCATGCGGGTTGCGCGGTCGCCGAAGCAGTCTCAGACTTATTAGGGATCAGACGCGAAGCAGCTTCATCCTAGGGACAAAGTCAGGGAATCTACGCAGATGCCGTTGGATGCTCGAGTAATGCAACAAGCCGGACACCGCACCGCATGACGATTGTTGACGCTTCTAGGTTCCATGGACCTCGAGTGCATGTTCCCGTGAAGCTTAGATGGCTGATCGATCTGAAACGGTGCTGGTGTTTTACCTAGTGCGGACGCTTGCCACAATGCCGAGCCAACATGCACGATCACCACAAGGAGACAGAACGGCTCTGCGTTATCTTCTTGACGATATGCTCGAAGCAAAGCAGGTGATCTTGTCAATGAGATTGTCGTCGCTACGACAATGGCACCGCATGCCGTGAAACAGAATCCTCAGGCGTATGAGATGTGATGAGCACCTGCTCCGCTCGTAGTTGATAGCGTTAACTTTTCTGCTTTAGAAAGTCGCATTAGAGTGCTAGACGACTGTTTTGGTGGCTTCCATGGGTCTCGTGCGACGGTTCCGTCGCAGAACCCGAGCTATTGGCTGTACTCCAGCAATCCTGATTGTGTCAGTCAGTTGCATCTGCGTGTCCCGAAGTAAATTTCAATGACCAATTGGGACTTTTGCATTCGCAAACAATTTCATTCTACAGTTTCACGATCCCCAAGTTGTGTCATCGACTGATCTGCATGGAAGGCCTGCGAGGAGCAGCCGATTTGCAGCGTCGGCTGCTTCTCGCAAACCTGTTGCTGCTTCGGGTACTGCTTCTGCACTGCCAATCTGCGAGTCTATTGTTACAGTGGCTTCTACTGACACTGCTCCTGCAGTTCGACTCCGCTCGACACCCCGGTACTGGTACTGGCGCTTCTGGTGCTGCGGCTGAACGCCACAAAGCGACCCCTGGGCTATCGGGCACGTCATGAGTGCCGCAGCCTCGTACAAGGTTCTCGTTGCTGGTGCCACTGGAGCCTGTGGCCAAGCTATCGTTCGTGAGCTGGTGGCAACTCCGCGGTGCGAAGAAGTCATTGCCCTTTGCCGTCGCGCAAATGTTCGCCTCCCGTTCGCAGACGCTGGTAAAGTGCGCGTGATCGTTCTGGAGGACTTTGGGGAACTAACATTAACGCCTGCGGAACGGCGCTCGAAGGACTGTCCGCTATGGAGTCTTTCCGGCGTTGGCGCTGCCGTGTGTGCGCTGGGAACCACAATGAAAGACGCTGGGGGGTCAAAAGAGGTTTTCCAACGGGTCGATCACGACTATATTTGTGGTTTCGTAAGAACAGCTTTAGCTTGCGGAGCTCGGAAAATTGCACTAATATCCGCATCTGGTGCTTCAGAGCGATCTCTCTTCTTCTACATGCGGGTCAAAGGCGAGACGGAGAAACATGTCCATGCGCTGTGTGCAGAATACGGAGCGGCCCTGCATATCCTTAGGCCTGGCATGCTGCTGACGCCGCCTCGAACGAGCGGTGCGAGCAGACCAGCAGAACGCGCTGCCCAGCAGCTTGTGAAAACACTTCGTTTGTCCATGGGGGGCATACTCGCAGTCTCCGTCGAGCACGTTGCCAAGACGGTGCGCATGGCACTGGAAACAGCACCCGAGGAGCTCCTCCAGCGATTCTCATCGCTGGAGGAGCAGGCGAGTCAGACGTGGGTTTATCCATCGCGAACGATTTTCCGTATCGGTGTCGAGGCCGGGTAAGCGCTGCGGCAGGGCATGTTAATGTTTCTCGGGGTTGGGGGGCGGGGGCGGGGTGGGGGATCACTACCGCCTGCCTTGCAGGTATGCAGAGATGTTATTTCACAAAAAGACCACTGTTCATGCCCTCTGCCTCCTTTGAAAGTCTATGGATGTATACATGGACGTACGTGCGTATATTCAGGCGTGCATGTTTATGCTCGGACGAATGAGCGCGCCTGCGCATATAGATATACTCGTACATGTGCTTGCAAGGGTGCGTCTGCTATAACGAAGGATTTGCCTTTCGATATCTGCATCTGGAGTCGCGGCGATTGTTCGTGCACGTACCTGGATGTAGCTAGTATCACCCATGGACACCAGATCGGGTAAAATCATTCCGCGGATCCCAGGATGGAATCTGCGTTCCAAAGTTTCAAGCGCGATCACGAGCTGGTGTACCGGGCACTGGAGCATTGATCGAGCGCCGACTTGATCCGGGTACGCTGCACTGGGGTTGGTCGGGTCCTGCATCCTGGGCTAATGCCCGAGGTCTACTTCCTGGTCATCACCAGAGGCTGTGCATCTGGGAGAATCTAGTTCGCTACATCGATACGCTGTTGCTCAAGAACAGCGATCGAGAGAAGGCACTTGCTGGCGTCCACACGAGACGCCCTATTATAGGAGCAGCGATTTTTGGAGCACATATATTTGCATGCCCTTTTGTTTATGATTGTTTTTCTCTTAGTTGTTCGACAGCAGGAATGTATCCTGCAGATTGGAGAAAGGTGGTGGAAACATGTTACACTGTCACTATGAGCGTGTAAAAAACGTCCCTACTTGTAGATGTCCGTAAGTCTGCTTTCATCACGCGGATCGACCATATTTCTCGTCGTCCATATCCTTCTCATCGTGCATCCGAAACAGAGTTCATTGAACTCTTTCTACGGGACTGTTTCCTCTTGTCTATTCATTTCACTACAAGCGACCTCTGAGAAATCCTACCAAAGGAACCATAGGATCTGAATTGTCCGCCCCGCTGATACGAAAGGTGATAACCGGACACCGATGGACAAAGAAACCGGTATGCTTCAATGTGAGACTATCGCGCGCAGACCCACTTACTCTCTATATTGTATTGAAATGCGAACACTGTTACAGTTTGAACGGGTCGTAGTCTCAAACGGTGAGACTTGTTTCGGGACAAATAACAGACCTGCGTATAGGAACTCATAGAGGGCAAAAATGCTGTTCGGAAAGACGAGACAAACAAATATCGCAACAGTACCTGCCCAGACGACGAGTCCGTTGCGTGGTCGCCTGAACGCCGCCAAAGCGACGAGTGCGTTAAGCACCCTAACCTCCGTCGAAACACTCTTCGTGGCTCCTCATTTCCAAACAAACATGTCCTGTGTTTAGACACCGCCGTTTTCCACCACTCAAAAACCGTCGAGGAGAACGCAGCTGTGACTAGCGCGGAGCTTCTCTTCGTGCCGTTCTGTTCTGTCCGGTGCAATCCAGTCGAAGTCGTCATTTCTGTTGTGAAACGTTTTCACTGCGATCACGGTTCAATAGCAGAGTCGCTCGCATCCGCGGTACCGAAACGTACAGAATACCGTGGTGGATCACGTAGCTTCTTATTAGAGGGATCCTGGTTTCGCCTCTCTCTCTCTCTATGACGCACCTCGTCAAGCAAGTTTAAGCAGGAATGCTGGCGACAGGGCAGCCAGCTGTCCACATTGCTCCGGAATTTGTCGACGAAACCCATATGCAACCACACAACGGATACACGGTACAGAAGATGCAATACTTCCGTATCGTTGCACCTGTCATTTGCACACGCATGTGTTAGAATCCTGTGACGAGTCGCAGTGGCATCTCGGCGACCTGGGCTCTACAGCGCATACGTTAAGGAAACTTCAAACCAAAATCAGAAACCATACACACGTTAATCTCGAGCGCTTCACGAGAGGTACCCTCAGGGACGTTATACGCCAAAAAAAAAGCCTCACTGTTCTGGCTCAGAAAAAAAATACGAGTGACGGATGGGATTCTTCGCGAGTCAATGCAGCCAATTCATGAGCTCCTAGCAGCAGAAAAGAAACCGCTTGGTGGCGAGTTCGGAAGCGGGTTAGCAACGCGTGCGAGCGTCGCTCCGGATCGCCCAGGCTCATGTCGTTGCTCTGAGCCTCGCACTGGCGGACGCGTTTCCAGGAGGATAGTTGGAATACGATGCCTGCCTGCCTTGCACCTTTTTCAGCGACGTATTGTGCTGAACAGAGCACGCCACTGCTAAAGCGGATTCCCTGCTCGTGTGCGAGCGCGCTAGCCTCTCCAAACGATTATTCGATTTGCGTCCTGTATACTAGATAAATGCCCATGGACGTGCATGTAAAGAAAACAAAAAATTTTTCGATTATTTGGTAAATTAATCTCCGCCCGCAGACGCCTCCCAGTGTATTTATATCCGGCCGCCTGCTATCAGCTTCAGCGTCTCCTTGTACACTTCGAGCCTGAGATGCTGCCCTGCAAAATTACATTGCGTAAGCACCTCGGGTATCGTCTTCAGCGTCGCAGATCTCCTAATATTGAAAGTAGCGTTCATGTCTCGGATGGAAAGCTCTTTGCATTTCTTGCCGCTGGTTGGATTCGCCAATGCAAGGATTCCAGGAACTCGCGCCTTCTGTACCATTTGGTGCTCTGTTGGCTCTCCGTGATTTTCGATCGCCGAAGCGGTCCGCTGCCTTCCCTCTATATCGGCCTCCGGACGTGTACATCTCAGTTCATCCCTTATATTTTTTGAAAATGAATGCACCTGTCTCTGCACCCAGGTGAGGACGCTCTCTGCGGTGGATGGACTCGCGGAAGAACAACGGCATATGGCCTGGTGTGTCACCGCGTGCTGAACACTCCAGCGATTCGCCCAATGAAGCGATCATACCGTATCAAGATGGAGAACGCTCTTTCACTGGGCCTGGATTACGGAGCGTACAGTGGAATGAAAAGCTGCTCTATTCCCGTTTGAATCGGCAAAAGCGTGAACGCAAGAAGAATGGTCAAACGCCAGGTTGTAACATAGAAGGACGTCATCGAACGTCCGGAAAAGTCTTCAAGAATTCGACAAAGCTGTTCGTGTCGTTGTACGAGCTTTCTCCTCGAGCGAATCTGAGGCCGCAGAGTGAATCCACTGCAACTCGAACTGATCGTGATATCCTCGTTCTCATCTAAATCGAATTTACATACAATGGGCGCCCTGTTCCGCGAATGCCGGCATACGCTCCGACCATATCTTCGAAAGGAAGTCTCACCCACAGAAAAAAAAACAAATCAAAGTCACTGTGCTTCATACCTATAGCGACGCTCCAGGAAGGCTGTCGTTGCGATTTCGGTGCAAGATGGCCATGCATAATCTAGGACTTTTTCGCGACTGTATCCCGGTGTCTTCACGACCACACGAACATGCTGTTGAGGAACAGGGACGTCCGTGGCGACTACATTTGACGGTTTTGCTTTCCCTAGGGTGATCAACCGGTCATTCTCTACTGTTGACCGCAACCACTCTTTGAATATACCTGTTTTTGGCACGGAACACATCTACTTGTTCCTTTTGATGTTCCGCAACCATCAGAGTACTTCATTATGACTGAAGTGAAGGAGGATTGCAGTCCACCTCGCACTGTCCAGGACAAGACGTATCCTACAGGCAATTCGTCGACGATCTATACAGCGCATTGCATCGAGATTTCGATCTCCTGCTATACATCGCATCAGGGGCGAAACAAAACTGAGCTGAAAGCTCACGATGTCGCCGTAGGCACATGGGTATTGTGCTGGATAGCCTTCTCAGAACGCTTCGACTTGTCTCTACTAGCAGTCCTACTTCACTCCAACGTCGCGGAGTAGAGAATCGACGGAGCTCGCCCAACGTCTCTCGTCTGTAAGGATGAAAACGAAAGAAATTCACAGCGTCGATAGCGACCGAGTGAACATCCGTGTGGAAGCACTCCACGGAAACCTGGCGCGAGTCGAGTAACGAAGCTCACGGTCGATCGCTCAAGATAGGTGAAGAGCTAGACGATCTAGTGTGCGTGGTTTCCGTATTCAAACACATCACCGCCGTCAGTGCGCTTCTAAATTAAGAGGGCGGAGCCGACGGCCTTAATGGAAAGCGGATGGAGGTACCCACGTTTTCTAGGCATCGGTATGATCGAGAGTCGGGCATGCTGGACGCCAGGATGCATGCAAACGTTTAGAATGGTGGCGTCCGCGCGCTTCTCTGCACTCGGAGTACCCAATCCACTGAAGAGGATGCTTTCTACGCTTCATGTAGAGAGTACACAAACGTCCTAATGGATCGAGCAAACAATCTCGATTACGAGTACTCGAGACCGCGCTGGGATCACCGACGGTTTCGTTTGTATAAAGACGGGATGCCTGCATTCGCCAACTTGTTCAAGGATTTTCAAGAACAAACACCTGACCAGTCTCGTCGTTCGCGAGTACCCCACGATGCTGAGCGTTTCATGGCGCGTCAGGGCTGCGGTCTTGCCTCGTCGACGAGCGCGGACAACGCAAGCAGGAATCGATTCTGCACGATTCCCATCAATGCACTCAGGACGGCAGGTACGTATCATACGCATAGCTGGACGACGAAACCAATCGAGAAGAACAGTGTGAAACAGAGTCGTATACACAAGGTCAAGTACGGTGCGCTGATCGAACATCACATGATTAGGTCATCGAATCTGAGACACTTGGTTTGGTGAAGCTCAACCAGCAACCATACGCCCAAGCGCTCTCTCAAGCGAGACTCGAATGCCCCTATCAGCGTCGGGAAAAATGTCTCGAGCTTCCCGTGCGTACGTCGTCTTTGAATCAAGTGAACTTTCGAAGGAATCGTTTCATACTCAGTGTGGCTATTTCGCTGAAGCACGGCATAATACGGATGCAAAACCATCAGTTCCCATGGAACGGGACATGGGATCCTCGCCAGGAGCGAGGCGCTCGCATGGGGTGTTTCAGCCATCCAGCAGGGCTGGAACGGATTCTCTATGCACACCGCGAACGATTTCCCTTCGAAAAGCGTAGACGATACTAGTGCTCCACGATTCAATATTTCAGAGTCTATTGCCGTGATCCAAGCGATCAAGGCTGCTCCAAAATATCCATACATCAGATGCATTCCCTAAGCATCCGCCAGGTCGACAGCGATCGTATCTCCGCACGCTGGCCTTGGCAATCGTCAGAGTCGGACGTCGCGGATGTCAGCAGCGCAAACGGATGCACCAGCATCGAGGTAAAGTTGATGTGCCATTGCAACGCTGCAGAATCGATATTCTGGAGATCAAAACGCCCGGGTCTCAGTCTGATACTTCGTACAAGAAACGCAGCGGATCCAGGACGGCGAGTCTCAGAAAGGATCAGCTGAGGTTTGCTTCATCGAACCCCAGTGCTATCGAGATGCATCCGACGCTTCCGAGCGTGCACTCTATCGAGGACGTATGACGAGGACGTCACTATCCAAACCATTTTGGGTTGCCCAAGTTACCGCAGCCGTCACGAGCCGTACGTGCCCCTGAAACCCTGAGTACATCCGCTTCGAATTCGATTCAGAGATGACGATGAGCATCTTGGGGATCGTTCCATTCCTGGATGCTGTGCCTTCAACATCCAATCATCCAATGGGTTCCAGTGCATGCACACGTTGTATTGACCCGAATTCGAAAAGGAGGAAATCCATCTCCATGCTCCAGAGGAAAACGTGACGCCCCCGATATGTTCTTCGCGCTTACGCGTCTCTAGTCGTTAAGCAGGTGCGAGCAAGTGCTGCACGAGAGCATCCTCCAGTGCAGCTGGTGAAACGCCGCGGCATCGTGAACGTTGCGCTTGGAACGCCCTTCGCAGAATGCAAGGCATCATCAGGCACGAACGCGATGTACCGAGAGCGATTCACTGTCCGAGGATTCGTGCATTCGCATGCACAGCGCAATATTCGTCTCCACTAAGAGCTCTACAAGTATGATGCGGGGAAAGACGGCGCCATGTACGAGACGACGGAGTCGCGTACAGTGCTGGTTTTCTGTTCCTCGCTCCATACAATGCCGGTGCTGCGAGAGAACGATTCATCCGTAGATGCATCGGAGTCGCGTACAGTGCTGGTTTTCTGTTCCCCGCTCCATACAATGCCGGTGCTGCGAGAGAACGATTCATCCGTAGATGCATCAGAGTCGGGTACACTTCGAGTATCGACAGCACTCGCCCGTCTGGCATCCAGACGCTGGGGTTCCGTCACGGCGGCGGCACGCCGTTCGACTCAGCTTGAACACCATCACAGGATGAAATGCCGGTGCTCTTTCCATCTCGTTCTGCTTGCGAGTCTGTTACTCGCCGACGTTTCCCTGATGCTGAGTGATCAGCCACGGGCTCTGCATGAATTCGTGGCTCCCCGAAGGCCCGTTTCTCCTGGACTGCGAGGCGCGGGATACACGCGTGAATGTTGAGGCGCGGCGACGAGAGATGGTGCAGCTCCCGAGGCACTGCACCGCAGCAGCACAGCTTTCCCAGAATATGCACGTAAATAATGACATCCGGTTCGGTGAGATCCACTCGAGCGAGGCCCCGCTCAATCAGTGGCACCGCATGACGGCAGATAACGTCGATAAAGTCGTGCGCTTGCACTCGATCATTATTCCTGGACCTGAAGCGTACCGCAAAGCGACACGGCTTCGTATGCGTACCGCTCATCGGTGCCTGCAACCATGCGCTTACATGATCCGCCAAAGCGAGTGCCGCGTGACGAGTATAGGCTTTGCAAACAACATCTATGGGGAAAAAGCTCTCACAGGACGGTACAGCTACATAACCCTGCTTTCGCGTTTGTTCAAAGAGCAGTTTCACCAGTTCCACTGGTCTGGGTGCCTGCTCCAACTCTATGCGTACAAAAAACGTATTCCGCACGCCGGTGTCGTGGACTTTGACCCACGATGCAGCCTGCGGCGTCGCTTGCTTGGGACTCAGAGTCGATGCGGTGTCAGCGGTGCCGCTGTCGTTCGCAGTCTGGACGCCCAGCAGTCGGCTATCGTCGTGAACGCCCTGAGCACCAGCAAATTCACATACAGTGTTCTCAGAGCAGAGTTCAGCAAAGCTCTCGAGTGCTTCACGACAAGCCCTGGAAACGCGTCCCGTTGCTGTGGTAACCAGAACGCCAGTGAACCCCGGTTCCACCGGCGAAACCATGCAAACGGTACGACGTCGTCCGTCCGTTCGTCTGTTCGAAACCTTTTCAGCGAACACTGATTCGGCAACCGAAGCTTTTCACTTGTCCGCAGAAAAACCTTCCGATGTTCGAGAGGAGAGAACAAGTATCGTCGACACGCATGGTAGATTTGCATAGAACAGGAAACTAGAGGCCTCTGTTTCTGGCTTTAGATTTTTCTCGTGCTACTTTGAGATGTACCGCATCGACATTCAAAGTGCAGTCATAGGGGATTCAGGATTCATAAGTAGTTCTAGGATCATCAGTGGTTCATTCGGAATGGCTTGTTCGGCGCTTTGCTGTTCGAGTTGTTTGCGACACCCAAGACTCCAGTACCGTAAAATAACCGATATCATGAACCAGTTCATACGTACAAGCCGATATTCTTATCCTTTCTTGTGCATCGTTCGCTGAATGCATTCATTCTTCAAGATTTCGATCTTTCTACTTCAGGGTTACTCGTGGGCACTGCAAATCGTCCAAGTGGATTGACGAGCAAACGTACTCGACGTCGTCGGTTGACGACTTTTTCACGAGCCCAAACCGAAGGTCACGGATCTTCTCACGCAATCGAACACTCGATTCCGATCGAAATTTCAATCCTACGCCCTCTCTGACTATCGACGGAGCAACACTCGACAGCAGCATGATAACTCACATGGGATATGCTCGCGAAGGCTCCCGTCTCTTATTTTTTTTGCATGGAGAAGGGTATTGCACGCGACCTTCCTTCATACAAGTGATCGCTCGCAGTAGGGCGTGCGTCACAGCTTGGTACAAAGGGAGCGTAGACGCATCAGAAGCTCCCGACTCGTTCTCCAACCTGGATTTCGCTTCAAGTGCTTGATTCATCATGGGACGCTCTGCATTCCACCGATACACGATCCCATCGAACAGCGTACGCTTGCACGTTTATTGAGTAGAGTGCTCGCCAGCCTGATCGCAGAGAAGAAGCTGTTGATCGTGGCGCCCGAGACTGGGCGCGAAAACCGCACAACGCATCGCTGGGCGACTTGTGTGTACCGTCGAGAACATGTACCGAGCAATCGTGCAAGCGTTGACGCGCCACAGGCCAGCATTCGGGGAGACGGGTGCGCTCGACATACGCGAACCGCTGTGCAGAGCCAAGAGGCACAGCTGCCAGGCGTGTACCGAGGCAGTACGCAAAGAACAGGAACATGGCAAGCGAATCATAGATCGCAACTTCCGCCTGAGCATGGAATGCGTCGATTACTTCCGAAAGCGCCCAAACCAGGACTCTATCGCTGTCATCAGTAACTGCCGATTGCCGACAACAGAGCTGGGAGTATAGGCGGCATCGGCATACGTAAGGCAGAGCATAAGAGATAGGCAAAGGACGCGATCGCAGAACAAACCCCAAAGGCAGGTATCGAGCACAATGGTACGCGTCCCAAACATTGAGGTGCACGCCCGAGACAGAGCACCTACGTCATATCACAGGTTTGCCTGGTATCTCAGTTTCTCTCTCTATCTGTCTGTGTGTGTGTGTGGTGGATTCATACCCACCGCTCATACGAATACAGTCAAAGGCGCCGTCATTTTGAATCACGTTTGCCCAAGCAGACGCGCCATAAAAGTCATCGAAGCCAAGTGCTATTTCGTCCACGGGTCTGGCACGCATTTCGGCTCCAGAAATGACCGCCAGGCCTTAGTACAGCGGGCCAGGTTCATCGCAAGTCCTCATCTACGAGGAAAATGCGTCTCATTTACGCGTCGCTCGCGAGGATGCCGCCTTGGAACGGCGCTTCCGCGCTCGCCACAGCAGTCGAATCGGTGTACCGGTAAATCCAAGCGCTTCACGGAACTTGCGCTCTAGATATCGCTTGTAAGTGTCCGGGAAGAGTTCAGGATCGTTCACAAAGAGGGCCAGGGTCGGTGGCTGCACCGCAACCTGTGTGCAGTAGTATATTTTGCCACCCTGGCCTCGACGATTCGTCGGCGGTGCTTGCCATTGCACCGCTTCCAAGAGAACCTCGTTGAGCACCGCCGTTGACACGCGTCGCGCGTGCTGTGCCGCTGCAGCGTCCACCAGAGCCAAGATACGTGGAATACGTTGTCCGGTCTTTGCGCTCACGAAAATCATATCCGCCCAGTGGATCACTGGCAATCGCTCCCGCACCCGCAGTTGTGCCTCGTTATGGAGACGATTATCCTTGCGACCGAGAGCGTCCCACTTGTTCCCAACGATGACGCAGGCCTTGCCCTCGTCTACGATACGCTCCGCCAGCTCCGCGTCCTGATCCGTGATACCCTCTTCCATATCAAGGACCAAAAGAACCACGTCTGCACGACGAATCGCTTTGAATGCTCGATTGATCATAAAAAACTCCGTGCCGTACTCCACGTTCTTCTTCCGTCGAATGCCTGCCGTATCGATGAGCAGGTAGCAGGTCTCTCTTCCGGTGCGAGGGTCGCGTTGGATGAGGAGCTCATCGATCGCGTCTCGCGTGGTGCCGGGTACGGCGCTCACAATGACCCGCTCTTCCCCGAGGAGCGCGTTGAGCAGACTCGATTTCCCGACGTTTGGTCGACCAATGATGGCGACACGCCGCATACCAGACTCTTGTGACAATAGCGCCTCCTCCTGATCATCGCCATGATTGGGTAAATAGTAACAGACTTCATCGAGCAATTCTGCGACACCGCTGCCGTGAATACTGCTGATAGCCAGCGGCTGGCCCAGTCCCAGCTCCCAAAACTCAGCAGCTTGGGCCTCGCCCATCGTTTGGCTCTCACACTTATTGACCGCAACAACGATTGGAATACGTCGACCAAGGATGCCCCGCGCATCGCAAGTCTTGCGAAGGAAAACAGCGATATCCTGGTCGAGGGTGGTAACGCCCTGCTGGCCGTCGACGACAAGAACGACAACATCCGCCTCACGTAGAGCTATGAGCGCTTGCTGGCGAATTTGCGGAATAAAAACGTCTCCAGGAGTGTCTTCGAAAACGAGACCGCCGGTATCGACGACACGAAAGTGTCTTCCGCTCCAGTTCGCTAACTGGTACGTGCGGTCTCGGGTAACACCCGGTGTATCCTCTACGACAGCACCAGTGCGAAAGGTACCGCTGATGCGGTTCACGAGCATAGACTTGCCTACGTTTGGGCGTCCAATGACAGCAACCAGCGGTAAAGAGCTTTTTCGGTAAACTCCAGAGGTTGCTGCGGAGCGCTCGGCAGCTGCAGGGCTCGTTTCATCACGAAGGCCAGTTTCTGCGCTTGTAACAGCCTCGCCTCGAATCGACAAGTCCTCAGTAACACCGTCAGAGGCAGTCCGATTTTCGGAGAGACCAGCATCACTGGAAGGTTCCGTATCCGTCTCAGGTGAGGTGGCTTGTGCATCGTTCCTCAGTGCAGAGGCAGCCGCCGGATCGTCAGAGCTTTTCGGCACAAGCTCTTGTCGACTGGAAGGCAAGTTTGACTCCTTGTGTGTGCTGCTAGCCTTCAGACGCGCGGTTGCAACTCTGGAAGGAACCCCGTCGGGTTCCAGACGCAGCGAGGCGACGCCATAGTGATGGCGTGCTTGTGGAGAGCCTCTGGGCTTGCGCGAAAAGCGTTCAAAGCGCAGGGGTGCCACCAGCCTCACACCGTCACCACTACAAACAAAAGACGATGAGCCTGCAGCGCTTTGGTTAGAGTCATGTCGCAGCATCGGCAAAGATGGAAGACGCGTGTACCTATCAGAAACGAACTTGTGCGTCCAAAACATCCAGTCGCTCGGGCAACAACTAAACGGAAAACCTGATTGTTCTGGATGCGGTCGACGCCGCAGTGTTCGCGGCACCTTCGTAGCAACAAGGCTCTCGTCTTGACGTTCTTGAATGGGAGACTCGCATGGAACTGACAAGGTATTGCAGGTGCGGGAAAGGAGGTATTTGGCATATAAGACTGGAGCCGGGTCTCGTTTTGCTTTGTATGGGATGTGTAGAGATGAGCAGTACAAGCTTGATATGCTGTGCAGGCTACACAATCCCTAATATCTACATATGAAAGGTTCGTATTTCTCTGCAGTTTCTCATCTCTCTGCACGTGAACATTTACTGTCATGCTAGGTCTACAGTTCTTGGAGTCTCAGCAACATGAATACGGCAGATGAATGCCTGGAGAGCTGAGAGCGCGGCTCAACGTCTAGTGTCAGTGACGGACGCAGCGGTTGAGCGCGTTGTCCCGGTATCGACGGTATGGTGTACGCTTTTCGCAGGCGTTGATGTGCGTCGTAAAGCAGTGCGCAGAACTTGTTGAAAAACATATGCCCTGATACACACGAACACACATAGACGGACGCAGATACTGGTGGAGTCGCACCGAGCGTTGCACGAACGCGTTCACGCGTCAACTACAATGACCTCACAACAGTGATCCATTTTTCTATGGTATACACTCGAAAAGTCTAACCGGGGTTCTTCGCATACGCAGTTGTAATGAAACCCGCACGCAAGGCAATGGCTGCCACTCTGCTCCGGTCCAAACGCTTCAGCGCCACGACCAGATAACCGGACTTGCGCTTTGGGCAACAGGCTCGCTGAAGCGATCCTCCATGTGGCAAGCCTACCATAAACCATTATTGCGATGTTGTATGCACCCTGTTGCCGACACCGGACGCATAAAAGCCAACTTGGTCACACTGTAGCAGGCGTCTGCTCGAGGTCTATATCCCGTTGCTCCCGGGAATCCAGAGTAGATCGCCTTTCGATGCACGCTAGCGGAAGCGCTGGATTGATCTCTTTTCTACGGCTCTCAAGATTGCAGCACAAAATTGATTCAAGTACAGCATACGTGCTCTCAGCGACTTCGTTTACCATCGAAAGTACGCCGTAACAAAACTTGGCGTGACAGGCGAATCGAAATGATGCAACAGGTACTCCACAGCAGCGGCTTTGATCTCGCATTTGTTCTGCAGCACAATCGATGCAGCGCTTTCGGCGTCCGCAGGTATGCCGAAGAACTCTCGCGCATAGATACCACCGGCAACCAGTACCGTGTCCATGCCAGCGTTGTGTCCGCCCAAGATGTCGTGCAAGAGCGAATCTCCTATCGCCAAGAGTCGTGTACTAGCTCCGGTCTTGTCCTCCGTCACGCTTTTCGCTCTTGTCGCAGTGGATTGGTGAACCATGGTTGGCGGTTTGCGCCAGACTGGCTCCAGTCCGAGAATACGATGCACTGTCTCATAGACTGGCAGCTCGGGTTTCCCGAATCGAAGGACGAGCTGCCGAATGGTCTCAGCGTCGACGTCTTCATCAGCGAGCATTTTCTCATACGCCTGGGCCAGTGATCCAGGCATCACGTAGTTCACGCCTCCAACCACGGTTACGAGGTCCGGATTACTACACCACAGCGGGAGCTGGCGCCTTGCGCACTCGCGGAGGAGGCTAACCAGTGTCGCATAGGGCAGCGGTGCAACTGTCTGGCCGTCTTCTTGCGTAACGCCCTCGGTCCCGTGGGTCACCACCAGCTCCGCGTCCTCCACCCGCATACCGACTGGTTTGTAGTCGTATGTAAGATTATCCGGCTTTCGGGAGGGCAAAGTTGCGCGGCCGCGATCCGTCCAGTTCGTGTGGAAGACTCGGGTAGCTGGCGGCTCTTCGCGCTGGCGGTTCCGGAGCGCTTGTCGCAACTCCAGCAAAGCGTCTTGTGTCAGTTGACCTGAGGTCACGGCACCTGCAAACCACTCACGACGGAAACCGAGCGACTCCAGCTGTTCTAGGCAGTCCTCACGGAGACGAGAAGAGTTCGATGCAACCACGCAGGGCACGTGGCGGCGGTGCAGCTCCCGCACACAGTCTATGGCAAATGGGTAGGCACGTTTTCCGTCGTGCAGCACACCAAACTGATCAAGGACCACTGCATCATATTTCCTTCTGGCTAGAACGTCAGCAATGCCGGGTAAAATTGCGTACGCCAATACGAACATAGTGCAAAGAGGATGTACCGCTAGAGCCCGCACCCTCAACGCTGACATGTCGATGCGGAGATGTAGCTGGCGCGCAGAGACGAGGAGTCCAGCCGCTCTGTGTAGACGCCGAGTAACATGTAAGTTGTGCCAGAAGAAGCGTGTTTTAAAGAGGATCATTTCTGATACGCCCACAAGATACCTGTGTATGTGTATGTGTGTGCGTTCAGGCTAATGAAAACCGTTTTTACAGTGGTCGAAATTGAAAGCACGACGGGGCGGCTTCGAGGGCCTGGCGCCTCCGACTTGCTTTCCAGCAAAAAGCCTCCACAGCAGCTTAACGACAAGTGGACAAGGTCGGTAGCCAGCAGTTGCCGCTTCAATGTTTTGCCACCGAGCGGGTGAAACTGGCCGGTGACGCACGCTTCCAGCTCGCTCGCAAAAGTTCAAGTCGCCTCTGTTCGGTCGTGGCGTACCCAGCGGCCGGCTCCAGGGTTGCATCGTATTGCACACCGCGACAGCGACTGAGCGTCAGCACCGGTGCAGGGAATACCACGCGCTAATGTCGGGCACTCTTTTTCGAGTGCCAGCGAGTGTCGGCGGGGACGCACTGCCCTGCGCAGAGCGCAAACCGCTCGTCTCATTGCCGCTGCAGGGAGGAAAGCGGGTACGCAAACGGGGCCAGAACTAGAGCCTCTGCTCCGTGTGCTGGAAACGCGCCTCCGATACATACGTGGTACGCAGTCGGCTCGGGTGCACTCCCAGGTACACTACAAACACGTCACGGACTTTTACGAATGTTGCGGCACGAAAAGACCGTCAGTGGGCATCGTCGATTCTGTCACGATCGCGCCCTCCGTAGACGAGGGGTCATTTCGCAGCTTCGACCGAGACCTCGTTGGCAACGACGCACTTGGATTGGAGATATCCCTTGCCGGCCGCGGCTCCGTACACATCCTCCTCCCGAAACCGAATCGCATGCCACTGCTTGGGATCTTTGTGTGTCCCGAAGACACGATCCCAGAATGTAAAGTACTGTCCATAGTTGGAACGAAACGTTGTATGGTGGATGCGATGATGGGCAGCGCCATTCACCCCGGGGATGCTGAGACTCACCCGATCGTGAATATTGATCGTCCAGAGCCCGACCACAGCGAGGGATATCAGATGTAGGAGACTGTGAAACGGGAAAATCAACACGAATAACTGATACGGAAAGCCCTGGGCGAAACCGTCGAGGGGATGGAATGCAAACGCCGAGAACGGCGTCGTATCAATGAATGAATGATGCGGTTTGTGGAGGAATCGATACACGCGGCGGTGGTGCAGGCCCCGGTGAATAAAATAGATCAAGGTATCGCTAAACACCAAGAATAGCACGGGGGAGAGAATAAAGTACAAGATCCCGTGCTTCCTTGGATCGTCATAGACGCGGGTATACCCCAGCTGCACCAGAAGCTCTATTGGTGTTGTGAGAAGCGACATCACAGCGAGTGACCAGGTCGACATGCGCACCTCTCTCCAGATTTCTCGCCAGTTTGCACGGTATTTCGTGCCTACGGTAGCCTTACGAAACGCCACGAACACCAAAAAGTAGTCAATACTCGCAAATAGGTAATAAAGTACAAGAGATCCAAGGTAAAGGAAGACCCACGTCGCCAACAAGCGCCGGTAGAGCGGCATCGACACCGGCTGCGCGCTCCTGCTGACCACTCCGAACTGACCCTGCAGAAGCGCGTCCACCCAGCGCACAAGCACGTCCTCTGAGAGTGTATTCAGTCGACCCACGGCTCCGATAACGTCCATGAAGGTACTGCGAAACACACACCAACCAACGTACAACGATGCTTGCGGTCCGGAGCTCGCCAGCATACCCCCCCGAATCGTGAAACGGATCGCGCACGCACGCGCGATTCTCGAAGCGATCGAGGCGCGCTGGCGCAAAACCCGACGGCTGCAGTCGCCGTTGCACGCAGGGCGTGCGGCATGCACCAGCACCACGGGGGTGCATCGCGGACGGTGCAGGCACCGTGCGCAGCGCTGCGCGCATGGATCATTTCGAGGCTAGTGCGTTTCTTCCATTCTAATACCATTTAATATTATTTAGTTCAGGTTCATACAGTTCGATACCAACTCGACAGGTACAGGCGTGTAGGAAGCGGTGTCGTCGGCACTGTGTTGCCGTCACCGAACGTGTGTGTCTCCGTTGCGACAGAGGCTTGGCTGCGGGTGCACTGGTCAACGCAGTCTGCTCGGTAGGCTTGGTACTTTGCTAGCTGCGTAGCAGGGCGACTAGCTAGCCGATATCAGTGAGGACGCTCAATTGTTTCATCGGTGTGCGTTCGATGGTGAAGAGGTTGGCACATGAGCATCGATCAGGTACACCGACCATGTTGTTCAGCGCAGCTGCGCTTCAGGTTCGGGCGTGTGTGCGCACTGTTTGGCGAGGCACGGGACACGGCGTGCGCTGGTCGCCTTGCGGGCGTGTTGCCAGTCAGCGGCTGAGCTGGTCGGTTCCACGACGTCGCCATTCAGGCCCTCTTTGCACACATTCGGCGAGTGCAACGCCGCCTTCGTCCGGAGAAACGCTCAGGGCGCCCGGTTCAACAGAGAACGTTCGCGCGAGCGACGGTATGGCCGCAGAGTCAGCAGCGCCTGCGGGCACCGGTACGCGCACCACTGCAAAGACAAACGTAGAGACGCGTCCGCGTGGAGCTGTTGGAGCAAACGGCACCGGGGCACTGACTTTTCAAGAGGCTATTCTGCGACTTCAGATCTACTGGGCCGAACGTGGCTGCTTACTCTGGCGACCCTATAACGCCGAAGTTGGGGCCGGCACCATGAATCCAGCAACGTTCCTCCGTGCGCTGGGACCAGAGCCCTGGAACGTGGCCTACGAGGAACCCTCGGTGCGCCCTGACGACTCGCGCTATGGCGAGAACCCGAACCGTATCCAGCAACATACGCAGTTCCAAGTTATCCTGAAACCAGCGCCACCGAATAGTCAGGAGCTACTGCTTGGCTCGTACGCTGCCTTGGGCATCGACATTGACGCCCATGATATTCGTTTCGTGGAAGATAACTGGGAATCACCAGCACTCGGCGCCTGGGGGCTCGGCTACGAGGTGTGGATGGACGGCTGCGAGATCACCCAGTACACGTACTTTCAACAGGTTGGCGGCTTCTCCCTGGATCCCATTGCACTGGAGATTACCTATGGGATGGAGCGTATCTTGATGACCGTTCAAGGAAAGAGCCACTTCAAGGATATTCTGTATGCGCCGGGCATTACCTACGGCGAGGTGTTCCTCCAGAACGAAATCGAAATGAGTCGCTACAATCTCGAAGAGGCTGATGTCGAGCGACAGCGCCACCTGTTCGACCTCTCTGAGGCCGAAGCACGTGAGCTGCTCCAAAAGCGATTACCGATTCCAGCGTATCATTACGTTTTGCGAACAAGTCACACCTTTAACATCCTGGATGCTCGTGGCGCCGTTGGTGTTGCCGAGCGTGCGGCCTACTTTCGTCGTATGCGTTCGCTGGCGCGCGAGGTAGCCGCCTTGTGGCTGGAACGCCGAGCGGAGCTGTGCTTTCCACTCGGACAGCAGCCAGCGATTGTTGCGGCTAGCGCTGCACCCACGAGCCACGCCAATGAAGCTGTGCACACTGAGCAGGTGCAGCGCGATGCTGCGGATACCGTCGCCGCTCCAGGACGACAGACATCCGGTGAGGGCGCCACGTTGCTAATCGAGATAGGGACCGAGGAATTGCCGCCAGCAGATCTTGATGCTGCCGTGGAGCAGCTACGTGAACACCTGTTGCAACTTCTACACTCAAGTCGCTTGCTCCCAGACGCTGGTCGAGTGAAAGTGCACGTGCGAGCGACACCACGACGCCATGCGATTCTCGTCGAGGGTGTTGCTCACAAGCAGCCAGACCAGTGGACCCAGATCCGTGGCCCACCGTCTCGAGTTGCGATAGATGCTCAGACCGGGAAACTGACGGCTGTGGGTCAGGCCTTCGCCCAGCGTCATCAAATCCGGAACTGGGAGGCTGAGACTGAACGAAAAGCGACCAAACAGGGTGAGTATATCTTTCTGAATCGCACCATTCAAGGCCAGCGTGCCTTACCTCTGCTCCATGAGCGCCTGGTCGACTCGGTTCTAGCAAAGATTCAGTTCCGTCGGAGTATGCGCTGGAACGAGTCGGGTGTCTTGTATTCACGTCCGGTGCGCTGGTTGCTGGCCATGCTCGATGACCAAGTGATTCCAGTGGCCTTTGGTGGTGTGGTGTCGGCCCCGGTGACCTGGGGATTGCGGGCATCCGGGATTGCACCCCAGCTGCCTGTATCGCATGCGCAGCTCTACGACCGGGTCCTGGAGCGAGCGAACATTGTCGCTGAGGTGTCGGCTCGCGAGCAGTCCATCCTGCGGCAGGCAAACGCGCTGGCGCTCCAACAAGACGGTGTCATCTACGACCCAGAACGGACAATGCTCCATGAGGTCGCGCGGCTCATTGAGTCTCCGCAAGTGCTTCTTGGATCGTTTGATGAGGCGTACCTGGCGCTTCCATCTCCAGTACTGATCACGGTGATGCAGAAGCACCAGCGTTACTTCCCCATTGAGGCGTCTGGCTCGATGTCGACATCGACCGAGCAAGACTCGAATGATTTGCGACTACGGAATGCGTTTGTGATTGTTGCCAATGGACGCTTACGAAACGCTGACCTAGTGCGTCGCGGGAACGAAGCCGTGATCCAGGCACGTTTCGCGGATGCCAAGTTCTTCTACGAAGCGGATCTGAAACGGCCGTTAGCTTCCTTTGTGCCCAAGCTCGAGGGATTGATCTTCGAGGAGCGCCTCGGCTCCATGCTGGACAAGACGAGACGCATCGAAGCGCTGGTACCGTTCGTCGTGGATGCGCTTGCACAGCGGCACTACAGGCATCACGAGGACGCAGGCGTACCGGCACCGGTACCTTCGCCATGCGATTCTCCAGTGGACACTGCTTCACCGCGGATGCGCGCACAAAGTCCAACGCCAGACTGGGAGCAGGTACGCCAGGTTGCTACAGAAGCCGCTGCGCTCTGCAAAGCCGATCTAGCAACCCAGCTTGTTGTGGAGTTTACCTCACTGGCGGGCATCATGGGTGAGCACTACGCACGGAAGCAGGGCTATCGCGACGATGTCGCGCGGGCACTCTTTGAGATTGTGCTACCCCGCAGTGCGGGTGACCAGGTACCGCGCACCCCAGCCGGGGTCGCGCTCGCCCTGAGTGATCGCATGGACTCGCTGGTGGGCCTTTTTGGTATTGGTCTCGCACCCAAGGCCAACTCGGATCCTTTTGGGCTCCGTCGAGCGGCGCTTGGCGTCGTCCAAATCCTCTGCCGTGGCGCCTTTGACGGCGTTGAGCTCAGTGCGCTCGCTGAGGCAGCGGCCGCGGTGTATGCCAAGCAGCACATGTCGATTCGCGAGGAAACGCTCGCCGATTTGCTTGACTTTATGGACAAGCGCTTTGAACAGTGGCTCCTGGATCCGGATTCCAGTCTACCTGCACTCGATGTTGCTCGGGGCGCGGACCAGTCCCAGGCGTCGGCGACAGGTCTCCATGTGAGCGCTGTGCGTGCTGTGCTTCAGTGCCATCGACGGAGACCCGCTCGAGCGTATCGTGTCCTGCAGCAACTCTATCCACTCATGGCAGAAGAGCGCTTTCGTGATGCAGTTACCTGCTACCTGCGACCCGCGCGCCTGGTTCGAGGCCAACCGGACCTGGACGGTAGCGTCGATCCCGCGCTTTTCCAGGATCAAGTGGAAGTAGCGTTGTGGGAGGCGCTTCGTCGGGGCGGCTTCGATGCCGATCAGCCACCGTTCACCAACGACGACGTGCTGGGCATGGTACAGGCGTTACGTACGCTTCGACCGAGCGTAGATGCGTTTCTGGACGGCGTCATGGTCATGGTGGATGAGCCAGCGCTTCGACGGAATCGTCTGAACTTGTGTGCTCGCATCGCCCGCATACCAGCCAGTGTCCTCGATATGGAACAATTACAGGGTTGGTTCTAGAACCGATCAGCGTCTGATGCTGGCAACGTTGACGATGCATCCTAGGCTTGTGGTGGTGGAAACGGGGAACTCGCCAGGACAATGCGCGGAACTGGCAAACTGGCGTAAAGCGATGGCGTTATGCAAATGCTTTAATGGTCTGGTTAGTGTCCAGCTCGGAGATGGGTTCGTTCGAGGAGCAAGGACGCGTTGCCTTGCAGGCGATATCGCGTGGTACCGGTGAGGGTGATTTCATGCTGGACGCGAAGTGACGTGTCCTGTGCTTTTGCCGCAGCTAGAGATGATGCCCGGTTGCCGGCCTCGATGTTTGAGTGCTCATCGCGCAAGTCGAGCGAAGCGAGATCATCGTTGGTCGCGTTTGCACGACTTGGCAGTGGCACACCATAATGGAGCGAATGCGGTGTGTACGGCGCTTCGGTTGCCGCCTCCATGGTCGTGCAGGTGTAGCGCGTGTACCTTTAGCAAGGCTGTTCACCAGACGTTGCGTGCGGTTGGTAAAAGAGCACGTTCTCGACACACACACACACACACACATACAGAGAGAGAGAGACATGCAGGCAGGCATCGTTGTGGACGGTAACGCGCTCGCACCTCGTCACGTATCGATGCGGTCAGGTCAGTGGACGAACTAGTCTGAGAACATGCGAGGATCACGCAGTACCGGCAAGATCGCAAAACGCCGTTTTCACTGGTTCCGTAGACCACTTATTCTGATTGCATGAGAGAATCACGCGGTACGGGCAAGATCGCAAAACGCCGTTTTGGAAAGTTCTGCTCGCGCTTCTGTTGACGGAGGGTCTTGCGTGCGGCGTCCGTCTTCGACAACTTCCGCCGCATCGCTCGCGTAAGCTTCGGCCGCAGATCCAACGGCTTAAACTTCTTATTCATGTATTCTTCTCGCAACGCTTTTCTCCTCGCCTGAGACATAACCGTCAATACCCTAGCAATAGACTTGCGCACCTCCTTACTACAAGTGGTTAGTTCTGGTTCCCGAGCCGCGCCCCATCAGAAAGAGCAAGTTTCAAAGAGCGCCCGCAAGAATCCCTTGCTGCACCCTCAAATGTCCCTATCAAAGCTCTAGTGTTCATCACGAACATCTACATAAACACACGCACAGCAGGCGAACAACAACTTACATCTTCCCGAGCTTGCCAGCGCCGCCACCGCTTACCTGCAGCACACGCAGCTGCTGAAGTTCCGTCTTCAGCGCTTGTAACTGCTGCTCCAACTCTTGTCTGGACTTTCCTCGAAGTTCATGTGCTTTCAAAACCATATTTATGGTGCTGCTCGTGAATACTTGCTGCGCTGCGCTTCACACCACGGCCGTATAGCACACACGATAGCCTAAGAGAACGAGGCAGCGTTCCAGTTTGTGGAGCGTGGTTCGCGGCCGCGTCCATGGTATCGGCGACGATTGCATGTCACGTGTGACACCACCAGGCGCAGCATCCGAAGATCTGTCCTCTGATATAATACTATGTACTAGGATGTACTATAATGTGTCAAAGATATGCAAGCGTATCGACCGCTGCTGCAGCGCCCCTTTTCCACTGCAGAGGCTGGGCGCTGAGGCTGACGCTGAGGCTGGGCGCCCATGCATGCAGCCGCAACAAACGCGACATGCATGTCGCGCTGCCGCCGCTGGTAACAGCGTGCAGCAGTCGCAACATGACCTCTACAAGTTTTGGTGCGTCTGAACTGGATCAGTTCTTAGCCGATGCCGAGCTACGTGTTCGCTTGATGGAAAGAAGATTGCGGAAGCTGGCTGCTTGGCAAAAGCGGTTGCAGCAACGAAACGATGGCGATTCGGTTCGGCGGTTGCGGCAGGCTGCTGGTCAGCGTCTCGCTGCCGCTTACGTCATGCAGGCGCTATTTTCGCTTCTCTTGATGTTAGAGGGTGAAGATCCGGAAGTTCACGTCGTCAAAAGAGGTATGAAGCGTTGCTGCGACTGGGCAAACGTCCTCGAGCTCGACGCTTCCCCGGATGACTCGCAGCCGGTACCCACCGCCGACGCTAGCGCCTCGGAGGCAGCTGTCTCCTAGAGACTGCGAACGCTCTTTATGTATATATAACAAGGGTTTTTTGGGGAAGAGATTTGACGTACTTGTGCTCGGCGTGACTCTGTTGTCTTCTGGTGACTGTCAGCGCACGCGCTAAGGACGAGCACTCGCGGCTCGCGCTTTGTGGTGCGCCCGACGTCAGAGCCGACGCTCGCGGTGCTGGTGATGATCGCTTCACGACTCGGACGAAGACGAGTTTTGTACCGAATCAAAGCGCAAATGTCTTTTGGCACGAATATGGCTTCAGAAACAATGACATCTTCTCGTTTTGTTTGCAATAAGCGTACAGAAGACTGCTCAGTTCACTGTGCTGCAATGACGAGCGCTACGCTTGACCTCAACACAATCGTGCAGTGGTTACGGAACCAAGAAATGAACACCACACGCAAGGACAACTACCAAACGTGCGGAGCATTTCGACCTGCGAATATGGAACCGCTCATGGACGCGTCCATACAGTAGGTCAGCGCCAGGCCCTGATCCAAAAAGCACCCATAGACAATGCATGCGAAATGCAGGTCAATGTGACCAAGAAGCAATAGAGCGCCTACACTCGACTGCGAGTCGGCAAGCTGCGTATTGCCCGATGCGTATCGAGTATAGACATTGGCCGGCTCGTGAAGCGGGCCTAGCGGATGATGGGCACGCGAGCGACAACGACGGCCTCATGACGACCCTAGCGAAACTTCAAGTCGACGCGCTTCACAGAACCCCTCGACGCTCCCGAGTAATGCTTCGGATCGTTCGAGAAGACGGGAACAGCGCTCTCGCACGCGGTTTCTTTCCTGAATGAGCGCCTGCATATCCTCAATGGCTCGATGCACCCGCCCGGCCAAATCTGCAGCTGCGGCCAGCTCGCGATCCCTCTCCGCCCGCAGACTTTTGAGATCTTCGACCGCCTTGATGAGTTCGTGGCGCGCACTGGAAGCCACGCTCCCTAGGAGATCTTCCGCGCGTCGAATGAGGGCCCCATAACGCCGTTCGATGATTCGCTCGATAATTTCGGTTGCGCTTGCGTGGAAATCATCATCCGGCAGCGGATCTTCGAGCAGGGTGCACCCAAAGTCGTCCGAAAAGCGCTGCTGTTCTAGTTCGCGCGCGACCGCGTCCCTGCGTGTCTCCATGTCAACCAGTCGCGCTGCAGCATGGTGCAACTGCACAGCCACTGGGTGCTCAGTGGTGATTACCCGCGACCGATGGTCGAAAATGGACCCACACTGAGCCGGGGCACTGGTGGTGATGGTTGCAGTACTAGTGGCGGCACTGGTGGTCTCCCCGTTGGATCCGTTTTGTTCCAAAATGGACAAGGCGTCGCGAACACTCGACTCCTGACAATGTTGGGCTCGCGTGCTCACACTGCGCCTCGCGGCTGTGCAAGCTTGCAGCTCAATTTGGATAAGATGCAGTTCGGCGTGGTATGACTGTTGGGCTTCCGCGGATTCCGGCCGATGCGCACGGCCTCGGAGTTTAGCGCGCCACTCCGCGTCTTCCGCTGCCTCTGCGCTCAGAAGGATTTCCGCCCGCCGCACTTTCTCCTTGGCTTGGCGGATCAGCTCTGAAGCGAGTCGGTCGGAACCTTCTTCCGCGTTGAGATCTGCGTGCAACTCCTTGAATCGCACAACCGTTCCACGGTTAAGTTCTTCCGGTGTCTCGGTCTCGCGCAGGTCAGAGAATTTTCTCGGAATACTCGCGAGGATCGCTTCGAGATTCAGCTCTCTTCGCAGGCTGCCTGAAACGCGATTCGCTTCCCGCAGCCGCTCTACTGCTCGCTCGACCAGAGCGCGGACCCGTTTGTCGTAATCATTTCGCATTGGGATGAATTCGAGTGGCACCAGATTCTGTAGGGCCAAGAGCGGTGAACTCGGCGGAAGAAACGCAGCGGGACTCAGGGCGGCCATGCGTTCCGCTGCCTGGCCATCGCCCAGCGACGCCGCCAGTTCTCGTAGATCAGGTGTCGTTGCCAGGATGCGTCTACGCAGTTGCGACGGCGCTGAGTGACGATTTCTGTCATCCGCGCGTCTTTTGCTGAAATCGACTTGAAAAACAACCGCATTTTCACGTTCACAGCGCTCGCGGGCGGAACGACATCGATCGCGAAGAGCTTCGATGCGTCGTTGCAACGGTGTATCGCGCCGGACGAGCTCACTCTTGAGTAGCCTTTCCGCGATGACGACCGCTTCGGAATACCGCCGCGCTCTTTCTACTAAATCCTCCTCCTGCATCGCCATGAGCCGTTGGATATCCCCGGTGCCGTCTGCATCAAGTTCCATTGCAGCGTACTGCATGGCAACCGCCTCAGCGTAATCTCGGAGCAGCTCTAATTCAACGATAAAGTCGGCGGGGAAGTAACGAGTCCCGGCATTCGCTACTGCCCGCCCGTACAGCTCGACAGCACCACCTGCCAGGCAGCTCACCGTCGAACTCGATCGATTCTCGGCAATCGCGAAATCGACGGTGCAAAGTTGTGCATTGCCAAGCATGACTAGTTTCAGCGTATCCAGCGACGTTTGGTGCAGATCCTGAGTGAGGTCCGCTCCAATACTGTCCAGCGACATGTGCTGAATGAGTGCGAAAAGACCAGCAGCACACTGAAAACCTTGTAACGCTTCTCTGAGTGCGGCCTCGGTCAGCGGCTCCGGCAGTACCAGGTCATGGGCCCGCGTGCAATAGCACACCGCCAGATTGAATAGCAGACCGGCTTTCTCCAGCTGTGTGCTAGAGCTCGAACAGCGCTGTCTAGTTTGAAACGCATCCATCCAAGTGAAAGTTAGCGTTACATTAGGAGCGTCTACGTGTCCTGCGCCCGTCTTCTGTTGCCCCGTACTCGTACCGTTCTGGCGCTGTAGTAGACCTCGCCGCACTGACGCAGGTGCAACCGCACGCCTGAAAACAAAGCGCGTCTCCAGAAAACGCAACGCCCGGTAGTAGTCTCGAATGACTTGGACGGCATCACCAGCTCGTTCAACGTCCGGAGCAGAGCTGATGACCGACACTCGTTCGCGCAACGCTTTCAGGTGCTTGCACGCGTGCTCGTAGCGCTGCGTGACCCCCTCGCGCCGAGCTGGCGTTACAGCTCCTCGAAACTCGAACAGCGATCTCAAAACAACCGATTCAAGTACTGGAATACGCTCTGTCGACTTTTTCGGTACCCTAACTGTCCGCATTATGTGGCCTGTCAACGGGTCCCGAGGTCGCGCACAGCGCAGGTCACAGCAACGTATCCATATACGCGTGCGAAAGCGTCTGTGTGCGGTATCTGCGCAGGTCTGCGGAGGTTCGCAAGGCGCGCGTGTCCAACGCCTCTCGATGTGTCGCTGCTGGCTGTCGATTTTTCTTAAATAGACAAATCGATCTCACATAGGCCGGCGCTCTTCGGCTGTCCGCTTTTTCTCTACTTTCTTCTCGTTTCTTTTTTGGTTGTTTTCAGCGCGCAGTAAAGCATCCATCGATCCACGCCCTACTTTTCAGTTCCATTACCCATACGTAGACCCGGGCATACTGGTTGAATTGTACGTTCTATCGTGGGTCGTGCGCACGGCATGATCGTCCGCGATTGCGCCTTTACCGTTGGTTCAGATGCATCACGAAGACAGAACTGTGTTGGCAGTCCCACTGAAGGCATCGGCTTGAGGAACGCTACATCTGATACGCGAACACGGCTAGTTATCGTTCTGGGAGCCAGCAAGCTGCGCAGACAGGCGTACTGTTTGCGAAAGCGCGAAGGGATCTACTAGTAGTCCACTGCGACCAGGACGATGCCCTGACGCAGCATCCTGCTCCTAGTTCCAGCGTAAACTGCGTTGTGGACGAGTTGCTCAGGCCTCTCACCAGAGCACCCGTCACTGGGAGCGCAGAGAGCTCGAGCCTGGAGGACTCGTTTGGATAACGGGACGTTGCTCCCATAAGGTACATTTTTGGCAATGCGGAACAAGTTTTGCCTCTTGTAACGTTAATCGTAGAGGGCGAAAGAAATTCTTATCTCGTTGCTAGTTCGTGGATAGTCTCTGGTCTGTTTTCTATATAGTACGGTCGAAAACTGGCACCGCCTTGTCTGGCAGGCATGAGACTCGACGTGTATCTCGCCAATGAAGGGAAGCGCGAGCCTGGCCATTCGTTGACTTGTTGCTCTAACCTACAAGTTGTACTGGCGCAGAAGACGTCTAAAAATACAGTTTTTCATTTCAATTACTTTTCAAATTTCACGTTTGTATATTCAAGTTATTTTTCGCGGTTTATACCAGAAACGTTTAAAGTGTGTTCGTTTTCAAAAAAAGGAAAGTCATGGAAGTGGAAGTAAAGGAACCCGGAAGCCTGATGTCGCCGGCTGATGGAGAAAACCGAAAAACAGTACTGAGAAAAGAAGAATTGGAAAAGACGAAGAAACAACGGGGGAGTCGCAACGTCAATTCCCGCATGAAAGACTGCACTACGACGACATGGTAGTGAAAGCCTGCCTTCTTGGATATATCAAGGATCCGTAGAACCAAAAGTTCCAAGAGGCCATCAGAAACCGTGTCGATTCGTGCTCCATGAGTATTATAGAGGCCTCGTCTGGGCTAATGCATTCGGTGGAGGAGGTGTACGACGAAGTGACGCACACGGGAACAGTCGAGGTATGAAGGAATTTTTCATTATGACATTCATTCGCCACCTGATGCTTGGTACAGGGCAAAACGTCGACGAAAAATGAGTGAGTGCATGCCGTCCACGAAAATCACGACGAATACCGCTTCGAAGGTACTCGGTACAATGATGATGGGTATATTTACGAATACGAGGCGAGAATGTACCTCACGAACATGAAGAACCTCATGACTACGAACCTCAAAAGCTTCATGAAACACTCCATCATTGCACCCTACCCGGACTTCGTCCGCCAGGGAATATGGGCCATCATCAATGGCGTCAGGAACGATCGTAAGAATGAAGAAGATATCGAATTCGTCGACGAGAAGACGTCACGAAAGCGAACGAATGAAGCTTCTGTAATCCATGCGACTATGAAAGAGCATCGTTCAGTCTTGGGGCTCGTCAACACAAAAGAAAAGGTATCAGACATGAAAAAAGATAACGATAGGTGCTATCGCCTCATCCTGCAATATTTCGTGTTTTTGGACCGAGAGCTCGAACGCAAGGCCGAAAAGGAGCTGAGCAGCGGGAAAATGAAGAATGGGTGAGACGGAAGGCTGCCCTGATGGGAAAGCGCTTCAAGGTCGTCCCGTTGTGCAACATCAAGTCACATTTTGGGACTATCGACTCCGGTGTCCTTTACGGCATCATGAGGGAGATCAGTCCGGAGTTCAATGTTAGCAGGGAGGACTTCACCCGTGAGAACCGGGAGACGTACAGTAAGAAGAATATCTTCAATTTCAAACGTCTCAAAGTGAGCAAACAAAAGGTATTCACTGGGATGATCGAAACTGATGGAGTAACCTTGTGTCTACACTATCGGCGGTTGAAGAAAAGAAGGAGGCGGATCCAGCGACGAAGTAAGTGGAGGATAACGACCTTGTCGTTGGCGTGGCGAAGCATGAAGAAAAGAAGGAGGCGGACCTTGCGACGCAGAGAGTGCATGAGAACGATTTGGTCGTTGGCGCGGACCCTTGGAACACGAATATCATAACCATTGCAGTACCCAAGCGTGCGGAAGATGGCATTGACGCTAACTTTCGTCAGAAAAACGTGCGTCTGTTAACGCTCTCAAGTGCTAGATAGAACCGAGAATCGGGAAAAATGAATGCGAGGAAGAAAACTGAGAAATGGAATGCAGGAGTGAGAGAGCAACTGAAAGCGATCAGCCAGGTGACTACCCGCGGGGCGGACTTTCAAGCTGTTCTGAAATTCACGAAATTTCGCGCTGCTCATTGGGAGGCGCGCTGTGGAAAGAGTATACAAAGCCCCAGTGGGCTCGTCTGCGTTCGAACTTGGAATGTGGGAAGCAGCGTGCATTCGCCAACTTTTCAATCAGTTGAGCGCCTTGCAGGAGGACGAGAGTCAAATACTCATAATGGCGTACGGAGCAGGGCGCTGGATGACCCAGAAAAGGATATACGCCAGCTCCAACGACGAGAACGTACACGGCGTGCGCACGGCGTTTTGTCACAATATCGATATATGAGTTCCGAGCGTCATACATTCACCAAGAACCGGTGTGTAGACTCCAGAGGGTCGAGATACAAAAGTGCCATCGGAGCCCTGAGGATACAGCAAAGTATGGAGCGCTGACGGAAGAGCAAATAGAAAGAAGGGCGAAAGTTCGGGCTACTTGCATTAGTAAGTAAAACCAACGACAAGAAACGTGTGGAATTCGTGAACCAGGACTTGAACGCAGCAATCAACATAACGAGATGCGCGGTGATGGAGAAGAGACTTTCGGAGTTGACGAGACAGATTTTTGTGCGGCAACCTTTTACAGTGGATTTGTACAAGAGAATTTGAAACCAGTAGTGGATAGCCGGTCCAAATGATCTGGATGGCGCCTGCACGTCAGGTGGAGACGTTCTGTCCAGGGCGGGTCACTCGCCACTTCTGTAAACTGCTGGCGACTGCTTTCAACTTTTGAAAGGCATTCGCGATACTCCAGGAAAATCGGTTGAAATGCCCCTGGGAGTGATTCGTGCTTGCGGAGAAACCTTTTCGATGTTACGCATGCTACACTGGGGGCAAAGTTTGCGACGCTGTTGGACGTCAGTGCCACTTTCCGAAAGTCAGTTCGGCGTCATTGATGCGAGACCATGAGCAACCCTCGATGTGCATCGATTCGAGCCCAGCTCAAAACATCGAGCCGGTTTCTTCGTGACCGTCGCACGGATTTGCTCATGGCCAATACTCTCCTATTGAAGACAGGCATCCGGTGCGTTACAACGACCTGGGAAACATTCCTCGCATATCGGAGGATCTTCATGGCGAGCGCAACCCGGCTCTAGCTCGTCCTCCGACTGCTTTCGCATCACATGGCATCGCGTCGTTACGCTTGACCGCCCGCGACGCACAGCAGCGCATCGTTCGGTGACTTTTGTTTGAAACGCACGACCGGACCCGAGGGATGTCTGCGAACTGCGTCGGCTCACTGGGCATCGGTGAGTCGCGAGCATGGAGAACGCACTGGTTGAGCTGCCCAGCGAGTTAGGTGTCCCGCTGGTTGACGGCACCTGCACCACATCGATACATGCCTCGTCGTTAGAGAATATTGCCAAAGACGAATACACCACGGTGCAGTCGAGCGCGTACTGCAGGTTTACGGAGCGTTGCCGCCTGGGCACCGACACGATCGCTGCCGTCGATACCGCATACGATATCGCGAGGCTGCGGTGGAGCTGTCGCGCGCCTGTGGAGCAGATACCAACGTATAGTCCTTCTGGAGGCTGAGGAGCGTTTACACGCACCAGAAAACACCGGTAGCACGATTACTAGCGACACCTGGCACAGCACTCGTCGTTGATGCGAGCGCTCGCGAACAGCAACGCACAAGCGAAGCCCCATTGACCCGCAGCAGCAGCAGCAGCAGCACGCTTGCGGTTTCTGGTATGAACGGTTCGCGAGCTCGTGCTGTTTATCGCCCATATGATGGCAGCGCTGAGAGCCAGCGTGGTCTGCTCGTGATCGGCGGTAGCGGTGAACTCGGCTCCGCTCTTGTGCGGGCGGCAGCCGAAGCTGCGGAAACGCCAACTGTAAGTGGCGTTCGTGCCGTCTGGGCGACCTACCGCACTCGAAGACCGTCAGTGTGCACACCGGTTGGATCAAAAGCTCCTTCCGTACGATGGTTTTACCTAGACACCGCTGATAGACGTGCTACTTCAGACCTGATTCAGCGAGCAAGCACGGAAATCGGACCGTTGCTCACGGTGGTTTTTTGCGCTGTTCCGAAACACGGTGGTGCCGCAGGCCCAGGCGGAGACGACATTCGCTCTGGAATCGTTGACCATGTTCTCTACGCAGCAGAGGCAACCAAGCTCGCAGGCATGGTAGAGGGTGCGGAGCGCAGTTCGTGCCGCTTTGTCGCGATATCGACGGACCAGGTGTTCGATGGCGTGCCGCCGCACCCGCCGTATACCACGGATGCCCCACGCCGACCGCTCAATCCGTATGGTCACTACAAAGTAGAAATGGAGGATACCTTGCAAAACATACACCACCCTGATCTTGTTATTGCCCGTACATCACTTATTCTAACGCTCGGTATGCAACCGCATGAAGATGGAAAAGCGATCGCGTTTCTGCGCTCGGCTCTCATCGAAACGCACGAAAAGCCGTTGGTTCTCTTCACCGATGAGATTCGAAATATGTCATGGTCGAATGACTTGGCCGAGGCACTTGTCGAGGTCGCCACTGCTATTCGATGCGAGCGCGTCACGATGGATGGTGATACAGCCACCGTCATTCATCTGGCGTGCCCGGAAACAACGAATCGCTTTGCGCTCGCCCAGCGTCTCTTATCGACACGATGGAGCGAGTACCGTCATCGGGCAGCCGGGCGAATCACGCCCGGCCTTTCAGCGGAGAGCGGTCTGCGGCGGCCTTTAGATCTGACCATGGACGTCACTTCGATGGCTGAGACCGGATTGGTGACGCGTACGCGGCTACGCAGTATCTTCGAGTACCTCCAGTGACAGGGTGTACGTGCAGCGGACGCGCAGATCAATTTCAACCCAGGTGCAGGTATTGGCGCTATCGTTGATCGCTGCAGTATTCAGTCATCGGACGCTTTAGCAGACAAAGAGCGTCGTGCATCGCGCCAGCATCATCGAGTCGTACCGGTGTTCGGCAGTGGCGTAGCTGGAACGCTCGCGGATCTGGTATCATGGGGTACTTTGCGAGTTCTGTCACCTGAAGTTGCAATTCTTCCAACACTAAAAGTCCAGCAGTAGCTGGGGAATAACGCGCAACACGTGCTCGGGCTGAACCCGGACTACCCTCGAGCTTTCCACCGCCGACACGTGCCTGCTGCCGACGTCCTCGGGTGTCTCGGTTGTTGCAAGGTTCACCAGCGACTCCTCTGCTCGATCACCGACACCAGCTTCTATCTCCGCTTCCAAAATAGAGCGCTGCAGGCACTCTAAAGTGAACAAACGAACGTAATAGGTTAAAGCACGCGAAGCAGTCGGCGTGAGCTTCGGGAATCGTCCGTCTCTTCCAGCGACGGTGTCTGTTCCAGCTCGCAGCTCTGCTTCCAGTCGTTGAAGAGCGCAGCGCACGAGCGTGCTCACCCGCTTCCGCTCTAGCGTCTCTTGGGCGAGGTCGAGCTCCATCACGCGCTGCAAACGCACGACTGCAGCAGCATCCAAGGCAACGTACGCGATGCGTGCATCATCGCGTGTGGTTGCGTGCGTTCGCGCCAAGGACACCGGCGGTGTTCCGGCCGTTGCGGATTCGCGCCGATCTGCGCACTGGATGTGCGGTACGGATCGATCGATCGATACGAGGGGAATGGGTTCGCTCTCGGGGGCGTCTCGCTGGTATCTTCGTGGGAAAACTGACGAATCGAACGTGACGGACGTTTGAGATTGATCTCATGGTCCATGATACTAGACCCTGTTGCTCGATTTTCTGGTACAGAAGCGGACTACGGTCTCCATGACGAGTTCAGCAGTTGCACGTTTGCTGACGACGATTCAGGCGAGGGCGGTACGCAAGTCGAGGCGTCGAGCACGGAGCGATACTGCTGCTACCTGCTTGTTTCTGAGTCAACGGATAAAAGGGCGCGTAACAGGACGTACATTGGTTTCACGACCGACCCGTCGCGACGTTTACGTCAACACAACGGAGAACTGAAGGGGGCTGGTGCGCATCGGACTCGGGCGTTTAGGCCCTGGCGATTACTGATTTTCGTCGAGGGTTTCCGCTCGCAGGTACAGGCACTGCAGTTCGAGTGGCAGTGGCAGCACCCTCGGAACAGTCGAACGCAGCGACAACACCAAGCTGGGCTTGGTTCAGAAACAAGCATCAAGCAGCCGTATGGTATAGCCGGCCGGTTGCAGGTGCTAGCGCGGTTGTTGGCCATGCGCCCGTGGTGTTGCATCGCTTTGCGTGTCGTGGTGCCAGACCGACACCGAACGAGTGATCAACAAAAGCCACGTATCGTGAGTGAGCGGTGGCTTGCTGCACTGCCCCTTTCGGTACGGATCCTCCGCGATGTGTCCGTGGTGGAGGCCGTGGCGAAGCAGCCGGACGGCATCGGCAGTCTTCATCGCCGCCGAGACTTGTCAACGCTTTGTTGCGTCTGCTTTACTCGTGAGCAGTTTGTTGAAAAAGGCCGTCGTAAGCGGTATCCGCAGGCGACCGGCTACTGCCTCCACTGTACCGCATCGTTTCATTTGCAGTGCATTGTACAGTATGCATGTGCAGAGCGCTTGCTCCCAGAGTCGGTGCATTGTGCAAGGTGCCAGCAGCTGATCGCCTGGGCGGATGTGCTCCGTTCGGTCGACTTGGCGACAGCACCATCGACCCACCTTGGCGCCGAGCTCGGAGAACGTCCCTCTCCCTCGACATCGGCGTCCGTATTCAGCGTCGACTAGGAGGTGCCGTACCTGGGAGGTTCAGCGAGGACGCCTTCCGCTGCCGTTATTATTATTATTGATGCTGATGATGATCGGATCCCTGAATTCGCTGGGATTGCGTGCATCCCTGGTCTATGGGCGCGCCCTCGCAGCATGGAACGAAGATCAGAGCGTGTTCTGAATCGTCTTGGTTTCCTGGCAGAAGCTGCCGAATCGATCGTCGAAACCCACAAGTGACTGATTACCGGACTCGTTTGCAGCGAAGCTTTTCAAACCGCTCTGTTCGGACGCTTTGGTGCGCGAAAACGGACACGAGCCCCGGGGCATCGACCGCAAAAGCCGCGATGCACTGAAGCCACGACGTAGAGGTCGAGCAAGTTCATTAGCGGCTGCACCAACGACATACTCGCTGTCTCTGTGCTTTGGATGCTACGCGATTTGTAGGAGAGGAACGGGACCACGGCCGGTTATCGCCATGGCGAGCACGGGCCAGCGTATCCACATATGCAAGCACGCAAGTATGCATGTCTTGACAGATACATGATGCGTTAGCGTTACGGAGAAGTCATCCCGGTACTACGTGGAGTGAATCCTTACCTATAGTTTACAGGAGCCTGGAATATGCGTAAGAGCATCCCCGGTTAGAGATATCGATCGTCGCGGGCTGGAGAAACCTCTTTGGCGATGTTTGTGGCTTTTAGCGAACGTTCCTCAAACCCGCGCAGCATGAAGGCGCTGCTGCTGCTGCTGCTGCTGCTCCATAGAGACGGTCACGTTCGCCTAGACGACTGGATGCCGTCCGTCCAGCGTGCTGGCACAAACTGATCTTTTCCCCCAATGCACATATTTCACGTGCTGCTGCGCCAGCTACCGTAGAGAGAGAGAGACTGAGAGCAGCAACTGCGTGTTCGTCCCCGTTTCAACTGACTGATGTGTAACGTTTCGTAGGAGGTCGTATTCTTCAGAATGCAGAGCCCAGCGCTGCTTGCTCAATGCTCGATACCTCGCGGTTCGGTTTGCAGCCATCAAGATATTCCAGGTCAACGAGAAGTATCGAGATTGGGTCACGCTTCGAGGCTACGCAGTCTGACTCCCGGCCGGATGTGTGAGTCACAAGCGCCGTGCCGTTGCCGTCACCTACGCGCTTCTCGGCATGCAGCAGACAATGTGCTGCGGTTGTTGACCTCCAGGCAACACCGCTCCCTCCGAGCCGAGCCGAGCCTAGATTCCAGCCGACTGTGAATCTACCAGAAAAGGCGATCGTAAAAGAGTCATAGAAAGAAACAACGAATGGAGGGACACGCGTTCCACGAACGACGCCGAGAGCGCCCTGGAATCTTACCACTGCCAAAGGTCGCTGTATAGTCCCGCTTGCGCCTGATGTGCGCGATACCTCTCCATTTGTGCTGCTAGAGATGATGAAATCTCATCCATAATCAACACTTGGACTGAATCGAGTCTCGCACGCTGCCGATTTCAGTAGCGTCCACAGGCAGGAGCGTGGCGGCCAATACAGAACCTGGTGCTCTTTTGCTTCCGGAGTTTCGACCTCCTTGAGTGCCGTGCCGCCTGCAAGCAGACGTTTCGCTAAAGCAGGAGCGTGTTTTACGGGGCGCTGCCTGTTCCATTGTCTCTGATGACGATGGCAGCCGGGAACCCCTGGTCACTACAAGTCCAAGAGGACCAGGTTCGGCTTCGAGTGAGTGTACCTCGGCGAACGCCCGAGCAACGACTCGAGATCCAGGCCACACGAACGCGAGTGAGCGTCAGCGTTGCTGGGAATAAGGATCGTCCACCGACAGATATTATCTTACCCAATCATGTACGCATCGAGCCGCAAAGTGCCGATGTGTTTTACAAGTCGCGCACGGGAACTTTGTGGCTCCACTTCCGCCGTGCTGCGTCGGTGGGCCCGGCAAAGCGCGCGGCACCGAACGAGACCTCTCAGGAAACAGCCGGGCGCTGTGAACGCTCGGCACCAGCGAGTCAGCAAAGCTTAGCGAACACAGTCGAGCAAACGCCTGAGTCGAGGAAAGCGAACCCCAAGACGCTTTCTGAGTCACTGGTGACGTTGCACACCGCAGCAGAGGACACTGGACCCGAGTCGCAGTCCGCCGGTTCTACCAAAGACGAGACTTGCCACTCCAGTTGCGAGGTGCCGGAACCGAAGCGAACGCGTTTAGGTTCCTCGACACCGAAACCAGCTGTAGAGGGTGCTCAGGCGGGGTCCGCAGCATCCCCATGGCCAGCAACGCCGGCTCATGAGCCCAGCAACCAACAGGATTTTGCGGAACTTGCAGCCAACTTTCCACCATTGACGAAAAACACATCCGAACTGGCCTCTTCCGGGGACACATCATCGGATGTGGCCAGCCACGGTTCCAGCGAGCTGGTTCCGGGTCTCGCTGATTTTCTCGAACACGCTTCGCACCCGCAAATCCTACGGGCACTCAGACAAGTGCGTCGGCTCTATCTAAGTCGTACAGCAGATCCCGGCGCTCTCTGGCGTAGAATAGCGACGGCGAGAAACAACGCTACATACGCTCGCACACTGTTACGGGAAATGATGCACGCAGTCGTTCTGCAGGGTACGGGCCAAGAAATTAGACGCAAACAGCGGCTTGCTGCCCTGATCAAACGAGCAAAGAGTGGCGTCGTGAAAGATGAAAGTCATCAGCGCGCTGATCGCAAATGGGTCGACAAGCACACCGAGCAAACAGTTGCACATCGCGTGGCGAGCATGCTCGAGCAGAGCATCAGCGATGCTCGCGAGAAGGAGTTCGCGCACGCCGCCGCGTTGGCTGCAAAAGCGCAAGAGCGGAAAACAAGGAAGCTGCAAAAGCTGGCATGGCAAACGGCACTTGCTCGGCGTAGTTTGGAATCCAGGCGTCGTTCGGAAGCCCATGAGAATACTGGGCGGTGCCCGGCACCAATAACGCAGCGCGCGGGAAAGTCGCGAGCTCGCGTGAGCTTCCTGCTCGATGGCAAGCAAGTGCACTTTCCCGCGTAAACGAAGGGTTCCTACTTGATGTACAAAAAATGGAGGCCAAACGAAGCATTTTACACCAACTAGCTAGCGATGGTCAGCAAGCTGCAGAGCAAGGTGCGCGCTTCGTGCCCACGCGCGGGCAACTCGGCGCACGGGCACTTGTGCACATACACGCAACGAGGCTGCTTTCCACGGCGTCCTGGCTGGTACACCGCACATCCCACGTCCACCGACACGAATTTTTTGAACACTGAGTGTCTCTACTTGATCTTCTTCTTTGGCCGCAGGTTGCTCGAGTGCCCACACTTTCGCTTCCGGCAGTTGTGCGCGCGCGCCGGCAGCCGTGCGTAACACCTCCGACATATCATCTTCTCACAGTTATACTGTCTAGCGAGTGCCGCTAAACTAGGTTCGATGAGCCCACCTCGCAGGCGCAATACCAGGTGCAGCGTGCTCTCCTTCTGGATGTTGTAGTCGCTGAGTGTGCGTCCGTCTTCAAGCTGCTTTCCCGCAAAAATAAGCCGTTGCTGGTCGGGCGGAATTCCCTCCTTGTCCTGAATCTTGCTCTTCACATTCTCAATAGTGTCAGAGGGCTCAACCTCCAACGTTATAGTCTTGCCTGTGAGGGTTTTCACGAAAATCTGCATGGTACCGTTCGAACACACCGTGTTACCGAAACAGAGATCCAAGCACCGATCAGAGCGCTTGCGCTGTGGAATGTCGGTGCGCTGACGACGTCGCGAGCGGAACACCAGCAGAACAATCCTGTCTATTCATAAATATTTTGGTATATTTACGGACTAAACGAACTGGCCGCGCGGCGTGGACTGCGCGCACACCGGCCTTCGCTTCTGCCCACACTAGGCAGTCGGCTTGTTTGCTCTCGAGGTGTAACCGGTACCCTGGACGTCGCGTTCGACTCGACAACGCGCTGAGCCCGCCCCCGTGCAGCACTCTGTGTACGACATCAAACCGACATGGTCATATGTCCCAAGTCGCGGCGGACTTTCTGTCCAGGTGCTTGTAAGAAGCACACCCTGCACAAGCAGGTCCAGTACAAGAAGGGAAAGGACTCATTGTACGCACAGGGGAAACGGCGGTATGATCGAAAGCAGAGCGGTTACGGCGGGCAGACAAAACCTGTTTTCCGCAAAAAGGCAAAGACGACGAAGAAGATTGTTGTGAAAATGCAGTGCGTCGAGTGCAAACGCATCGTTCAGCGCGTTCTGAAACGCTGCAAGCACTTTGAGCTCAGCGACGTCCAGAAGACGAAAGGTGGACCTGCTTTCTAGTTGCATTCCCGTCTCGATTTCGTTTTCGATGCCGTTATCGAACGTGCGTCTGTTCAAAACATTATTGTGTTGTAGCGTTCGCGAAATGGCTCTAGACGCTTACCTAAACATACGTATGGACATGCTGGTCCTGGTTCTAGAAGAGCTGTTTCGGACGGCTCGCACCGCATAGCTCAGCTTTTCCCGATCGTAAACCACTCCTCGGGTCGCACGGTGTTGCAAGAAAGGCTCCAGATTGGAACACCGCCCCGCCGAAGGCAGGGTTCCAGAGACTCGTACGGGCCACCGCCCGCCGTTGCATGCGTATGCGCTCGTCGGGGTCCAGTGGGTGTGTGGCGGCCGCTCGTGGCCAGCCTGCACTCCCCGAAGAACGCTTGTCGTTATGCGTTCGTCTCAGCGGCTTGTGAGAACAGCGGAAGTCTCCTTTGCGACACTTCCATCGATCAGTTACTTCAAAGCAAGTTGTTCTGCTTACCTGTCGGAGGCGATCGGACGAACCTACAAGCACAGGGGAAAGTTTTGCGGTGCGCAGCTGTGCTCGTTCAGCGCTCATCGAAACGTTCGCAACCACGTTGGAGACGACCTGCGCTTAGGCTTCGGGTCGAAGGTTAAGAGAGCGCTTGCGATGCATTATCAACCGGATACCAGCTTCGACTTTGATCTGTTTGTGATCGGCGGGGGTTCTGGGGGCGTTCGCGCCGCGCGAGTCTCCGCGAATCACGGCGCTCGCGTAGCACTAGCTGAGAGCAGTCGGCTGGGAGGCACCTGTGTGAACGTAGGCTGCATTCCGAAGAAGCTTTTCTCGTACGGGTCCCATTATTTGCACGAGTTTGAAGACGCACGTGCGTATGGCTGGGATCTTCCGACCAAAAGCGAGCTAGATCCTGTCGACTGGGAGCGACTCATTCACAACAAGGACGCAGAAATAGAGCGATTGAATGGCGTGTATCAACGCATCCTGGAAAAGGCAAATGTGCGCATCTTTCACGAACGAGCCGAGTTCGTCGACGCACACAAGATTCGCCTTGCGAGTGGCGAAACGTTTTCCGCCAAGTACATCCTCGTTGCCGTGGGCGGCCGCTCCAACCTCATAGCAGATCTGCCGGGTGCTGCGCTCTGCATCCATTCCGATGACTGCTTTTACCTGAAACATCTTCCTCGATCTATCTTGGTCCTGGGCGGAGGCTACATCGGCACAGAATTTGCATGCATATTCCATGGATACGGATCTAAGGTGACGCAGGTCCACCGGGGGAAGCTTTTCTTGCGCGGGTTTGATGATGATGTTCGCCACTTTCTCGCCGAGCAGATGCGCAAAGACGGTATCGATTTGCGCTTTGGGTGTAACCTGAAAGCAGTGGAGGCTATTCCGGATGCGAGCGCACCTGAAGGGCGCGTTTTGAAAGCGCATCTCACAGACGGCTCTACACTGATCGTTGACCAGGTGCTGCTCGCTGTTGGACGGCACCCGAACACCGAGGGCCTCGGATTGGAGCGAGCAGGTATTAAAACCGATCAACACCGGGGGCATATTCTCGTGGATGAATACTCTCGAACCAATGTGGAGACGATCTATGCGGTCGGCGATGTCACGAATCGAATGAACTTGACGCCAGTAGCCATCGCCGAAGGTCACTGTTTTGCGGATACGGTTTTTGGCGGCAAAGCACGGGCACCGGGCTACGACATGGTGCCGACGGCGGTGTTCAGCGTGCCCCCTATTGGAATGGTAGGCCTGACGGAAGCGCGCGCCCGGGAGCTGGACGCTGAACAAGGCGGCACGGGTATCGATATCTATCGATCGATGTTCCGCCCGTTGAAGCATACGCTCACGAAGCGAGATCGCCAGACGCTCATGAAACTTGTGGTTGATCGTCGGACGCAACGCGTGCTTGGCTGCCACCTGGTCGATGACGCCGCTCCGGAAATCATCCAGTCGGTAGCGATTGCGCTCAAGATGGGCGCCACCAAAGCAGATTTCGATAATGTGATTGGTGTGCATCCGACGAGCGCCGAGGAACTCGTAACGATGCGGGAGAAAGTCTCAGACGGAAAGTGAGGTTCTTTCTGGAACGGAAATGGGCACTGATAGCGCTACGAGTGCATGCATTTTCCTGTTTGCGGAACGAGCTAGAGCAGTGCTCGGACGGAGCGAGGAAGCTCGACTGGTTTGCAGCGTTACATTCCAACGCGCTTGCATCTTCGAGTCTTTGCTTCGCGCGCGTGTGCTTCACTCCATCGCGAGGTGTTCGCTCTTTACGCCTGATGAATGCCAAGTTTCCCAGACAATAAATTCACGAGCATCGACTGGATGGTCAGCCAGTAACCAAATCGCGGTAAATCGAAACGTCAACGAGGCGCGTGTGGATCTTTTTGGACAATGCGAGGAGCGCGAACACCACTTGAGAAACCAGACACCTGGGGCCGCCTGCCAGCACTTGGATACTGGATGAAGAGGGTAACCATGCCTCGTTGCATTCGAGTGCTCGATGACGTTCTCGTTGTTCTACGCATCCGTCAGCTCTATGAACATCGTGCGCAACTAGGACGAACAATCGTCTCAAACAAGCGACACATGTATGCCTGTTCGTTTGACCAGCGCGCAGCTGTCAATGTCGCATGACCTCAAGGCTGTATCGTCGTTGTCGCCACAACCAAGCAGTCATGAGGTGCGCCTCTCAAGCACATCGCCCATCGAGCAGCGTTACCGACCGCGCAGCGTCAAAGCCTACAGCGGTGCATGACCGCGTCCGGCTCCACGTGCTGGTCGATATAGGATGAGGGTGTCCTTAAGGTACACCGATCATGGAGCGCTCCAGCATTTCTAGTTTTCCGTGGAGCTGCATCAAGGGGCTTCACCTGCGACGGGAGCGCTCTGCGTTCGGAGGTCGCGCTCAACGCCGGATTCCTCTAACGCTTTGGTCGACGCTGGTGGCAGGCCTTCGTGTACCAGCTGGGGGTGCATAGGGCCAGGACGGGCCCCCGGGAGACACACTAGGTTACACAAGCGCGATCTGAAATCGTTGAGGGCAACTCACTATAATCCGAACTGTGCTCACTCGATGTCTGGCGAGTCAGCGGATCCGTGGACGCTCGGGTTTTGGGCTGAACAGCAGTGGTATCGAGGTGCTAGGAGTACGAAGCATCCGTGACAGCGTTGACGTCGCTTATCACGTACACTCAGTCATATCGAGTTATGGAACTGCATGATCGTTGCTGAATAGCCGAACGGGGGAGTCGCTCCCATTGAATGGTTAAACATGGTGCACCAGGCTTTGTGGACTGCTGAACTGTATCAAACCAGTGCCTTGGTGCGGGCGAGCATACCCTGCCGTCTCTCCTGGCTACTGGTTTTTCTTCATCGAAATCCTCAGCGTCGCAGCACAATACATAAGCTGACTGGCCTAGAATTCCCTCGAATCTCCGTTCGAAACATAGGCCTTGGACCCGGCGGAAGCACGACAAACGTTGCTGACCTGGAGCGAGGTTTTGATGGTTCAGTTCAGAAAGTGCACGTTCTCATGGATGCTGGTAGCCTCTCACGACGAAATGCTTCGGACCTTGAACTGTCTCGATATCTGACACTCGAAGTGTATATTGCACACCGTCTTGTGCACGCGCTTCTTCATTACGAGTTCCAGCGGACAACGCGTTTCTCTTTGGTGTATGTTGTCTTTAGAGCATCAACGGGCGTCAGACAAAGTCGATTCCTGTTTCATGGAAAGCTCTGTTTGAATAAGCAGGAGTGCAGCTAGTGCGCGCTCCAGCACGTCTATCGCCCGAGAGAATCCCCAAACGACACGATGCTTTGCACAGTTCATTTTGAGACTCATTGAACGCGTTAGCGCAGGAACGATTCTTGCCTACGTACAACGGAGGTCGTTGGCGATTCCGACAAAAGTCTGCCACGCACTCTTGCCAAAGATTGACTCCATGCGACCGGGGGACGCTCGTGAGCTTTCGCTGAAACCGAGCTTTTGCGAGGTATCCTGGGCTCATCGATACGGTTCTCAGTGCACCGCCATGGATTCTGATGCTGTCGTTGAGCGCACTGGCATGCCTGTTGGCGTCTGATATACCCGAATGTCGGTGATAACGGGTGCTGGAAAACTTGAGCAGCTTCGCGCGCTTTCCTTACCGCTCAATGGCTGCATCCGCTTGATTTGCAGGTGTCGCGATATCCATGACGTCCGGCAACCGGGGATCGACACACACACACACACACAGACACAGACACCATCAAGTCTTTCTCTTGATCTAGCGCGAATGTTTGAAAATGAGTGTCGCTGCTCGAAGCAGGTCTGGGTTTCACAAAAAGCACGCAGAAGCGTATGCCGTCGATCTGTACTGATTCTGAAACTGATGATCCACTCTCGCCCGGAAAAACAGCGGCTTGGGATGAGGTGCCCCATTGCTCCTCGTCGCGTTGTTCAAATGCTTTGGAGCTTCTCACCGCCACAAGCGCCATCTCTGCCTTTACCTTTCCAGCGTGGGCTGGCAAATATGTCGTCACTATACTCCATTCTCGATTTCTCCGCGGGACTCCTATGCACTGGTTACTACTTGTGACTGAAGCTCGCCCTCTGCATTTATGGATGCACTATTCCTTTACTGCATTCTCATTATCTCTACGATTGTGAGCGTGTCTATGAACCAGGTGTGCCTTTTCGGAATCAACGGCACACGAGGACTGGTGCGACAGAGCAGTCCAGCGTCGGTAAAGATCGAGCACGATTCGTATATAGATTCGTGAGCCTATATTTCATGGCTGACTACTGAGCAGACGCCTTCGACTGGACTGAACCAGGGAGCCTAGTTTCGCACGAAGATTTGCATCCCGCCAGTCTCAGCCGCACACTCCTGGACCGCCCTTGCCTCATGGCAAGCGACGTAGTCAACCAGCATGCGAGAGAATTTGGGGGAAGGAGAAGTCACAACTTGTTTCTCTCAAGGATACCGTACGAACCTACCCTGTCCACCTGGCGGTATCCCGGCGACGGCACGATCGTATTGCTGCTAGGGCTTGTGTTGTCGGCATGCCAGCTTGTCAAGTATCTACGAACAGCAAATGAGCTCTGTTTGAGTAGCCACAGCCGGGTGGACCAATACTCCCGAATACGGTCTGATCTATTGAGAGGAATATCTTTGCATCCTGGAATGAGCGTTTACGTTCGAGTGCGCAACCGGGAGTATGCTGTTAAACACTCGACGTTCTCCCGTAGGGGCGTTTTTTTCTTGTTGTCCATTCGCGTCGCTCCATCACGATTTATATGAGCGGTGCGAAGATTCCACAGATTCCCTGTCTTTTTGTGAGCTTTGCCCCAGAACGTGTGGAGCTGCATGGATTCACGACAAGGCAATGTTGAAGATGAATCCCGACAAGCTCTGGATCAAGTGCATGATATTCAGCACAAGGACGAGGTGTAGGACGGTTCATCCACTTGCTGAACGTACAATGGCCAACTTGGCGTTTCGCTCATGACAAATCAGGGACAGGGTAAAGCCCCTACCTCGATGTTTCCCCAACCCATGGGCCATATTCGTTCTGTTGAATACCAGTGGGAAAAACAACTAGAAACAACAACGGCGTGCTGGTACGGGTGTTCGAGCACGCACTGCTCTGCGTACAAGCCATATTTTGCAAAACCGATGCTTCCGTCATCATCTTCGTGTACTTTTTAGGTTCAAGTAAGCAGTTCTCTGTACCAGAGAATAGCGCAAGGAATAGAAGCGACTCCCTCGCCGCCTCTTTCTACGTCTCATCCACGATGACACGTCAAAATGCGCAGCCGCGATGCGCTCAATAAAAAGGCCTTCCACGTTTCAACGACAGCTTTTCTGCATGATGCGGTCTGGTCCAGGACCCAATGGCTCGAGCAGCGTAATCAATGCTCCCAAAAAGTTCCCGCAGCCCGTACATGAAGGTCGAGAAGTGCACAAAGTCATCGATGGGGACGCCCGCAATCGGCAGCGTCGCAGTGCTGGCGGACGCATCCGCACTGCGCAGCAGTTTTGTCTCGACGACCTGCCGAAAGTTGAGAATGATCAACTCTTTCTCCAGTTCATGGTCCACTGTTTGCGCGAATTCTGCGTCCGGTGCGCAGCTGCGTGCCTCCTCCGCTGCCACGGATTCACTTGCATGGGCGAAAGACGCTCTGGATGGCGACGTGCTCCCTCGCGGCGAGGTGCTGCGGCGGTCATCCTCTTGTAGCGAGCTCCGTAAAAGCTCTTCACTCGCGGATTGTGCCTCCCTCGCAATCGACAGCCTCGGTTCCCGAGTGCGCACGTGGCGGTGATAGTGCGGATTCCGTAACTGCATGAGGCGGCGAAGGAGCGGAAACACAGCGGCAAGCTGCGGACCCCGGTCCAAGTCCTCGTTTTCGAGGAGTTGTTCGTAGATCTCAGCGAACGATGCGCTGCTACTCTCGTCTAGCGCCATTTTTGCAATATGAGCTGCCAGTCGACTTTCGAGCTCGGGATAACGATCACGAATGTAGTGCACAATCTGGAGCGCCCGACGCCGCATTCGGAACCAGAGCTCTGCGCGTCGTCGACGAAAGTTGAGCAGTGCCAAACCCACACTGGGCTCCATGATGCAGAAGCCCTGACCTCCGTCGGCAACTTCGACGCCATTCCCTTCGTAAGCGTTCAGCTTGGATTGCATTTGAGCGGCTCGTTTTCGCGAAAGGCACAGCTGCAAAAGCCATTTCCGGTTCTCGAAACGGCGCATTGCATCACTATGCAGCGCTTCGGCGGATCCGAAGAGATCCTCCAGAATACCGCGAGATTCGAGGCATCCTCGCAGGGCGTCTGTGAGCTCAATCAACGAGCGGAAAATTGCACTGAATTCAGGCTCGAGTGCCAGCAGGAAAAGGCGATACATCGCCCCAGAGAAGCGCACACCGTAAATGGGTGGACGGTTCACTATACTATTGAGCACCTCCAGTCGTAGCAGCACAACACAAAGCGCAACGTTCCCGTCAACGATAAACTGTGGTGGTCGAAAGAAGCCTCTTTTCCACAAGGCGAACTGATTCACGCCGCCGAAACTCGGTGACAGGGCGTTGCTCAATATCGCTACACTTGTCGCCAGCGCCTCAATGTGCTTGTTGATAGCCATGGTCTCTTGCCACGGGTGTGCGTGTACACGCACGTTTTGCACCTCCTCCGCCTCCTTGTCTCGTTCTTCGGTGGTCGTTTCAACGGCCGGATTGGCTGGCGCTGCCTCGATATTATGGAGCGCCTGATGAAAGCGATCCAGAAACTCGTCGCAGTTGTGGCGACGGAGGTTCTCCTCCCAGCATGCAATCGCACCGTCGACGCTGGCAGCAAATCCGCGGAGAAGGGTGCGGCGTGATTCACGACTCGCCATACGAGGTGACAGGGCCGTTGTGAACAGGATGATCACGCCAACCCCTATCGCAGTGCATACCATTGCGCCTACAGCGGCTTGCCAGACAGCGTGATCGACCGGCGCACTGTACTGGCACATGCAGACCACGGTGAAGATGAAAATAGCAATGCCAGCTGTGTACTGTAGCCATTTCATGGAATCGACAAGGTTGCAGTAAAACATGACGAAAACAATCGCAACCGTAATACCATCCACAAAAAAAGCGTTCACAGCTAGGGCGGGTTTCACCAGCACCAGGTAGCCGAGAGCCGCACCAACGATGCCCCCGGCTGCTCGGGAGAGCGCCACACTCACAGCCGATTCCGTTGTCGGTCGAGCGGACACCACCACCGACAGGTACCCGAGAATCGGCTCCCATTGTTGTCGAATATTCGACGACGCCGGAATACAAACCACAGTAATGATCGCAGCAGTGCTGATAATATAGTACTTGATGAGAAATATGAGTTGCCATTGATTATTTTTCCAGAACCGTCGATAGTCCGCAGCGCGGTACTGCAGCACATTACGGAGGACGTCGCTCCAGAAACTATACATCGCACGAGTCGAGAACGTGACCGCCATAAACACATTCCAACTGGCATCTCGGAGACGGTTCAGCGCCCAGTGCCACCAGGGCGACGATTGCCGGCTCATCGGCGCCTGTCGTTCCAATAACTGATACACGGATTCGCGCAACTCGTAGACAGAGTCGAGAACCCGATGCACTAGCACGGTGCTGAACCAGGCAACACGTACCGACTCGACGGGCACAATCGCCGAGACGCGGACGAGCTTGGTCACATCGACTTCGCGGTTAAAGTCCTCGACGTGTGTTGCAATCGCCATATCACGCCAAAACTCCTGATAGCCACTGAGGCCACTCTCTGTGACGCGCCGCCAGAGCGCCTCGATTTCTTTCTCGTCAATGACCTCATCGAGGTACTTTCGAATCTTCTCGTTGCGAAATATCGTAAGGGCATGGGGTGAGTTTTCCGGCCAGTGGAACCAACGCACCTCCTTCTCTCGAACGAGCAAGCCGAGCAAATTGCATGCACTCGCAAGCCTTGCCCATAATCTGGTTACATCTGCAAGGGCACTTCGATACAGTCTGTGCATCGCTACCGCGCGGTACTCGGTACCACGGCGATGCAGAATAACGCTCTCGAGTCCGCCGATACGTGCGACCAGGTCTCGTGACTTGTAGATGATTTTCGACCAGTCCGTTATCGGCGCATGATAAAAGAGTGCCGGGTACGTGAGCTCGTTGGCGCCTAGCGGTAACAATCGCTGCAACGCCACTAGGCTCCCATGGAGATAGAGCGAGCCTCCTTGTAGTAACGCGGACTCTTCCGCGAAGCCAAAAATCGTCGCCTCCGCACTGAATGACGACTCACTGCGGCCCAGCGTCTCCATACGAGCATACGAAGACAAGCGCTGCTCCATTATTATTTCCACTGAGGTTCGTGGCGAGGCTGAATGGTATCCATCGAAGGTGTTGGCGATCTGTTCCTTCTGCCGCTCCTGCAACTCATTCTCGATCTGAGTCGCCTGGAACACATCAGCCAGGAGAAGCGACGCCAAACGACTCAGGCGCTTAGCACTCTCGCGTAGCACGTTTTCGACGCTGTCATGAAAAAGGCTACGTACGGACACAGGAAACACAAGCAAAGCAACAAAAAATCCCACAAAGGCTGCAAAGCAGGTTGAAAGGATGTAGTGCGAGTACATGAAGGCGTGGTGTCCGGGTCCTGAGTCCAGGCTCAGCTGCAAATAGTTTTCCACAACGCCAAACGCAATCAGTGAAAGGCTCACAGAGCCTACGGCGGGAGGACAGAGCCGAGGCGCCACCAGTATTGCCATAAACACCACATTGAGTATGATGCGAAGCCAAAGCAAGTGCCCTGCAGCAAGCTGAATAATGAGTGCCAGCGTCGCCCCGAACGAGGGACCAACGATAGCCGCGCTTGCCGCCTGCTGCAGTGATCCCACATATTCAAACTCACTGACAACACCGGCCAATAGTGCGAATTGAATTGGCGCCCAGCACGCCATGTAGACCCGGGTTGGGTTGATCACGACCATCAGCGTCGTCAGAAAGTAGCCAAGCGCAAGCTGCACCGCCACAAACGAACGCCTCACATATGTCCGCATTCCAATACAAGACAGTACCCAATGAATAGCCGGGCCAGAATCAAGATTACGTCAAGAGGTCAGCTGACGACGAAAGCAAGCAGGATTTGCGTACGCTTCGCTGAACGGAACGATGGACGAGGCGACATGCTGCAGTGGGCGCTGCGCAGTTGGTAGGTATAAACATACCTAAAAGGGACACACGGGTGTGTTCGCGATCGACCCCGAGCGATGCGGCGCGTGCCTTGTGTGGTGCGGCGCGAGGCACCTTGTGAACGCCACGGAGCCTGCAGTCCAGCGACCAGTTTGTGTGGTGTTGCGAGCACGTTGGCGCTCGTTGCGTGTACGTCTTTGGTGTGTGTGTACCCGAGCACTTGTGTCGTGTGTTCCAGATAGTACTTTCTGCGCTACAAAATTGGTTGCGCAAACGACGCGCACCGCTCTGTTACCGGAAAGCAGCCAGAACACCCCACGTACTTGTGTAGCGTTGTACACACCGAGTTCCAGTGTGGAGCACGAGTTTGTGTAGCAGTGCGCTTTACCACTTGAATAAAAACACCCAAGTCACGGGGTCGTGGTTCGTAGCACTCAAAACGAAAGAAGCAAAGTCCTCTAAACGCTTGGCATGTGGCTTTTTGTGGTACCTGCGCACCAGGGAACGTCGTACCAGCGTAGCAGCTCGAGGCGCTCGGCTGTGAGACGCGAAGGATTTGCGATCGGGTTCCGATGCCGTAGTCGCCAGGGCAAGCATTATGCACCTTTGTTTCGTCAGACGGTTGTCGGGGGTCGCCATACGCGCCACCAGCATGCAGGCATTCGAAACCTGCGTGCACAAGGGGAACCCTCGTCGACGCCGCCGCCGCAGGTCCCGTTTGAGCTTCGCGGCTTCTCGCTAGCCAAGGTCGTGACCGGGATCGGTGCACTGCTCACCGTCTATTCACTCTATGTGTATTTCAAGAGTGCAGGCTCGGCATCAGAAACATCTCTGACGCTCATTTACGGGATGCCTATCTTGCTTCTCGGTCTGGCACTGTGGTACGCAGAACTCGAACCTGTGCCGATCTCGACAACGGACGATCTGGTAGTCCTTCGGGAACGAAAGGCGACAACGACGCTCAAGCAGATCATTCGTGATGTCACGCGCCATAGGTATGGCGACGAGGCGCATTTATCGGGCGCGCTTCGGGTGCTGGGCGTCATTAAGAGAGGCGACCCGGCACCAGTGCTGCTTCGCCTGCGAGAGTCTCGCGAGCCGGGTGAAGAATACGGGCTTGCACTCGTTTTCGAATGCCGCGAGACGCCGTTTGAGGCCTTTCAAGCTGTAGAGGATCGAATCGATAGATTCTTTGGTTCGGGTATTCGACACGAACTGCGAAAAATAAGTGAGGATCCGTTGATTGTGGAACTGAAACTCATCACTTGTCGTCGGGAGACGGCAACTGTACTCCCGGATACGCTGAAGCAAGCCGTTGGCCAGAGCAACCTGAACCCCGAACGGGGCGCGACACGAACACCTACACCAGACACACCAGACAACGACAGCGCAAATGGTGCTTCAACTGCCGCTGCTGATGATGGTGCTAGCGCTGGTGATGCTGCAAAGCGCGACCGCCTCAATGCGCTGTCTTCCCAAGCGGATAGCAGCAGCACAGGGCACGCTGCGATCGGACGTGAGCCTCACCAGAACCCCACCGAGTCACTCGCTCCGTTCGCGCTATTCGGGTTTCGACCGACGCCGCTGCCGGGACCTCCACGTCAGAGAAATTAGATAGACAAGCCGGCACACTGATCGCTGATGACTGCACTTTGGTGTCCATCAAGTTGCGCGACGATCGGGCGCAGAAACAAGCATCTGTCGCGTTCACGCCGCGCTCATCGACTCGCGAACGGCGATCACCCGCGTGCGTTTGGCTGTGGATGCCACCAAGAACGTGGCAACTGAGTGGTCGGGCATCGCCATGCAACGTCACAGGGACGGTGCTTTCCTTTTAGGTTCCCCGGGAACGGCGGAAGGTCACAATGGTGCGCTTTCCGAAGCGTAGCGAATCCCGATGCAATACGTCCACAGGCGCCGACGCACACGCCCTAGAAAACTGGAATTCCTGCAACCCGCCATGCATAAACGTTCCTGCAAGCACAGAGCCATCAGCTGTCGCCGAACATCGGTACCTGTCTTGGTCTGAATAGAGGCGCACTGGTCGCCATCGTCGGATTCTATCATATCCCTTGACGTATCGTCCGTATCGATGCATTGGATGCCCGACGCGTTACGATGGACTCGTAGAGCCGTACCGCAGGTACGACTTTTTCGATGGCAGATCTACAACTTCAAGTCCATCGGCAAAGTGCTTCTGCACCAGCGCATCGGGAACGTTTGATGGAACTATAACCCTAGACCCGGGCTTCCAGTCCACGGGCGTCGCACAGTGCAAACGATCGCTGGTCTGCAGTGCGTCCACGACGCGCAAAAGCTCATCAAAGTTGCGGCCGATCGGCGCTGGATACGTCACCATAGCCCGTATGCGCCTCGAACTGTCAATGATGAACACCGAACGAACGGTAAACGGCATGTTGTCGCGACCCGGATCCGCTGCCGGTAACATGTTGTAGAGTTTGGCGATTTTGCGCTCTGGGTCTGCAATGATCGGGTACTTAACCTCAGTTTTCCCATATGCACCAACATCTTGCACCCAGGAGTTGTGAGACTCGACATCATCACAGCTAAGCGCTAGCATTTTCACACCGCGACGCGCAAACTCTTCCTGGAGCTGCGCAGCGCGCGCCAGCTCCGTCGTGCACACCGGTGTAAAGTCGCGCGGGTGTGAGAAGAGGATCACCCAGCTATCTTTGGCGTATTCGCTGAACTTTATCGGCCCAAGCTGAGTTTCTGCCTCAAAGTCGGGTGCAACATCGTTGATTAAGAGAGCACGCGACATTTGCTCCGTGGGTACGAAGGCGTTTCGCGAAGCGCAGAGCAACAGCGAAGCGCCCAAAAGCTGGAGATGCAGCGCTGCCCTGTATCGAGGCGCTGCGTCATCGCAGTGCGAATGGGCAGCGTCCTCATTGGTATGGTGGTACCTGCCGGATACGCTGGCTACTGTTAGCATTTTGTCATGAGGATACTGTATGATAACGACTGCGGGATACGCTGGCTACTGTTAGCATTTTGTCATGAGGATACTGTATGATAACGACTGCGGGATACGCTGGCTACTGTTAGCATTTTGTAATTAGGATATTGTATGATAACGACTGCCGGATACGCTGGCTACTGTTAGCATTTTGTCATTAGGATATTGTATGGTGGTACCTGCCGGATACGCTGGCTACTGTTAGCATTTTGTCATTAGGATATTGTATGATAACGACTGCCGGATACGCTGGCTACTGTTAGCATTTTGTCACTAGGAATTTGTATAGTGATACCCGCCGGATACGCTGGCTACTGTCCAGAGGCATAGGCTGGCGGGATGCGCGGAACGCGGAACATTGTTTCCGCGCGAGTCTCTAGGCGGTGCTGTGAGGGAGACTTGACGAATCGACTCGGTGGCATATGCAAGTATCTGCCGACGCGTTGAGATTTCTCTCGTTGTTACTGGAACTGTTCGTGTTCATTGGAGACGCTAACTTGACTCGCTATTTATCCATGATCAAATGAAGATCGAGTGCTTCCAGAATCCAGTATTTCGCCATACCGCTTTCTCGTTTCGGAGCTGTGGGCTATGCCTGGTGGCGTGCGCAATCAGCTACTGATGCGCTGAGGTCGCTTCCTCTGCTGGTGACAGCACTGGGGCGTCTGGGGGACTCTGGAAAACGACTTCTCTGTTCGTGATAGGGATGGTGTGCGCTTCGCCCGTAGCAAAAAAAAGGAGCGGAACTCCTTGTCGTTCTCAGTCTGCCATACGTCCAGGCGGCCTGTTATCCACCGCTCGAGCTGAATCGCTTATCGTAGACGCGCACGAACGAGACCCTGGGTTGCATCGAGGCTTCCATGGGGTTCTCCCATGTCATCGAATGAAACACCTGGTTCTTGGGACCGGCATGGCAACAGCAGGTAGCTTACCGCTTGGCTTGGGGCGCACCTGGATTTTCCGTAACATTGAGGGTCCTCTTTGCAACACTCTGAACTACGTCAGCAGGAACCGCTCAGCGGATACGTCATACCCCGACGGCAAAACCGCGTGCCGCCCTGAGCGATGAGGGTAGCGTTCTGGCAGCGTGCATGGTGCGCATCAGCGTTGTCCGGGCCCTGTGATGATCCACAACATGTCGACGGAGCGCCAAGAATTGCGACCCTCTAACCGAAACACGTTCTTTGCCTCGACACCCGTGCAGGTGTCGCGCGAATCCCGGGTGTCTCGCAATACAAAACAAGTAACCGAGACTAGTGGCTGCGTTTTACTGTCGCAGCATCGTCGTAGTCGGAGGCCTCGCCATTTCTGGTCAGCGTCTCTGGCAAAAAAAATAAGGAGAGCATTCTCGTCAAGCGATTTTCCATACCAACAACTTGTGATCGCCATCGAGAATATCTGCACGAGGGAGGTTCCGATTCAAGGACACGTGCACGACGGCACGTGTCGTGCAGCGCGACGCCTCGGATTCGTTTCGTTCCGAAACGCCTCGTCTAACGCGTATACCTCGCTACGCTGCAAGGTTCAAGTGAGCTGCGCTCAGTCGAAGAGCATTCATGAATAGGCTGTACACATGTGGTATCGAACGTCGTTCATGATAGGAACGAACGCGGTGCGATTCGTGCGTGACACAGACAGGAGGTGGCGAAACGGACGCTCGCATGCACGTCGCTGCACTCATGTCGGCATGTCATGGACGAGGCACACGCACCTATTTTGGGTGTTCACCCAACACAACTAGGGCTGGTTATCTCGGCCGCCAATGCAAGCCATTCAGGGCTTGTCTAGGGCAGGTTTTGTTTCCTCTCTCGTGTCTCCCGTTTTCAAGACACCGGTTGCACATGTACCTCGAGCTCCGTTTGAACCAGCAGGCGAGGTTGACGGCAGCGTTCACGTCCCTATTTCGCAGCTTCTGGCTAGTATTGTACCGTTTGATGCTTAGCAGGCAAGTCGTGATCCGCCCCTCTTTTGCCTTTTCATCTGCTTTGTATACAGGGTCAGTGCGCCCTTCGTAAGAGTGGCACATGGAGGTGGTCAGGTGTTTGCGAGTATGCATCGTAACGAAACCTACTCCTTCTGCGAGGGTCATCCATGGACGCTTTGTGCTTCGTATATCGCTTGGCATATGCCCTTGACGGGTATAGAGGGCTCTCTTCGATGTCCGCGTCGGTTTCGACGCCCGGTACCGAGCCCAACGATCACGAGCATCTTTCTGGTGATCCGCTCAGCGAGCACGCTGTCTGCTGCATGCGCAAGAGCTCGCTCTTCCATCGGAGAGGGGTTTTGTGGGACACGATATTACCCGTGATGAAAAAAGTACCGAAATGAGATTCCAGGCTTGAGAGAAAATCGACAAACGTCAATCCGAGTTGCCCCTTTCCTGTGTAGCGGTCAGGCAATGCGCACTGGAAGCGATCGTTGCGATGAATCAAGCCCTGAGTCCAAGACTCTATTCCACGCAAACAAAAGCGACGGAAGCCGTTGGCAGCGCATCCCCCGAAAGGCTTCGTGTCACTGTCGAATGTCGTTGTGCCGTTGGCGACCCAGAGAGGAGCGTTTGCCTTTCGCGCAGATTCGATTATCTGGCTTGACGTGTCGAGTGAACGTTCTGCATGAGCGTGGAATCGTAAAGAGATCTGGTCGAGGTTTTCCCTCGTCAACCCAGATGTACGTACGGGATGCAGAAGCATGAAGGCTGGTGCGCTTGTGTTCGATCATGACATTGGGTATTTTACAAACCCTCGCTTGAGGTTGTCGCCAATCATCTTGATTTCCGAGGCGGAAAGCATACCAGTCGCAAGCGTGGAAGACGCTACCCCGTCAAGACCGATATGAATCCTCAAACTTCGCATGAATGCATACGCCGTTACTGCTGCACTTCGAACGTCGACCCCGTGCATCTAAGAAAACGTGCGCGGAGAAAGATAGCAAGGTAGGAACAGCGAGAGCAGGACAGCGTGCCGTGTGAATCGAACCTGGGTGCAGTGGCTGCCACCTCCAGCGGATGCAGCTGCTGGTGAAGCGAGCTTCCGCAGGGACGTGTAACGCGCGTGCAACGCCTGACATGCGTCGTCGAGACACCCGCAGCGTCCGACCGAACCAATATTTGGTGCTTTTCGGCTGTACGGTGCTTGCCGACGCCTAGCAATCGCATCATTCGCGCTTGTTGCGGCCTCTTTCTCTGGCATGGCATGGAACGGAAGCAGGTCAAACTCCGATCTACGCTGCTGCTTTTAACAGGATTCAAAAAAATGGTCATCCAAACGACGGACGCGCACCCGATTCAAGGTCACCGACCCGTTCGCTATCCCCTCGGCACCGTAAAAGCTTCCATGAGCGCTCACCGTGGCCTGTGGTAGGCGCACGCTCCGCACAGAAGCCGCCAGCTGACCCAGTGGCGTGCAAGCCGTGACCGCCACGCCTCCGGGCCGTGCGCTTACCCCGGGCATCGCTGCCTGGTTGCGCGCCTCATCCCAGACCTCCCGAGCGATGAGCGTCGGCGCCTACGCAGCAGCAACGATTCGCTCCTGCGACGCTTCGATGCTAGCCCAGAGCACACTCGGAAAGCGAAAGACTCAAGCCGATTGCGTAGGTTTCTCGCAAACCGTGCCATCCTCGACAGCACTCGTACTCTGTTGACCGGTGAACGGTTTCAGGCTCGGATCCGTGGAGACCAGCTCCGTCCAGCTCCGCTCTCCAGTGACCAGCTCGACAAGCACGCGCACCACATCCCCAACGGAGCCGCGTACCTGCTCCATGGAATCCCGTTCACGCAGCGTGACGCTGTGATCCACCAGCGAATCAAAATCGATGGTGACGCAGAAGGGCACCCCGATTTCATCGGCGCGTGCGTATCGCCTCCCGATGGACACGTTGCTTTCGTCGAGGCGCACCGTCAGACGGCATTTTGCGAGCGCATGCAAGACGGCCTGTATCACGGGTTCGAATACCTCATTTTTGCTCAACGGCAGGACGACGGATTTCACCGGTGCAATTGCCGGTTTCAAGGCTAACACGGTGCGCAATTCATCGCCACCGGTTCGATTGTAGAACGCATGCTCCAGAACACAGTACAACAGTCGCCCGATGCCGAACGAGGGCTCAATGACGCTGGGACAGTAACTGCGGCCGTGAATCTTGCGATTCACCCGTTCGATCGTCACCATTTCCCGTGTGATGACGTAGGGTCCCAGCTGAACTTGGTCCTGGTCAGTGAGCTGTTGCTGAAGCTGTGCACGCTCGGTTTCGCCCAGTTTCTCGATGGCTTCCAAAACCTGCGGTGTTTCACCGCGAAACTTCGTTCCAATAACCCGTTTGAGCGGTGTGATTTGGAGGAACGTCTCGTCACGTGGCTCGTCGAACTTTTCATAGGCGACCAGATCCACCTTGGAAGCCGCGGAATGCGCCTGCAGGTCATAGCAGGCACGATCCGCGAGGCCAACGCACTCCACCCAGCCGTACGAGGTCTCCACTTCGAGATCCCAGCAATCCCGGGCATAGTGGGCCATTTCACTCTCCAGATGTTGTCGAAAACGCATATGATTGGGCAGAATCCCAATCATTTGGGCATATTGTTGCGTTCGCGCGATGAAGTAGGCCAGCGTCTCGTTGTCGACAATGCCTTGGCGAACTGCTTCCGCCGCACGAAGAAGCACGGTTGTCATCTGTTCTCGAGAGCGAGCGGCGTGCTGCTCCTTCCGTGGGAGCAGAATCAGCTCCAGGTCAGCGATAAGGTTGAACTTTGGATGGTCCTTCCGATCCGGATGAACGAAATGTTCGATTTCAGCCTGAGCGAACTCTCGCACGCGCAGAATACCTGCTCGCGGAGATATCTCGTTCCGGAAGGAGAGACCGATCTGCGCACACGCGAACGGCATGCGTCCGTTGTTGTAGTCCAGGAGGCGACGAAAGTTCACAAAGATGCCTTGGGCTGTTTCTGGCCGTAAATATGCTGGTATCGTTCCCGTCGGTCCTATCTGTGTTTGAAACATGAGATTAAATGGATATGGAGCAGAAAGTGGTGCATCTGACTCTGGTGCACGGATATCGAACTGCTGGTATGCAGCAGCGATTTGCTCCTGATTCATTTCGTCTATCCTCTGCAAGCAGGTCTCCATTGCTGATCGCAGCCTGTCTTCCTGTACATCGGTGCGCTTCCGATCCATCGCGGCTATGCGGTTCTCCAGGGTCTCCCGCAGCAGGTGGTCAGCTCGGTAACAGGCGCCCGTGTCGAGATCGCGAACCATGTAGTCCTGGAAACGATCAACGTGACCAGAGGCTCGCAAAACCGGATCAGGTGTCAGCGTCGGTCCGTCGATCTCCAGCATGCCCTCCTCCACAACAAAATGATCCCGCCATAACTGGATGAGATGGTTCTTCATGGCGCACCCCGGGGGCCCGTAGTCAAACAAACCCGCAACACCGCCATAGATTTCAAACGCGGGCGCAAGAAAAAACCGGCGTCGCAGCACCGTCTCAAAAGCGTCCCTATCAAAAGACTTACGATCGAAGCGGCGCTGCATCGCAAGTCCACGCGCTGTTTATGGACTCAGGAGGTAAGCCGGAACGTCTCGTGTGCGTTGCTTTGTCGCCGCTGGACGCGATCTAGGGCAGAATGCTCCGTTTGTCACTTAATGCCGCCCACGTCAGCAACTGGCTCAATAAAGCTATAACGGTCTACCAGGACGCCTAGCGAGCACAAACGCACACACCGCTTTGCTGAACAGAGACACACGGAACGCTCTTCACGAGTCGCGTACTAGGAAAGGCGACGTATCGCATGCGTTGACCGGTACTGTGTCCCGGCGGCTGCGCTGATCGCACCGCTGCTTCTGCTGCTGCTCGATGATGATGATGACGATGATTACGATGATGATGCTGCTCGATGATGATGATGATGATGATGCTTCTGCTGCTGCTCGATGATGACGACGACGATGATGATGCTTCTGCTGCTGCTCGATGATGATGATGATGATGATGCTTCTGCTGCTGCTCGATGATGATGATGATGATGATTACGATGATTACGATGCTTCTGCTGCTGCTCGATGATGACGACGACGATGATGATGCTTCTGCTGCTGCTCGATGATGACGATGATGATGATGATGCTTCTGCTCGATGACGATGATGATGATGATGATGCTTCTGCTGCTGCTCGATGACGATGATGACGATGATGATGCTTCTGCTGCTGCTCGATGACGATGATGACGCTCGATGACATGGCATCGCCATCGGGCAGCGTCATCGGACGATGCCGCCTCCTGCACCTCTGTTTTCGCGTCCAGTTCAGCGGGGCGCAGCGTGCGATTCGTGCCGCTCTCGGATATGAGGTTCAGCGGTGGAGTTCTCCAACTGACAGCAACTGGTTGGTACGAGTCTAAGGTTTGTGCACCAAACAGCGGGCGTTGCCAGTTCAGATGGCTCTAGATCAAACGCAGACTTTCGCTGGTTTGGGTCTGTTGCCGTCCTTGTGTGAGGCGTGTCAAGCGCTTCGGTTGCAACGACCTACCCCTATCCAGCAGGCGTGCATTCCAGCAGTACTCAACGAGCGATACCGCGTTGTCATTGGAGCCGCTGAAACAGGCTCTGGGAAAACTGCCGCTTTCGTGTTGCCAATTCTTCAGTTGTTGGTTCGTGATCCCTGCGGGCCATTTGCGGTGATTCTGACGCCAACGCGGGAGCTAGCAGCGCAGATTGCGGAACAAACCCTCGCACTGGGGTCGCGAGTAGGCGTCAGAGTTGAGACGGTTGTAGGCGGCCTCGATGCGGTGCACCAGACCACTGTACTGGAAAGAGAACGCCCACACATTCTCGTGGCAACGCCTGGGCGTCTTGCAGCGTTTATTCGGCAGCAGCAAGCAGCTGATCAGACTTTGCTCCCGCGTAGACGGCCAGAAGGGAGTCAGCGCTGTCGCTACTTTTGCAGATTGCGGTTCCTGGTGCTTGACGAGGCAGATCGTCTCCTGGAAGAGGGTTTTGCGGCAGACCTGGCGACACTGTTGGGTGCGTTACCCGTAACGCGTCGTACGCTCCTATTTTCTGCTACAATGTCGCGACAGATGGAGCGCATTCAGCAACTGGTCGTGGCGGAAACCGACGGATCCCAGGTATTTGCATTTGACGCGAATCGAGGACTCACTGACCAGGGGATCTACGCGACAGTGGCGTCGCTGAAGCATTACTACCTTCTCGTTCCGGCCGCGATCCGAGATGTATATGCCGCATACGTCTTGCTGCACGTTGTCGGTTCAGGAGAGGACGCCGTCCTCAAGATGCTGCGACGCCGTCGGCGCCAGCGCGAGGCCCGCACCGCTGACGAAGACAACGACGACGCTGACAATGACCACGTCGGACGCGACGAAACGAACGGATCAATGGAAGCCACGGCACTTGGAGCGCATACCAGGTTCCCGAATGGCGAAACCGACGGGTCTGAGTCGCGATCATCACCGACGATCGAGTCGAGTAGCGCCTCGATGGTGCTTGCCATGGTGTTCACCGCGTCTTGTGCCCAGTGTGCGATTTTTGCGAGCATTTTGGATCGACTCGGGCTGCCGGTTGGCGCCCTCCATGGTAGACTATCACAGCCTGAAAGGATAGCGGCCCTGCAGGGTTTCAAATCAGGCAGACACCGCATCCTTGTTTGCACGGATCTCGCCGCACGCGGCCTCGACATTCCCAAAGTTCATCTCGTGCTCAATTTCGATGTGCCGCGGGATGTCAGCGTTTACGTACATCGAGTCGGGCGAACAGCGCGAGCCGGCCGACCCGGTAAAGCGCTAAGCATGGTCACGCAGTACGATATTGCACTTGTGCAAGCGATCGAGGCAACCTGTGGTATCCGTCTCGCAGCATGGGATGGCCCCGGTGAGGCCACATCCGATAATCGAGTGATGCGCATCCTCGCACCCGTTCTGAAAGCGCGTCGAATAGCTCGCCTGGAATTGCTCGAACGTGGAACTATCACCCAAGCCGAGCTCAGTGACTTGGGAAATCCCCCGAAATTGGCCCGCCCACGTACAGCTTCCAAAATCATCACCAAATTGAGCCATACCCGATAGGCTCCACAAAGAAGCAAGCCCCAGCTTTTGTGTGTGTGTGTGTGTGACGCGGGCGCACGTCACGGCATCAGGTGGCACACTGGGTGCCAGTGCGTGACAATCTGCCGCCACCAGAACACGCATCACGTTGATCAGTGCGTGCGCGTGTGCGGTGCGTGCGCGTTTATCGCGCGATGGCAATCGTGAGCGGTAGCGACTGTGCACGCATCTGCCCGTGAGGTTGGACTTTTGGCGCGAAAACGTCGACAGAAAGCACAGCTCGAATGCAAGCGCCTCACGTCAGCGCTGTGGATCGCATCAAGGCAGTTGCTGCAGGTGTTCGTTTTGATTTCCTGCTGCAATGGTGCGATCACGCCTGCCAGTGCTGCATTCTATCCAGCGAGTGAGCGAGCGTAGGGCGCTGCGCATGTGTTCCAGGGTGCAGCCAGGTGTGAACCATCGGTCTTGTGTGATCCGTTGTTGCGCCGGCTCTGAGGCGTCGCCACGATGCACTCGGTTTGCGTTGGCGTCTCGCAGGTAGAGACTGGGTTGAATAACGTTACACATGTCGTACGTGGGCTGGGGAAAGTTTGGCAGCGGTGCGGATCCGTTAGCAGGTGCACGTAATCTGTGTCGCAGTCGTGCGAGTCTGGTGCGTAAGCGGGCGACTTTGCAGTGCGAAGGTTTCGATTCGTCGCTGTTTCGCAACGCCTGACGGTCGATGCAGCTGCGTCCAAAGAGCGTCATCAACGTTGGTGTTCATCCAGTAGAGCGTTTTGCGGAAACGTGTCTCTGACATGGGCCTTGCTTGATGGCATCGATGTGTGTGTGTGTGTGTGCGCGCGCGCGCCTGGCGCGACCTGCACTCGCCTGCTTTTTCAGTTTGGAACGCGCGCTGCGACCTGAACAAGCCAACGCATGGTGAAACAGGCGAATCTTCATACCATTGCACAGGAGGTGCTTTCGACCGGTGTTTCGTGCGTGAAGCGGTCTCTTTTCGGGAGCAAATCACGACCAGAGAGCGCTATCTATCTGTGTCATTGTTGACATATCCCAGGACGGCGAGACTTGTCGGTTCCATTCGAACGCTTACCGCAGTGAAGCTTCTCTCAGTGTCTGTGGAAGCAGTTGCTCGCAACCCTTGTATACGCCCGGTTCATTTTCGTCACGCAGCGTGGCGCCCGGCATATTCCATAGAGCAACGAATACTGGCACCCCGACGCGACGATTGGTGACCCAGCACTTCAATGGGGCATCCTTTCCCTGGTTTCACGCTTCTGCATCCGCTGTAGCAGATGCCGATCCGCCGATGCAGGTTGATCTGCGCTCCAGCATTCAACCAAGTGCTATCGACTGCACCGCACGGGTAATCCAAGGCAGGACAAGGAACTGCAGGGTACCAGCGACTCGCAACGCCTCAGCGAGCAGCGCCACGATAAACTGCAACATCAGGGCCCGCGGTGCTGGCGTCGATGTTTGCGCGTATCCGGAGGATCCTCCCAGCGCTGCTGCAGAAATCGCACCGACTCAACCTGAAAGCGATCCTGGCATAAACGCACGTACGGGCTAGCCAGACGAGCGAGCCAATGCGACGCTGCCGATACGGAGCATATGCAGTACACCAGGCGCTTGGTATGCTTATCCCGCATTACAGAGAAACTCTCCTCGCCATCCAGAAAATGGAAACCTCGAACTGTTCGCCAGGTAATGCTGTGTCCACTGCAGCGCGCTCGCTCAAGTACCATGTGCGTCCAGAGGAGCCCGCCCAGGTGACGCGCACTCACCACTAATACCGTAGGTTCGCGCTTGTCGGCGCTGACAAGCGTAACACCCCTGTCGCTCTTAACTTTTCGAAACGCGTACGTAAACACCCACCGGGGTGCCTGCAAAGTCCTCGCGTCTCGTATGTCGCGACAAACGAGAAGCTCAGAAACAGACGCTGAGAGTTCCGTTCTGCGGAGTTGGATCTTGTACGCTGGCGACCGCGGCTGGCAACGGCGTTGCACGTCCGTCCAGTTGGTCGTCCCGAGTGTGCACCCTATCGGATACGGCTCTCGACGCCCTTGATTCCGCGTTCGGTCGTTTTCCAACCGTTCAAGAGCCCGGCAAGCGAAAGTAGCGGCCTCGTCAGCAGACAGCGGGCTAAAGAGACGCAGCATCACAGAGCACAAGAACACCAACGAGAACGACTCCGTTTACGGGTGCGCACATGACGATCCCGGTACGCATTGTCAGCAGTTTTCCGCACGCTACAACGCCGGTCTCATCAAGTATCGCAGATGCACTTCATCTGTTATCGAATGCGCTGTACGAGGCTCAACACACGGCATGACAGACGCTGTTGTACTGTGCATGGCGTTGGTGCTGCGCTTCGATTCTAGTCGTCGGTGGTGCACTGATCACCAGCGTCTCTATGGGCATCCAAGTGATCGCGTCCGGCTTCATGATCACCGCGTTCCGGAGTCGTCATCTCTGCTACAAACAGCGTATCCGGGAACCAGGAAACACGTGCCACCTGCAACGTAGAACGCAACACCGGATTCTAATACGATGCTGATGGTCGTCTTCTTTGCAGGGACATCTTGTCTTCCGCAGAAGAGGCAGCGCGCTCGCTACGCTGCCATTGCCACGACCACGCGCCTTCAGGCCATATCGTTCGCAGGCCTGCATCCGGAATTCTCGTGATCCAATCCATGAACCTTGGTGTCATCCGAGCTTCATGTCGATTCCCATCCCTTGTATGCTATCGCTGCCGATACCTAGGCGGCACGCAGATGTCGGTCGCAAAAGTTCGCAATGCGACTGAACGCTTCCGATAGCTTGTCGATCGGTGCACAGAATGTCACACGAAAGTAGCCCGGTGGTGCACCGAAGCACTCACCGGGAAGCACCAGAACACTCTCCTCGGCCATGAGGCGCTGGACAAATTCCAATCCACTCATATGGTTGTTTCGCAGACAAACCAACACATACATGGCTCCGTGCGGTGGCGACGGTACGTGCAGGCCGCGAATACTTGACAGCTTCTCATAGGCAAATTGCGCTTGTCGAGCGAGCGTTGTCCGCACGTGTTCATACCATTCGCGACTCGTCTTGGACAAAATAACCGGTAGAGCAGCCTGTACAAGGGAGTTCGGCCCCAAAATCTTCATCGACAGGCCCTCGAGCGCCCGCCGAATGACAGAGAACTGTTGATCCGGCGTAGGGTCATGGATGAGAATCCACCCCATTCGCCATCCCGGCACGAGAAAGCGCTTCGCTAGGCCATCAACCGTGAGGACCGGAACATTCCTCGCAAGGCACCCGATGGGTGGTGCATCAAGTGGCCCCACTGGGCCACTCCCGTCCGCATGCCGACGATGGAAGACCATGCCGCCGTATATCTCGTCCGCGAGAATAACCAGGCGATGCCGCTCAGCGAATTCGACAATATCTTGCAGATGTTTTCGCTCGTAGACGCTTCCTGTTGGATTCATGGGATTATTCACAACAATACAGACGGTACGCTCGTCGACGAGTCGGTCGGTGGCTCCGCCGGGCTCGAGTCCCGTCGCCTGCCAGCCCCGCTCTGGATCCAGCGGGTAACGCCGAACCTCCGCGCCCAAGTACGCACATATCGTCTCATAGAGCGGAAAGCTGAGACTCGGAAGCAGTACATTGTCCTCGGGGTCCAAAAGCGCAGAGAAGCACAGGTCCAGCGCATGACTTGCACCGCTAGCCAGGATCACGTCGCGCTTCTCGTAGTGCGCTGCTGATGTGAACGCTGTCTGCGCCCAGTCGCGGTGGGTACCATTTCGGGGTTTATCAGGAGTAGGCCCGCCACTGGTATGACGCGAACTCAAGCGACGAGCCACACGTGCTGCTTCCTCTATGGCGGTATTGGCAGCCTTGGCAACGGCCTCCCGGGCAACTTCCGTGCCGACAGCCGGCGGGTAGCCGTTCGCCCGACCCGAACGAACAGCGTCTACCACTGCTTCATTGACAACGTCAGCTGCTCGAAGGTTTCCGAAGATGGTCGGGTCTCCGATGGATAGAGGAATCACCTGCTTGTTTGGATGGGAGCGCAAGTCCAGGCCTTCGATGAGTTCGCGGATCGGGTTCCGTGTTCGCAGCGCTGCCGCCGACGCCTTAAACGTACCGCGCTTCTCCATACTTCACAACTTCTATTCCAGTTATCTGTACAATACCCCAAATAAAAACGCAACGCAGTTACGAAAGCTCCAGACCCGGTCTCCTTTCGACGAGCAATGAAAAGCCGAGTTCAGACACTCGGATGCGTCTGTTCGAGATACAGGTCTGTGGAGGCCGCGTATGCCGAACGAGCGGAAAGAGCGTCCCGAGGTATCTGCTTGCTGCGACGCTGCTACGCTCGTGTCAGCGTATAAAGTGGAATGGTCGACTTGCAGGACTCGGAGATTCAGGATGAATATTGGATTTGTGTTTCAGCTGGCGTAAAGACGAGCATTTGCGGGTCTTGTATGCGACGGGTTCCTTTTCCTCGATCAGATATCCGACTGTCACCACATACATCCGCAGGGTCCCTCTTCTTCCAGTGTCGATCGTTGCAACACTCTGATGGTCGTGCTCAAGTCCCGATTCCGCGATTTCCGACGCTCATCGACGCATTTTATGCACAGGCGGAGCTTGGCATCTAGACTGCGCTTCCCATTTCCATGATCGTCCTTGGATACAACCGCGGGTCGCCCGTCGATACACTCACAATCGCTTCTCGTTCGATACGCATACACGTACGTCTGCCACAGCGCATGCGTTACCGCGTACTTGTCTGCAGTGACGTGTGATCGCTTGCTCCGTCAGTCCGTAGACGCCGCTTGAAGGTACAGCGGGCTCTCCGGGTTGCCATGCCTGGTGTCCGCACTCGGTGCAGTACCGTGGGATCACGAGCTCCCTCTGAGCGATCGTGTCGGTGAATAGGCTGTCTGCTGCATACACAAGCGCTCGCTGTTCCATTCTATAGACGAGTTCCGGAACGCGATATCGATCGTGGTGAAGCAGGGACCGGAGAGAGCGAGAGAGCCTCCAGGCTGGGGAAGCACTCCGGGGTTGATCCTGGTCCGTCAACGCGCAACGCTGTCCGACGCGGTGACGTACGCGCTACGCGAAGCGACTGCTGCGATGACTCGAGTCTGAGTCGCAGACCGTTATCAGTGCAAACAGAGGATACCCGGGGCGCCTGTGCGCGTATGCCGTGAGAGGCAGCAGGCCGGTCTCGTCGAGTGTCTCTTCGTCGGTGGCAACGAAGAGCGTAGGGTACGGCTTTCGGACGACATGGGTTACCTTTGACGTGACGAGCGCAGTGGGCGCTCACTACAAGCTAGCGAGCAAGTCGGTCAGGGACGACGTTGTGCTCTCTTTCCAGCGTCTCCAGCGACGTGAGTTGCCGTACCTACGCGTTGCCGTGAACACGGTAAGCTGGAGACCTCGAAGAGCGAACTTGTTGATTCTTGTACGTTTACGGAAAGGAGTAGCGGGGATGCATGTAGGTAAGCATATTGGACAGCATCGAGCGTCATCCTGATGCCGATGAGGAGAACGCATCCCATCTGCAAAGCGTCGATGGAGGCACGCTCACATGAATCCCAAAACTATACACGAGTCCACGAACACCTGTTTATGCTTTTCGAATGGCTAGCGTTGGCGTCAAATAAAAACGTTCAGAAAAGAATCACAAAGCAGGAGCGGAACGAGCTGTTCAGCGTTCGCTTTGAGTCCAGTACGCTGTTCTGAGCAGACAGCATCCGCACCTCCATTGCTGATAACCAGCTAGCATTCACTTTGTTTCCATAGTGGACGCTTGCGCCAGCCTTTTTCTTGCTGGTTACTCGTGCAAGGCTTGCGAAAAGGGCCGTTGCACTGGTAAACTTGCTTTGCAGAAGAAGTACCTCGTTCAACTTCAACCTGCAAGGTTATGTTTGTCGCGGTTATAAGACGGCGCTTGCGACCCAAGTCAGCGTCCACGAAAGCGTTTGTCGACCCGCTGAAACGTCGTAAGCCGGGCGTCTTTCATCTCAGAACATGTGAACCGCTAGCAAGCGATGACTCGCCTGACACTGCGAAGCGTGCTGAGCAGGGTCGTTCACGAACAAGCTCTCGAACGCAACGCTCGAGAGCGTCCGCTGATCCCGAAGCCAGTCGTCGTGGCGCTCGTGCTGGTGGCAGCAGTGATGATATGCGAGCAGGTCGTGGATTTGGTCCTCAAAGACAACAAGATCGCACGGAACAAATTCTGGACGCTTTTGGTTTGCAGCGCGAACGAGCGGGGCGTGACTTGGACCAAGCCGCTGCTGTGTCAAAGGAGGAGGGTGAACGCCTGGCGGTAAGGCTGTTTCGCGGCCTGCGAGCTCTATTCGGGGGAAACTACGAAGCTCTTGACTCTGCTGAACAGTGGCTACAGCGTCTCGTTCTCAGCATGCTCGCCTTGGTACTCTGTGCTGGAATCGGCGTTGTATTCGAAGCTAGTGCAGCCTCTGGACGCACCGCGCTGCCAGCCGCAGTGGCAGCCTTTTTGCGGGAGCGCGTAGAGCCTGCGTTCACACCGCTTATGCTGACTTTTTTGGGATTCTCTTCACTGCTCGGCGTTTATAAAGCCATCCAGATCGAGGGCGACGAGCGTACCCGGTACCGCGAATGAGACAGCATCGCGGAACTGGCTTCGAAACTCGCGCCCCTGCTGCTGTGCCTGGGAATCCTCGGTACCTGCCTGAGACGTGCCTATATCGGCACTTGGTTGCGTGTACCGTTGCACCTACGATGTCGCTGATGAGTAGCAGCAGGCGTGCGATATTGATAAGGTATCGCTCGGAACGCTTGGTTCATAATCGGAGACGTCACCAGCTTGATACGCACAGACACAACAGCTGGACGCTAGCGTCTGCACAGGATGGAGCGCTCTTTAGACGCGGGCGCGGCGCCCTGTACAAGCATATTCACGGCGACTGCACCTAATGCTGTCGAGTTCAGGTCATTCGTGCCTTGTTCTGCCACTCGAAATACGACTGCGACAGCTTCAGGTGCACCGTGTTATTTCTGGGCTGCACGCGCGCGTCACGCTTCCTTGGAATACGTATCAGGCATCATACGTGGTTGCAGTGCAAGGTCGCTTCCACGTGAACCTGCAGCCTTGGAATACGTATCAGGCACCATACGTGGTTGCAGTGCAAGGTCGCTTCCACGTGAACCTGCAGCATTGGAATATGTATCAGGCACCATACGTGGTTGCAGTGCAAGGTCGCTTCCACGTGAACCTGCACCATCACCCGAGAGCAATCATTGCACCTCGAACATGGGCTGGCGGACCGGCCGGCGAGCCACCAGCCTCCAGTCATCTACGGATGCAGTCCTAGGCGTGGATCCGCATATTCGTATATTCCTATACCAATGCTTCATGAGTAACACGCTGCACAGCGGGTGAAGGTGTCGCATGCCCTCGGACTATCGTGCGCTTGCAGTCGGCCATTGGCCAACGACTGGGTCAGTGCGTTACCGTGCACACATCGAATCCAAGTGCTGGCTCGTCTGAAGCCTTCAAACGAACCGCTTTCGCTATATCGCTGAAAGCGTCGTGCCGAATCCTCACAATGTGCTTGCCACGTGATTGCTGCATACAACAGTTCTTCCGGGGGCTGCATCCACCCGAGTCACCTAGTCGATGTGCAGATCACGGCCGCTTCCGTAACGCCACGCCTCGAGCTGTCGATGCCATCGGAATCGCTTTTTCGGGTCCTTCAGACGAGCATCGATGAAAGAAGACAGCGCGCTTTCCGAATGGAAGAGGCGACTTGCTTGATCATAGACACCAAGTGCCATCAAATGCCGCAGCCAGCCGAGGAGTGGCACGGGTCCACCAATATGACCCAGGATCCGCGGCACGAGAGCAGGCACGCGCACGGTAGTTCGAGCTAGCGTGCGCACCAGTCCCGGAAACTGGATGACATCCTGGAGAAACGGCCGCAATGCGCTCTCGTCATCCTGCATGGTAAGGAGGCTCCATCCCAGAATCTCGTTCACAACTCGTTCGTCTAGCGTCTGTGAAGCTCGTGAAGGAACTCGATACGAAAGCGCTCGTTGAAACAACCACGTCACCGACAGAGATGGCAAATACGGCTGGATGCAACGCAAATCCTCGGCACTGAGTGCCTCAGCAGCAAGCGCTTCACAAATGGCGTCGACCAGACGCGGTAAGTGGCGAAGCATTGCACCAAAACCCCCGAAAGACAACGGTGATTGAACACCACTTGCATCACCGATTGGAAGGACGTTATCCAATGCAGTCGGCAGTGGCGCATACCTCTCGTAGGCCGGGAAGAAACCGAACAGGGCTCGTTGTGGCTGCAAGCGGTCTAGGAAAGCGCGATCACCACGATGAAACGCATGCCCTCCTTGATAAACCGGCAACAAGCCCAAGTAGTCTCGATAGAGATCCGTCAAAGTGATCGCTCGTCGTGCATCTGCGTCCAAGTACGTGAACAAATAGGTTGTGCGATTGCTCCCCGCGTCCGACGGGAACGCCTCCCACAGATACTGGAGACGGTTCGAGGATAAGGCCGTTGTGAAGGAATAGATCAGGTCACCAGAGGTGTTATCAGGAAAGGGATCGTGCCCGGGATGCGCTCTGCAGCACGAGCCGACCACCATACACACTGCGTCTGGCCGTTTCTGACCATACACGAGCTCGCGCTGTTGCCGCACGATCGGTGAGGCATTACCCATGCAATCCAGTACCAAGGATGCCCGGATTTGCTTACGAATCGGTTCTGAGGAGCGCTCCCTTGATCGACTTTCAGCCGTCATCGACGTCCGAAACAGTGGAGTCGCCAGGATAGCCTGATCGCCACCGGCTCCGAGGGCCACTGCAGGACGCTGCACGGTACCCGGAACGCACTCGAGACGCACAAGTACGTTTCTGCCATTGGTCTCCGCGCCCTGAAACTGACACCATTCCCAAACTTGACCACCTAGCTCCGTGAACTGTGCAAGCGCTTCGTCGATGAGGGCGCGCGGTGATACGCCGATATTCAAAATGTCTTGCACCATGAATGTGGAAAGGTCGGGTAAGCTCCTCGAAGCAGCCGCTTCGACACCCACACGCATGGACCTCCACTCCGAACGGATAACCTTTTCAAGCGTCTCATGCGAGAGCACGCCGGTTGCAACGAGCACTTCCAGCTCTCGCCGACTGGTGTTCCACTCTTGGTCGCGGCCGCGGAGTGCCCCACGCTCGACAACGACGACGCGCAAACGCGAGTTGCGTCGCAGTAAAGCCGTCCCGATTAGGATGCCGAGCGTTCCGCCAAGCACAACGACATCGAAATCACTCGGCTTCGTATGTCGCGCCTCCGGTTGTCGACAACAAGTTACGACCTCTTCTGGTGGACCGACTGCGGCCGACCCGGTTTGTTGGAGGCGTTTCCAGGACGCATCGGCCGCTTGGAGTCCGCGCAGGGCGGGCGCTGCTTGCACTCGACCCAGGAATGACTCGAGGGGGTCCGCGGGGTCACCAGTTCCAGTCCTTGTGCTGCAGCAGCACACAGGCAGCGGTAGGTGCGCTACAGGCGGTCTCCCTGGGAAAGCGGGTGTGGTTCCCCAAAAGCGTCCTTTCCGACTGCTCTGCAGTGTCGGTACTGCAAACATGTCCGCTGAGCGACTCGAGTTTCCAGCGCTTCGTATGCACCAGCTCAGACCAGCGTGTCAGCACCGAACGTCCGGACTATCCAGACTCCGTACTCTACAGGCCCCAGCTACTTCTCTGTTGCAGAATTGCTGTGTCTAGTCGATTGGATAAACCCGAGGAACCCCGAATACACCTCCAAACGCAGCAACAGGAGCGAATGGTTCGTGAAGCGTCATCCCCCGGGGGATCGCTGGCGTCGTCGAAGCCAGCGTTTGTTTCGCTTCCACCACCGTATCGCGTTTCGCTGCACTTGGTAGCGTCGATCGCGAGTTGCTTTCCGAACGGGGTTCTATCGCATATACGACTACGCAAATGAACTTTTCGCCTGATCTTGTGACGGGTGTTCAGCACTGTTGTCGTCGGTTGGCGTTGCAAAACTGTCCTGCGGCAGTACCTAAGGCCGGAAGCGGGGTGCTCCACTTCGCTCCGCCCGTGCCGCTTCTACTCTGGAAGAAGGAGGCTGCCATTGCGGTTGGAGCAGCGTTTATCACGGTTGGTGCTTACCGGATAGTTCAGGCACGGAGACAGACTGAAAAAAGTGGCCCACGGCGGTGCCCTGACTGCCGAGGCGAGGGACGTGTCAAGTGCTTCCAGTGCCAGGGGAAAACCTTTTTCCAAGTAGAAGGCGAACGCGTGCCTCACGCCTGTTTGCGTTGCAGTGCTACCGGGCGTGTGACTTGTGGTCGTTGCAACGGCACGGGTTACATTAATCCATCTGGCGTCGATGCTTCTGCCAGCGCTGGCAGGGAAGGCTCCGGCAAAGGCGGCAGCCAGCGCGGCGACGATCCCTGGAAGCTTCCAGACCAGTTCCGCCAGAGTGCTTTCTTTTTCTGGTTTGACTGGTACCGCAAACGACGTGCAAGCGCATTTGCAGAAACCTGAGTCGTGTCGCTGGTGCCGGCATATCCAGCTATCTGTAGGTACGCGGTTGCTGGGACAGCTTTCGGTGCCCTGACTCCAGCCGAGAGCGATTCCCGCCCGAATATGATGGATTTTATACGCTGTGGTATCAGCGAGGAAGCAAGTAGCAGGGTGCCTGACAAATGCCCGGAACACATCAACTATCGCTTCCACGCAAAGGGTCGCTCTAGAGCGCACCTTCTCCGCAAACATTTTTTCTTGGCTGGCTACGAAACGATATAAGTCTGTGTTCCCGTAGAGTCTTCGTTTGATTTGCAGCTGTCATGCGGGTCCAGGATGCGACATCTTCATCACCGCGCTACCGTCGCTAGCGCAGACATTAGGCCACGCGCAACGCCGTGACCCTGAGAAGTGCGCTCGACACCGAACGATTCGGACCATCGAAAGGCACACTGCATGCACGACGGAGCACTGCCTCATACCATAACCAGCTGCAATTCATTCATCAAAGACAACCGCAAGGATCAGCGACGTCACAAGTGTTGCAGAGACGAGGCTCAGGGGCGATAAAGCTGCCTCCAATGCAGATCGGATAACATTCCCACGAACTCGCGTTCGCTCTCTCCCTGTCAAGCAGCTACGTCTGACGTCAAGCACGACGCTCCCGAGGAACCTGCTCACCAAAGCCGTAGCGCATTACCACGATCGCTATATTAGCCAAGACTCATCGTACTCAGTTCCGATTCTTCGATAACACGCTAGCCTAGGTGGATTCCCCGACGACGCCAACGTTCCAAGCCAGCCGATATCCGTCGTTCCAGCGAAAACACGCAACAGTGTCTCCCGTCGTATTCGTAGCAGGGAACGATCAACTTTGGATACGATGCGCTGCTAGGCACGAACCGACAACCGCTGGGCGAGACTGGCGCGCGAATAACGTCACACCACAAACACACTAGGCGCTTAGGGTGCCTTGGCAACGTCGCGGCTGGGGCACTCCTGACCGAGCGCCGCCGTTAGCCTCGCACCTAGCTGTAAAAGTGTAAACCCTAAGATCGGCGAAAAGTCGATACCCGCCACTGGTGGTAAGATGCCCTGAAAAAAGCGCAAGAACGGGTCACATACCACGTACAGCGGCTGTAATAGACTCAACTGGCTCGCAGCCGGAAACCAGCTCAAAATAATGCGAGCAAATAAGAGGTTTTGGTAGACGTTCAAGAACGTTACGGTTCCGCTGAGAAAAACAAACTCTGCTTGCGAGTCACCGGGGATCACCATAGCAAGCCTCGGGCGACGAGAGGCAGTGACCGCGGTTTTCGCCGCTGGGCACACCGCTGTGCGCCTTTGTCGCGTTGGCAGTTCTATATGCAAAAACGGGCACTTTGGAGCATGACGCTGGATGGAAAACCCCAGGCGAAACATGGGTTCACAATGTCAGCGTTCACGATACCGGTATCCAGCAGGTCCACGGCATGTTCAGAGGGATTCGTGCCATCGGCGGCGCGCGAGCTGCCCTCAGGGTAGCGCTCCAGCGAACTTGAGCGTTTAGCGTTCGTGTCAGCGTATAAAGTGGAATGGTCAACTTGCAGGACTCGGAGATTCAGGATGAATATTGGATTTGTGTTTCAGTTGGCGTAAAGACGAGCATTTGCGGGTCTTGTATGCGACGGGTTCCTTTTCCTCGATCAGATATCCGACTGTCACCACATACATCCGCAGGGTCCCTCTTCTTCCAGTGTCGATCGTTGCAACACTCTGATGGTCGTGCTCAAGTCCCGATTCCGCGATTTCCGACGCTCATCGACGCATTTTATGCACAGGCGGAGCTTGGCATCTAGACTGCGCTTCCCATTTCCATGATCGTCCTTGGATACAACCGCGGGTCGCCCGTCGATACACTCACAATCGCTTCTCGTTCGATACGCATACACGTACGTCTGCCACAGCGCATGCGTTACCGCGTACTTGTCTGCAGTGACGTATGATCGCTTGCTCCGTCAGTCCGTAGACGCCGCTTGAAGGTACAGCGGGCTCTCCGGGTTGCCATGCCTGGTGTCCGCACTCGGTGCAGTACCGTGGGATCACGAGCTCCTTCTGAGCGATCGTGTCGGTGAATAGGCTATCTGCTGCATACACAAGCGCTCGCTGTTCCATTCTATAGACGAGTTCCGGAACGCGATACCGATCGTGGTGAAGCAGGGACCGGAGAGAGCGAGAGAGCCTCCAGGCTGGGGAAGCACTCCGGGGTTGATCCTGGTCCGTCAACGCGCAACGCTGTCCGACGCGGTGACGTACGCGCTACGCGAAGCGACTGCTGCGATGACTCGAGTCTGAGTCGCAGACCGTTATCAGTGCAAACAGAGGATACCCGGGGCGCCTGTGCGCGTATGCCGTGAGAGGCAGCAGGCCGGTCTCGTCGAGTGTCTCTTCGTCGGTGGCAACGAAGAGCGTAGGGTACGGCTTTCGGACGACATGGGTTACCTTTGAGGTGACGAGCGCAGTGGGCGCTCACTACAAGCTAGCGAGCAAGTCGGTCAGGGACGACGTTGTGCTCTCTTTCCAGCGTCTCCAGCGACGTGAGTTGCCGTACCTACGCGTTGCCGTGAACACGGTAAGCTGGAGACCTCGAAGAGCGAACTTGTTGATTCTTGTACGTTTACGGAAAGGAGTAGCGGGGATGCATGTAGGTAAGCATATTGGACAGAATCGAGCGTCATCCTGATGCCGATGAGGAGAACGCATCCCATCTGCAAAGCGTCGATGGAGGCACGCTCACAGGAATCCCAAAACTATACACGAGTCCACGAACACCTGTTTATGCTTTTCGAATGGCTAGCGTTGGCGTCAAATAAAAACGTTCAGAAAAGAATCACAAAGCAGGAGCGGAACGAGCTGTTCAGCGTTCGCTTTGAATCCGACATGGCAGTAGGTCCAACGAGCACCCGCCAGAGATTACCCCATGCATGATCCTCATACTCTATCGAGCGACCTTCTTGAGCTATCGCGCCTATCGTGGATGCTAACCATCGTTAGACTGATAAGCTCCGAAATAGCGTTGCGAGCATCTCACGGCAACGCTGCCTCCAAATGGACGCTCGGAGAACCTCATGCCGTGGTAATGACGCCCGTGCGACGCTGCCTGTACATTCACGCAACGACAACGGTTGCACGCAGCTGTCCACGCCATACCTCCCATGCCCAGAATGGTTGCGTAGAAAGCGACGGCTGTCTACAGCTGCAACATGCGCTCACATCGGCGCAGGAAAGTGTACCAGTGTACCAGTACCAGTGCGTGGATCTGAGCAGGCGTGTTCATGCGCTCGCCGCATTCACACCGCTTCGAATAGCGCGAAAGATGCATCAAATGTCCAAATATTTTCAAATGGAAACTTTAGAAAGCGTCAACGTTGTACCGTGCATCGGTACCTCCTCAAATGCCGAGAAGAACGTACCGCAAGTGGAAACGTCTTTCGAACAGAGACTTAAAAAAGCGTCGAGCCCTGCGGATCAAACACCGGAGGCGTGCTCGCGTCTCGATGCCCTACGGTATCGCGACGTGAAAGCAACTGAATGGCTAGCGTTTCAGCTGCATTGCGGACTGTCGTGCTTGTGTCCGCGTCGTCTCGTCGCTTCGAGGAAGCAGCTGAGCACGGCGCGCAAGTCGAAGCGCTGCACTCTCCAGCGGCAAGCGCCTGCATACAACTCCATATTGTCCAATGGTCACTCGGATGCAGTTCCTGCAATCGCTGCCGCAAGTCCGCTACGAGCGCTTCCATATCGGACGTGGCATCTGCGGCTGCTTGCAGAGCCTTCTCCGAAGTGCGCTCGCGGAGTGAAACCGGTATCTGCGCTCTTTCCGCAGCAATCCGAAGCTCTCTTTCGCCGATGGATTCGCCAGCGCCGCCATTCTTGACATCAGGGCCCCGAAGCGCCTCAGCAGACTTCACAGAAGGCTCGGCGTCAGTCGAAGAGTAGGCACGCGTGAGAGGTTGCGGTGATTCTGCTGGGGCCTCGAAAACGTCACGTCCGGAGAGCTCTGCACCACTGGCTGGAGATCCGTCTGTGGCCCAGACCGTGAGACCCGGGGAGAACACTCGAGACGCTGGTGATGAATCTCGAAACGCTTCTGCATCTGAAACCATTGGCTGCCAAGCGTTGCAAGGTTCAGGAGTAAATCCAGTATGACCAGTGTTCCACTCGACAAAAACGTGCTGCCGAAGCGGGCTATCGTAGAAGTTGAATGGTGACTGCCGAAAAGCGCGCAGCCCTGCCGGGTTTTCCGTATTCGAATCCAGACGAGCGCCAAAGCCAGCCTCCGAGAGCAGCTGGAGAATTGGCCAGGAATCCCTGTTCTCCATTGACTCTTCTTGGAGTGTGCGTCCGCGACTAGAGGCATGCTGCCGAGTATCGTCATTTTGACTCGGATATACGATGAGCTCTGCCGATTCCGCGGCAGATTCTCGCCAGGATGCTTGATTTGAAGTGAGTTGGAGCTTCACGCCAGTCACCACTGTTGCCGCATTACCGGACGATTGGCTGCTTGTTCCCGCTGAGCTGTCCGTGCTGTGGCTCAGAGACGTGCCTGCCGCCATACCTGCATCGAGTCGCTGACCTGCGAGAGCGTACACGGTGACTGGCTCCATATCGTGCTGAGGCGCGGCACCGGACACGCTACCCGTGGTCTCCAGAAGCGACGACGGTGAAACGTCTCGCGAGGACAACGGATGTCGTTCGGACGGCAGTAGCGGTTCCTTTGTCTGCGCGGATTGATCCGATACGCAGCTGGCTCCTGGAAGCGCAGGCGTCGCCTCTGAGCCCCAAGCTGCATCGCTGCTGGTCCATCGCACGGCATCATCCAGCGCTTGCGACCATCGGTCTCGTGACGATTCTCCGTAATATTCAGGGTCAGGACTTGCCTGTTGCGAGCAGGTGGCACCGGAGGCGACGGTCTCCGCAGTGACAGTCGGTTTCAGGGGCTGTCCCGCCCTGGTGAACGGCGAGGCCGCTTCCAACGTGTCCAGTTCATTGGAATCTTGTGCTGCACCTGGTGCTATCTTTTGCGTTCCAGAGTCATTGGGTTTGCGCTTCATACCCGTGGCTCTGCCTAAAGTCATGCTTTGGGGTAGCTGCCGGCGAACACGCTCTCCTGGTTGACGACAACTCGATGGGCCTTGCTCGCTCAGAGGCCACAATGAGTCGTGCGCTTTCATTTTCTGACCATCTTCCAAGATAAACGGGGGTTCGCTCCCAACGTCCTCTAGAGAAGTGTGCCCTGCTGTTCCTGGCACACGCGCGGTGCTGGCGTTCGTGCGCAGTTCCTCGTTGTAGACGTTCGTCGCCAGCTCGCACGGCCAAGCAGTGACTGCGGACGTTACGGTTCAGGTGCGTCTATAAACTAGCTGCGAATAGCTCGCAATCTGGATGCACTTATTATGGTTAACTCGCGGTCCACGGATTCGTATACGTCAAGTCGACCTCGTCACCGAACAAATACAGTACGCACACTCTGTTTTGCGAAGACTCGAGGTAAACGATTTCTAGGATAGCAGCGCCGATCCGATGATCAGGTTTGCATCCCTTGTTTACACACGAACCGGACATCATAGTCATAAATGGTATAATAAGGAATCTAAATGGACAGCTCTATCCAACGGCACGCGAGATGCAGCCCGAGTCCCATTACCGACCGCCGCGCGGCTCGATGGACACCCAGAGCCGGTGGCGACCTGTGGTGCCCGCCGAGCCAGCCGTGCCGCAGATGTTGAACCCCTGGACGTGTTGTCATGTTAGATGCGCATGGGCATGCGATCACGTGTCTGGGCCTTCCACCCTGTGAAACGCGGCACGATACCACGGGGATGAGCATTCCTCGCTCCGCAGGCTCATTGCGTGCACGTCTCCAGGGCTCGAGGCATGGACACTTCACAGGTACAGACGCGTTGCATGATGGAACGTTCATTGGGAGCGATTTTCTTCGTACGGATGTGCCTCCTGCATCTACCAGGCATCGAACGCTGCCCGCTAGGTATGCAGTGTGCGGCAGAGAACTGGCGACGACTGCCTACCATGACATGGACTCGCATTTCGCGTGAGACAATGACACTAGTGCGATGCATTCCACGGTTGCCGTGTAAAAAACCGGAAGCGTGCTTGAGCCTGAACTGCGTCTGTTATGTGCGCTCTCTGTCCGCATGGTCAGCGTCGTGGATTCCATGTCGTCCACAATGCCTACGTCGCCCAGGAGCCGATATCTCGTGCAGACGCTTTCCCGCTGGAAGCGTTGCAACCTGCGGTCGATCGATGCCAAGCGTCCATGCTGCAGAGAAATCCATCCCGTCATTCGGTATGCATTCGGGGCTTTGATAACGACTGTCAAGACGTTTTGCTTCTGTAGAGGATCGGGTTGGTCCATCCGGTACAAGAAGTGCGGGCACCCGGCGTACCAGTGTTGCTGGATAGAACAAACGCCGACCCTGGACCTCCAAATGAGTCTAAAACTGTTGCAGGACTCTAGATACCTCCCGCAAACAGCGAGACTTTCACCCCTTGATGCCGACAGCTATCGTACATCGGGGAATTCTGATTCGCTTAATGAATCCTCCAGCATAACATATCGCGCGATGCATTCCTAAAAACTTATCAATGGCATGTTCGGGGCTTCATGCACAGGAAAACCGCAGCTTTTCCATCATCTGGAGAAGAACACGTTGTTCAGGTGATTTCCTCTCAATAGAGAACACCCCAAGTCCATGGATCGCCTGAGCGAGTCCAGCAGAAGGAAGTTGACTCGCACGTTCTGCACAACGCCAGAGGGCGCAACATCAGCAGCAGCAGCAGCAGCAGCCGATATCGTTCGTTGACTGGGCAACGGTACTCGACTCGGTGAACGCAGCTGCACACAACGGCTACGAAAGAGACCAGATTCTGACGTGAAACGACTCAGACGAAATGTTGTGTTCGTAGAGGTGCGATGGTGTCGTATACGGGTGAGGCTGGTCGGTTATTAAGTGAAACACTGGTGCGACCGTGGTTCGCACTGTACCACCAGCGTGTTCCCCGTGAGCGTCACTGCGAAGACTGCGAAAGCACGACTGACGCTGCTGATAACAAACTCAGCACTGCTCGTGTCGAACAACCGGGTCCAGCGAAGACAAACCTGTCCCCAGTGGAACAACTTCCTGGGGACGTCTTGCGCAGCGTCTTCGAACTTCTCAGTCCCGCTGACTTAGCTTCAGTGAGTCGCGTCTGCCGTACGTTCTTATCGATCGCTTTTGATCCTGCGCTGTGGCGAAGGCACTGTCTTGAAGCCTGGGGTGACAGAGAGTCTCTGACGAGACTCACAGCAGCTGCCTGCGGTTACGGTGGCTGGCGTCGTATGCTCCGCAGTCGAGCGCACCTGCAGTTCCACGGCCTATATATTCAGAAACAGCAGTACCTCCGAATTGGCGGTGATGACGGCACTGGCTCGCGGAGAGTATTCTTCATATCGTTCTACCGGTACCTGCGTTTCTTTCCTGGTGGAAAAGTTGTGGGCATGACGACCCCCGAGGACCCGCTTGTAAGCCGGGCCCGGCTGCAGTCGACGCGCTGGGAGGCGTCGCACCAGAGCTGGCACCACGAAAACAACGCCGGAGCCGGAGCTGGTACCGACCAGGTCGTACCAGCTGTAGGAGACTACCAGTTCGACGAGAAAACGCGCATGGTATCGGTGACACTGCCCATCTATCAGCCGCGTTATGCAGAGATGCAAGGCGCGCTCGCCTGCTACGTCCTGGAGCTCAGTGACGCCGACGGACGTCCACGAGGTGCCAACGACATGCTGCGACTACTCGAGCACTCTACCCTGAGCGCAGATGGATCCGCGCCTTTGTACCACGAGGTGAAACCATCGCAGGCTCTTTTTTATTTCACGCCATTCGGCTCACAATATCGCCGAGTTGCGGAGAAACTATTCGCGGATCCGGAAGACGTGAAAATGTTCAACCGAGTACAACTCATGCAGCGGCCAGCGAGGTTGCAAACACGTAGAACGAACTGCACCCGCACCAATGCCGTGAACTGATGAGGCCATTCGGCGGGGGCTCGTCTACTGCGCCCAGCTTGTATCGAGAAACGCGGAGCATATGCATACGCAAGACGATCTCGCTGTCGAGTGTCATGCTGAAGATAACGCGCGCACAATGCGTTAGCGCGTGCTCATCTCTCGTAAACGAAAGACCAAAGGCGACGCACGCCACGAGACTGCATCGATTCCCGGTTTACAAGCGACGAAAGTTCCCTGCGTCAGCGAAGCTCGTTCAGGTCGCTTGTGGCGATGCCAGCGTTGCACGGGATACCCCCAGAGGGACACTTCGTCGCGTCGGCCTCGGACTTGAAGGCGACTCCACCAGATACCGGTCTGCAGCTTGATACCGTATCCAGCATCATGGTATTCGAGAAAAAGGCATCAGGGTACCGTCCTAAGCGTGCGCTGGTTGCAGGCGAGGCTGTACCACAGCTCGCAAACGAGACCGTTGAGGACATGCCGGATTGTCTGTGGAGCAGCGCGAACGGCCGATGAAAACGTACCAGTCAGCGGCTTCATGTGTGATTGTGTCTAGAGGCTTCTCAAGCGTTTTTGACGCAACGCTTCGAGACGGCAGCGTGGAATCCATCGTATCAGCGACGCATGCATCGTCACATGGTGTATTCGCTTTCCTCTCGCGAACCGCAAGCAGAAGTCTTCAACTAAATTGGGCCCTTCGACTCGGACGATATGCGTTCGTATCGAACTTGCTTCGAAGGCGGGCTCGCTGCTAGAGCCCGCGATATGCGGAAACTGCCTCCAGGGTGGTAGCCTCTGCACGAGGAATGCATGACGCAGACGCGTTCCGCTTCGGGGGCACTCCTCTGTCAGGCGAGCTTCGCGATGTCGACGATGCCCTGCTCCAGCGAGAGCAGACGGTTTATTCTATACCATACCGTCATTGCAGTTGCTATGGTCGTCGTTGTCGTTGTTGTCCCGCTACGCACCGGAGGCGAGCGGCACGACAATCGAGCATTGGTGGTATCGAACGACCGCTGCCTATGAGCCCAGAGTCCATGCAGCTGCTCTACAGCCACTGATTCGCTGGAACGGAACAGGCACCCTGCCTAGCGGAATATGCAACTGCGTCGCTGCTTTGGAAAGAGACGTGCTTGTTGCCTATGGCTTTTTTCTGCACTCGGTAGGGCGGATGCATCCGCACTGCCCAGTGAAACGCGCGTGCTTCCAGCGGCTACGGAAGAGACCTCTACGCCTGTGCAGACACCTCGAGGTCCCAGCGGCTATCGACCAGCATCATCGCGCTCTCAACTGTAGTTCCCGACGCTCCAGTGTTCTGATCGATCCCGCTTTGACGTTGTCGAGCCTGCACCCTTGTACGATTCAAATGGAAATATGCACTGGTCGGTCTGTTCCAGGGTATCGGTTTTTTTATCGATACTTGTTTTGCATGTTCAGCCGCCATATTCTGAAAACGTTCATATCAGGTTTCAGATTCATATGTGCTTTTAGGATTCTCGGTCGCGTTCTCGGAATGGCTCCTTCGACGCTTTGTCGATGGAATTTGTTACGTCACGGGGACCAGGAGGATTCGCTGCGCTCCGCTTGGAAAGCACAGCGATCACATCCATCGAAGCGTGCGTCATCGGGTCGCATAAAGAGAGCGTTGTCGTGTGGAAGTTTTTCGACGTGTTCTCCAGGTTGGATTTTGCTTCTTGTACTTGTTTCGTCACGGAAAATATCACTTTCAACGAGTCCTCTACCAAATGCAACAGCGTGCACTTGCGTGTGTCGCAGACAGCGTACTCGGCTTCGGGATCGCCCAGCTGTAACCGATGATCTTACGGACCGGCACCAGTTGCAAAAACATACCCAGGAATCGAGCATAAGCTTCTGTGCCCGTCGAGGGTATCGCCCGAGCGATGAAGAAAGCGCTCATGCACCACAGAGCGGCATTCGAAGGTGGTCTCATGGACTTATGGGCATACCTGATCGCAGCCGATTTTCGATGCACGGACTGGCGCATTGAAGCTGTACGCAAAGAGGATGAACATGGCAAACGAAGCGTGGATCCAAACTGTCGTCAACGCATGAAATAGATTGCGAAGAGTCGGAAGCAGCAAAGTCGGAACTTGAGCGCTGCACGCAGCAATCCTCGACAGCTGACGACGGATATAGGGGTAAAAAGGGACCTCCGTATTCAAAATCCGGAGATCAGAGACAGGAAAAGGAAGCAGTCTCATTACAAGCCAGTCATGGCTGGCTGGTATTCTTCACAGTTGGGAGAGACCCAAACTCTGGCTCGTTCGCTCGAATTGGATCAGTGGACTAGCTCCATGTCATTCTAATATGGATGGAATGTAGTCACCGTGCAGGGATGCTGGTACCTCGCGTTTGATGAACATGCGTCGACTTGGATCGGATTTTTCAAATGAATATGTATTCGCTAATGAAATCGATGGACTTTAGATCACGCCCTGCGCATGTGTGAGATCCTAACGATTCGAACACACCCGAGGTCAACAACGTATCCACAACGCGCTTTATCGTGTGTCGCGAAACAGCAGCAGCAGCAGCAGCAGCAGCAGCAGCAGCGAGAGTATCGGATCTGATGTATCCCTGAACTATATAAAGTGCTCAGTGCATGACATAAAACGCTGCAGTCTCGTGACCCTCATCGTCGAATGCGTCCTATCGATGATCTGCACCGATCGCCTCGACGATATTCCGGTAACCGTCGCGCTGGAGACACTGCACGAGTTCCCGCTCAAGACGTGGAACAAGGCAGGGTCCCTCGTACATCAACGCCGTATAGAGCTGAACGAGTGATGCTCCAGCCCGGATTTTGGCGTACGCGTCAGCGCCGGAGAAGATGCCGCCCACACCGATCAGAGGCACCTTGCCGAGCGTGTATCGATAGAAACGACCAAGGACGTATGTGCTTAGGTCCCGCAGTGGAGTGCCGCTCAGGCCGCCCTCCTGCTGCACGAGATTCACGGGAGACTGGAGTGTTACTGGTCGTTGCACCGTTGTATTGGTGACCACAATACCATCTACACCTTCGCTCACCACGATCTCCGCAATATCTCGGATTTCCTCATCGCTGAGATCTGGAGCAACCTTGACCAAGAGCGGCAGCCGCTGCCACTGCGGGCCACGATCGTCTCGTTCGCGCTTCAGCTGCCGGATGAGGTCTCGCAGCCGCTCTTTTCGCTGCAGCAGTCGTAAACCAGGCGTGTTCGGTGAGCTGACGTTCACTACCAGGTAGTCCGCAAAAGCTCCAAGAGTTCGGAGCACCTGAATATAGTCGGAGAGGGCGTCATCCTCGCTCGTTTCGCGATTCTTCCCAATATTGATGCCCAGATGCTTCTTACCCGGCATTGTTTGCGTTGGCGTTGTATTCGCAACAGAATTCCGGGCCGTGGCAACTTGTCCAGCCTCGTGCGAGCGATCCCTGAGCCGCTTGAGGTGCGCTCGCACAGCCTCGCATCCTGCTGAGTTGAATCCCATTCGATTGATGATCGCTTCGTCAGGCTCGAGCCGAAACAGGCGTGGTCTGGGGTTTCCGCTCTGGGGTCGCGGCGTGACGCTGCCCACCTCTACGAAGCCAAACCCCAAATCAAACAGCGCGTCGACTGCAACACCATCCTTATCGAAACCGGCAGCGAGACCAAATGGCGATGCGAACGTTTTCCCCCAACAAGTACTCTGAAGCGCGCGCCGAACCTCTTGCTCCGCACAGGTGGCAGCGTGTGCACTTCGTTCGAGTTGGGAGCTCGCTCGGCACCACCAGGCCACTAGACCGTGTGATAGCGCCCAAAGCGCCAGATCGTGAGCGTGTTCTGGCTCGAGTCGAAACAGCAGCGGACGGAGTGTGCGCTTGTACGCGTCAACAGAGGAGCTGGTGCTGCCCCAGGCCGTGGCCAGCGCGCCACCAAGCGCAAAGCCCAGCACCACGCGACCCACCCTGCTCCATGACATTGGCGTTCACGACTTCTGTCCACGTCAACGCAACATGTGTCGCTTATCTTGAACTGATCGACGTTTTCCCACAACAACAGACAACGAGGTGCTCAGGAAACCACACACACACACACACACACTCACTCACTCACTCACCTGCACTCTCCGACACGTTTTCGTCGTTCAAAACGATGTCATGTTGGCTTCGCGTGCGCACGTGGCGGGTCGGCGTCGGCGCTGGACGGCGAGCCTGGGCGCTTCACCAAAACCGTGTGTGATCAACACGGAAACGCTAGCTATCTTCCTACCTATCGCTTTTTACGTTCAATTTTAAATGTACAGGATCGCTGCTCAAAGTGCTGCAACAAGTGATGATGGATTTATGTGTAACTCTAGGACTCGTGGTCGTCTTCTCAGAATGGATCGTTTGGCGCTATGCCGCTGGAATTCGATACGTGATCGTAGTCAGGGTGATTCGCGGCGTCATCGAGCAGGCGTCTCTACAATAACATGAAGCATTATCCAGTTCATGCATGCAGGTCTTCTCTCTGTGCATTTCCTTATAAGTAGGAAGCACAAGTGACGCATCCTTCATGTTTTCGCTCGCTCAGTTTCAATGCAGCTCACTTGCACAGCAGCTCGTGCCGCTGTATTGACGAATAGAGACTTCGAATTCATCCTTCGAAGACTTGTTCATACGCCCATGACGACAGACCACTGAATTCGTCATGCGAAATCATTCATTTGGATCGAGACGCAAATTTTCCGCACTTTGTACCGAATGAAGAAGCAGCATTCCGCAGCAACACGATACCTCTACTGGGATATATTCCCAGAGGTTCTCGTCTCTGCTTTTTGCATGGAAAACGATCTTGGACTCGAATCATCACAGCGATCACATCCATCGAAGCGTGCGTCATCGGGTCGCATAAAGAGAGCGTTGTCGTGTGGAAGTTTTTCGACGTGTTCTCCAGGTTCGAGTTTGCTTCTTGTACTTGTTTCGTCACGGAAATATCACTTTCAACGAGTCCTCTACCAAATGCAACAGCGTGCACTTGCGTGTGTCGCAGACAGCGTACTCGGCTTCGGGATCGCCCAGCAGAAACCGATGATCTTACGGACCGGCACCAGTTGCAAAAACATACCCAGGAATCGAGCATAAGCTTCTGTGCCCGTCTAGCATGCGGCTCGATCAGGGACGCGCACTCATCAGGGTGTCGCTGGTAGTCGGGCATCCACTGGTCCATACCGACAATCCAAGACCGGGAGAAATTCGGGGAATCCCCAGGTCGTCGCATCGATCTGTAAAAACCTATATAACTATAGACGTTCTTTCCATCATCCTAGTCCGTCTCCATAGCACAATTACGATGCTGTGTACGCGCCTGACTCTATGCGCTTTTGTAAAGCACAGGACGCCGCACATGAACCAGTGGAGACTTTTATTCCTGATAAGCCTGAGCGTTTTATCAGGGCTCAGTGCCTGGTATTATGTCGTACACCTGGGGCGGGTGCGGGTCGGGGAGACTCTGTCGGTTCATGCCGTGCGTGCTCTTCGGCAGGCAGTGCTCGACTACAACGCCGATCGGGAGCGTTTTCGTGACTGGTTACGCGAACTCGTGCGCTACCGAACCGTGTCGAGTCAGCTGGGGAACGAAGCTGAGTTTCGGGCTTGTGTCGAACGCCTACGAGGCATCGCTCAGAACGACGTAGGCTGTGAAGTGGTCCACGTGGTCGAGCGGCACGGACGGCGTCCTGCGTTGCTTGCCCAGTGCACCTTTGGACGCGAGCACGCGCTTCACGAAGTGCTGCAGTCGCGGAGCTCTGGAGCGCTGCCAGCACGAGGTGTCCTCTTTTACGGTCACTACGATGTGCAACCGGCCGACGCCCGTGAGGACGGCTGGACGACGACTGCAGACGCTTTCCAGCCCGCGGAGTTAGACGGACGCATCTATGCGCGTGGTGCGAGCGACGACAAGGCGGGTGTGGTGACGCTTCTAACAGCACTTACGATACTGCGCCGGCATCTATCAGGTGAAGATGAAGCACCTCCTCTCGTTGTCAAGTTGTTGTTCGAAGGCGAGGAGGAGACCGGCAGCCCGGGCTTTGAACGCCTCCTCGAAGATCATGCAGATTTCCTCTTTGGCATGCCATGCGGCAACCAATCAGCTGATGCTTGCCCTGGCAAGGTGCTGGACTTCATCGTGTCCGTGGACGGAGGCCAGGTCGATGAACGCACCGGTGCGTTGCTTCTCGGTATGCGAGGTGCTGCGGCGTTTCAGATCGATGTCCACGGGCCGCAAAACGACGTACACTCTGGCCAGTGGGGTGGCGCTGTCGCAAACCCGCTGCAGGGTATCGCAGGGCTCGTGGCATCACTGCACGATTCCGAAACCGGAGCGGCGCGGATCGCTGGTTTCTACAACGGCATTCCGTATTCGAACATGTCCAGCCTGCCGCCGATCTACGCAGCAGCTCTGCAGGGGGCAAAACGCAAGCTACCATCAGAAAAAGCTGCTGCGCAATCTCTGGGTCTCTCGACGCTGGGCGGCGGCGAGCACGCGCTCTTTCCAAGTTATCTCGCGCGCCTATGGTTCCGTCCAACGCTGGAAATCGTCGGTATTGGCGGCGGCTACGTTGGCGAAGGGATTCGTGGCGCGATCCCCGCACGAGCGACAGCCAAAATCCTCATGCGTCTGGTGCCGGGACAGGATGCCCGAGGCATCGCCATCGCGCTCTGCGATCACGTCCAGCGCTACGCGCAGCAGCATCTCGAAGATCGCGGCTTGCGATGCAGGTGCCAGAACCTCTCCTTCTTTGCTGAACCATTTGTATCGGATCCGGAGAGCGCGCTGGTATCCCTGGTGCGAGCAACGCTGCTCGCAGCGTACGGCTCCAGCGTGGTCCCAGTGTACTCAGGAGCCAGCATTCCAGCGTTGAGCTTGTTGCAGACCCACGGGAAACGTTATGTCGCTCGCGTCACGAACCGATCCACAGCGATTCCTATCGGCGTGCTCGCGTTTGCGCTGCCCTCCGATCGCAATCACGGACCAGATGAGAACTTTGCCTGGGCTAGATTCGATCGCGCGGTGCACTGTTATCTGCACCTGCTTCTGAGCGTGCTCGAAGCTCCTCAGTCGACGGCACCTCTGCCCAGCGCACCTGCAATAGTTTCTCGAAATATCTGAAATCTTCTGGAAGCGGTGCCTCGAACACGCACCACTTGCCGGTGCATGGATGTCGAAAGCCGAGACGCCACGCATGCAGCAGCGGACGCCGCGCACGCATCCGATAGCGCTGATTCCAGGCCGGAAATCCATACAGATCATCGCCCAGCACGGGCGCTTGCAGGCCGTAGCGCGCATGCACGCGAATCTGATGCGTGCGCCCGGTTTCAATGAGCACACGTGTCAGCGTCAGCGGCGCTATCGACGGGCGCATCGCCAGCGCTTCGAAGCGACTGCGCGCAGCGCGGCCGCCTTGCGCGACGCTTTGGACGCGTTGCTCGATCCATCGATGGGTGCTGCGTCCAATGGGAAGCTCGACCAGAGAAGGTCCATTTTGTAGGCAACGAGGTGTGCCCGCCAGGACGGCGAGGTACTCTTTGTACACTTGGCGTTGTGCGAAAGCGCGCTGGAGGCGGCGTTCTGCGAAATTGTGTTTCGCGACAACGAGCACCCCGGAGGTGCCCTTATCCAGGCGATGGACGATGCCCGGTCGTAAGGCGCAATCTCGGGAGACCATTTCATCACCATGCACTGTGTCGTTGTCGGCATCGACGGTTGCTCCGATGCTGTCTGGTTTGGTGGACGGCTCGACAGTGGCGGCCGATGCCTCTGCAGCCCCTTTCCCGAAACGATATGCCAAGGCGTTTGCTAGCGTACCGCGCCAGTTCCCCGGGGCCGGATGGATCACCATATCCGCGGCTTTGTTCACGACCAAAATATCCCCATCTTCGTACAACACATCAATCGGCAGATGCTCTGGCACTAGGTCCTGTGCAGCGCTGTTTTCCGGAAGCAGGAAGCGAACATGCACGACATCATCCTGCGTTACGAGCTCCGACTTGCGGTGGACCACGCGACCATTCACTTGAATTGCTCGCTGCGTAATGAGGTACTGAAAGTACGTGCGCGACGGCTCACTGAAGCGATCCGTGAGCACTCGATCGATTCGCGTAGGTTTTGGTGCCATAAACGCATCCACAGTGAAGCTTGACTCTGGAACGCCGCCTTCGTCCGGGTCGGTGTCGGCGCTGGTCTCCGCTGAGCCTCGGAAGAAGTTTTCTGCGGCCTTTGCGGAGGAGGATGGTATTGCTTGGCGCTCGTCACAGTTTCGAAGCACAGTACTGTACCTACAGGCCCGCTGGCGACGTTTTTGTGATCGTCGCTCCCGCATCGGCCAGCTGAAGCCCGTCCCTGCCGCTAGCGGAGTATCGGTGGCCCAGTGTGGTTTGCTTGGGCCAGGGTACCAGCGCCTCGCCTGCATACACGAGCGCGCTGGCAAGTGACCGAGCACTGCGTCGCCCGGGCGTGCAGTGCGTTGCACCAGGGCCCGGAAGGCCTTCAGCGGAACTCGGTGACCCTTCATGACCTCCGGGTCGTTTGCAGTGCGCGACACGGGACCCACACGCACCCACACGGCGGCGCTTCTTGAGCACTGCGCGGCTTGTATCCAAAGTGTTGGATACCTCGGAGCCTGGCTCCAGTGGGAGGCGAGCCTCTTCATGATCTTGGGCGCCTAAGCCTTCGCTTCGGCTACCAGCACTCAAGCGCACGTGCGTGACAGGGTATACGCGTGAAGGCTGGACACACGAAAGAAAACGCGCCGGTCGCAGCCCAGGAAGCAAAAGTGTCTGGGCGTGCAATGCACGCTTTACGTACGCAGCTTCGTGTAGGTGGCAGCGAAAGCCTCTCACCGCGCTTGGCGCTATCCGTTCTGGTTCGTTTCCGACTTGCTCGTTGCTCCGAAACCGGACCTGCCGCTGTGATCGATCTCTAGCTGCTCCATTCCGTGGTTTCTTGCGCTTCACGTTGGCTTTGTCGGGCACGCGTACCCTGGAGGCTCTTGCTATTCGGAGCACTAGAAGCGTTTCAAAGGAGAGCCTTGCTCCGAGATGTGCGTTGCAAGCATGCCAGCGTTTGCGCCACATCTCGACGCATACGAGCAACCGACGATGATGACCCAGCGGAGCGAGCGTCCATCGACGTGATCGCTGAAGAGCGGGTACCTTGGGTATCGTCGCTAACCGCCCGAACGACGCACTGAGCTTTCTACGGCCGAGGAGCTGCCCCAAGGCTAGAGCAGAACCCTCACTGCATCGTTTGGTGAGGTCGTGAACGTCTACGGTCTTCCGTTTTTTACCTAGACGGTGCTCTGGACCTCTTTCGCGAAGTGCTGCACTACATTCGTCACCTGCAAGTGGGTGCTCTTCGAATATGGACAGAAGCGCATCAAACGCGGCATCAACTGGACAGCGAGCACGAATACCGCTCTATTCTTGCTTCATCTTGTATATGTCCTGCGTTCAGATCGTATCCGGTATGCATCTGATTCCATCGCAGACCACATTTCACCCGCACCGAGCGCGTCGAAAACGTTGGTAGCATATAATCCGTCGTTGCGAGGGATACGGTGTCAGGGATGCTGCGACTGATGATGCCGCCTGTGCGCTCCGAGCCTTTTCCATGAAAACGCTTTCACTGATCGATTTTCATGGGAAACGACGCTCATACTTCTTCGTGACGCTCGACGCGAACGAACGCTGCTTGCATCATTTGATGCACCTCATCGAATGTGACGCTAAACCTTCAGCGTACTGAGCGCTCTGCATACCACAAAATATTTTGCATGGTCGCACGAGACATGCATGCAATTTTCGAACAGCGAATCTTCCGGATCTGACATACAATGAATCGCACAGGGTGTCTCCGTTCCGAGAAGAGCGCGCCTGCGCACCTCGGCGGTCGCTATTGGGACGAACGGACGGACGAACTGGCTGACGGATAAGCGGACGCGTTTCTGGCGCTGGCGCTCATGTTGGTCAACGACTCGCTTTCGGCATTGCCGCTAAGCAAGGAGCATGGCTGGCAATCCCTGTGCTAGACTAGGAACGTTCCGAGTCGCCGAGGCATGCGCATCCGTACCGAACATTGATTCTGGCGGCAGTAGTGAGAGGCAGCATTCGCCACCGAGGAGGCCGCAGACCTGCACAAATACACCGCGACACGCCTTCGAGTCGATGCCTGCACAGACACTGCAAAGTTTTTCTATATTCGGATAGCGTTCTCGGTGGTGCCGATGTATCCAGTGTTGCTGGGAGCGCTTCTATGACGCTCGAAACCCAGCGATCAAATGCTGCTAGAGCGATCAACGCTGTATGCGAACAGGGAAACTGGTGTGGGGCCCTGTGCGCTCTAAAGACTTCTGCCATTTACCGGCGCTCTCTTTCGTGGTTGCCAGTAGCAGCCGCGTATTCTTGAAGCTCTGGCTCACGCCCTAGTCTTTTGATCAACAAAAGAACGAGGCACCTGCGCTCGTAAATGAATGCTTCCATATCTATGTATACCTTTTCGACATTCCATCAACAAAGAATGACTCGCCAGTTCTCGTGAGCTTTCTCTTCTATATCTATAGAAACCTTTTCGACATTCCATCAACGAAGGATGACCCGCCAGTGCTCGTGAGCTTTCTCTTCTATATCTATATAAACCTTTTCGACATTCCGTCAACAAAGAATGACTCGCCAGTTCTCGTGAGCTTTCTCTTCTATATCTATAGAAACCTTTTCGACATTCCGTCAACAAAGAATGACTCGCCAGTTCTCGTGAGCTTTCTCTTCTATATCTATATAAACCTTTTCGACATTCCGTCAACAAAGAATGACTCGCCAGTTCTCGTGAGCTTTCTCTTCTATATCTATATAAACCTTTTCCGAAATTCCGTCAACATGGAATGACTCGCCAGTTCTCTTGCACGCCCTGCGCGCATGTTTGGCAGGATGCACTCGGGCGCGTGCGCTTCTGCTTTCGTTCCAGTTGGCAGTACGAGCCACACGGTAAAAGGAACGGTCATTGGCTCGTGATTATTATCAGAGGGCGCAGGTTTCGATCTATAGATTGGTCTGTTTCCATCACTCTAACCAACATACTTGGACTTGGGGTGATAGAAGCGTTCTGGTACGGTTACCGAGCGCACTGCTCCTCTATGCGGCTCCACGCGACGCGTTTGACGGGCACGCTTGCCTGCTTGCTCTGCATCTGCGTCATAATTTCACCGGAAAGCTTTCAGGCTATAGGGAGTGAACATGATCCGGCCTCAACTTACCGTTATTTGTACTCCTTGAAGCGACTGGGACTCGGGACCTCGCCCAGTGATACCAAGTGCACGTACGACTCGTTGACACGGTACAGCTTCCTGCCTGAACGCGAGTCGCTGTGTCATGACCTTACGTGCTTGACTTCGAGCCTCTATTTTCGAATTTTCAAAGTCGATCTTTCCAAGGCGTGTCCTTTTTGGGGCGGCACAGCTGCAACGTGCACCAAACCGGACTGTTCGGTTCTAGTCTGTGATCCGGAGCTGATCCCAGCCGTCTGGCGCCGCGACGAGTCTCAGGTACTCCAAACAGAGCAAACGAGAACCTTCCCCGTCGCTGACTACCCGCGTGGGGAGCAGGAAGCAACCTTAGGGCGTGTAGAGCGCCCGAGGGGATCACAGGCGTTGCCGCCTTTTTTCTCGCCCTATGCACTGGAGGACGAGTCCGCGTGGACAGCGCCCGATAGCGATGAGCTCTCCGAATACGTAGACCTGGCGCTGAATCCTGAAGGCTTCACAGGATACCAGGGCCAGCACATATGGGATGCGGTTTACCGAGAGAACTGTTTTCGGCCGCTTCCATGCCTGAGCGGTGACGCAGCCGGCAGCGTCGCCGAACAACTGCTTCGCCAAGGCTCGGTTTCTACTCTGGCTCCAGTGCGTCCTGCCGGGTGCCGAGAAGAACGCGTGTTTTACCGCTGTATCAGCGGTATCCACGCCTCGATTAATGCCCACATTGCCCGTCGCTACCTGTTCGGACGGAATCGCTGGGGCTACAACACACGCCTGTATCGGGAGCGGCTGCGCTACTATCCGGAACGCATTGAGAACCTGTACTTTGTGTATGCGCTGGCTCTGCGGGCAATGAATCAAGCCGCACCGCTGCTCTTGCAGCGTTCAGATTACTGGACAGGCAATGAAACCGAGGACATGCAAACCAAGGAGCTTTTGGAACGAGTTCTGGAGAATCCACTCATTCGTGGCACGGTTCCCGATTGCGCCGTGCCTTTTGCCGAAAACGAGATGTTTCGCGGCTGTTGTGCAGACTGCCTCGTACAGTTCCGCGCTCACTTTCGGAACATCAGCAAGATCATGGACTGCGTCGGCTGTGAAAAATGTCGTCTCTGGGGGAAGCTTCAGTTCCTCGGACTCGGAACGGCCTTCAAGATTCTCTTCGCTGAGTCCTTATCCAGTGTGTCGACTCGTCGCTTGGAGATGCGCATCACGCGTAACGAAGTAGTAGCCTTGGTTAATTTGCTGAAAAATCTCTGTCTTTCCATCCGAAGTATCCATGAAATGGAGTGGATGATCGTCCAGGAGACCAAGAAACAACGCTTATGGTTGTGCTTCGCTGCGGCGATTCTCTGCGGACTGGGATCCATGTTGTTGCGTCACTTTGCTGGGGAGATCCTTGCTTATCGTGGACTGGTGCATCGGAGTGCCAGCGCTATGCGACGTAAACGAAACTGAACATGTGGACGCTCAGCGTCTTGCAACTCTGGATTCGCGGCCACTGGAGACGCGCTGCACGCGGCACCCGCTTGCAGGGGTGCGCGTCCCGCCTGGTGCGCCGCTTTGGATGGAGCCTGTATGTGCCTCCAGAGAAGGCATCGTCTTCACCGTGCCCTGGAATGCGTCTTGGTGTTGCTGTCGCAGTGCCTCCAGAGAAGGCATCGTCTTCACCGTGCCCTGGAATGCGTCTTGGTGTTGCTGTCGCAGTGCCACCGGAGGCGTCGTCTCCAGGCGGAAAAGCGCTCTACGACGCCTTGCGCTTCGGATGTCGCGCACGGCTTGGTTGCTGCAATGTATGCCTGGACAGCGTGTGTGTCTTTCTTGACGACGCGTCAAACTGGGGAGCCGGCTTGGTAGAAACGTTGACAAAGTGCCCGCTCTGAACGCTAGACTCTTGTGGGGTTCGAATGGAGCGCTGAACTGCTGGCGCTGTTCCTAGATTCCGAAATATTCTCCTAGCTTGATCTAGATGTACAGCCACTGCATTCGATGTGCATCAACAATGGGTTTACAGATTGATGCGTTGTTTTCTTTGTCTTTTGCAGTGGTTTCTTCGAGTCTTTGCAGTTTGGAATCGTTACGTTACCAGAATCGGCATGATTCGTGACATCCTCCAACAGGGGCCGGTAAAAGTACCTATCTCATGATCCTGTTCATTGGTCCAAGCCTCCATTCTTCTCCTTTATTTACGTTTCGTATGCTCAAATGTCGTATATTTCAAGATCACGATCTCCACGTTTCAAGCAAAAACACGGGGAAGAGATTCGCGCCGCTGGATTGGCGAGCGAAGTTTCGACTTTGTACGTTGACGACTCCTTCGTGACCTCATGCCGAAAACTCACTAAAATTCTCACGTCCAGTAAACGAGTCCGTTCGCAGACGAAACCCTTCCTTCTTTGTCGACATGGACGAAATATCTCTCCACACGAACTCGATACCAGTCATGGAATATGCTCCCAGATGCTCCCGTGTTTTCGTTCGGCATCGCAAATAACATCCGACTCGGACGTTAATCATTGCAACGATCCGCACCAGTCGCGCGGGCATAACCACTTTGCTCGAAGGTAGCGTACACGAATCAGTATTTCTGGACTCGTTCTCAAGACTCAATGCCATTCCGATGCTTGCCCATGATACACAGCATCAAGCTCCACAAATTACCTATCGAATGGTGTAGCCTGCGCTTGTGTCTGCAGCAGACATAGGACTCGCCCAAAGGAACAGTATGGGAGAACTCATGATCCTGTGGTGCGGCAGCGAGCGCGAAGACGGAGAATGACATTGACTGGATTTTTCTGTACCAGTTAGGGATGTATTCCGAGTGATGAAGCACGCGTTCGTGCTCCGTGGGACACCGCTCGTAGAATACGCTCTGGCCGAAACATGAGTATACCTGACAGGATCCAAGTGTGCCCGCTGCGAAGAGCACGCCGATGCTTTATAGAACGAAGAAGATGTTCGTTTCAGAAGAAGCGTAGGTCGAAGCTTCCGCTTGGTCATGAAATGCATGGAATACAGTCGGAAACAGCGAAATCAGGAGTTGCACGCTGCCATCAACATCCTTCGACTGCTGACAACGGAGCTTACCGAAGAGGAAAGACCAACGAATATAAAGCCGAATAAAAGAGACGATACCATGAAGCAGTCACAGAGAAAAAAGCGCCGAAAAGCTTGTGTTATTGATGTGATAAGCGAACCAAACGTTATCGCGTACGACCGCGCTCGTCGACCCGTTCCGTTTTTTGGCGGCAGTGGTGCGGGAAGCAGCGCTGCCGTGCGCACGCTGCACCCAGGTACCAAGCGAGCACCGTGCGCATATCGCTTTGCTTGGCTTCCTGGTACTGAGAGACTCAGTGAGAGAGCGCACGCGCCAACATCATGCTCCGTGGAAGCGCAAGATTCCCGCGCCACTCTTTACACCGGCTATGATCGTCAGCGGGTATCCGGGGCCTCTGGAGCATGCGCTCTGTCCCTTTACATTACCACATAGCGGAGCAGATGATGGCCCTGTTCTCGCCAGATACCACGCATGCCACTCTGTACCACCACAACCGTATCACCTTTTCGTAAAAAGTTCTCCGCCAAAACTTCCTCTTTGAAGCGTTGGAACGTTGCTTCAAACGTATCCTGCACTTCAATGGTTACACAGAATACGTTCCACAAGAGCGAGAGTTTCGGTTGGATATCGGAAACTGCAGTCGCAGCAACGATCGGTATTCGTGACCGCAGCTTCGAGAGGCGCTTGGGCATGTTGCCCGTTCGTGTGAAGACGATGATCGCGGCCGCGTCTAACGATTCCGCCAGAGAGACCGCTGCTCGGGCCATGGCATCGGATACACGCTCCACGTCGCGGCAACACTCGGCAAAGCCGGCAATCGGATCCAGCCCCTGACGAGCACGTTCGTCTGCAATGAGCTGCTCGTTTTGTCGCATGATAATATGGCGCATCGTGGCACAGGCTCTGATCGGATACTTTCCCTTGGCGGTCTCGCCGCTGAGCATCAGTGCATCGGCGCCCTGCTCCACGGCATGGGCCACGTCCGAGGCCTCCGCCCGCGTCGGGATGGGCTTCTCGATCATGGACTCGAGCATCTCCGTGGCCGTAATGACCACTTTGCCTGCCGCTCGACAAAGACGCACCATGAAGGACTGGACGATAGGCACCTCTTCCAGGGGCAGCTCGCTACCGAGGTCGCCACGCGCCACCATAACCCCGTCGCTTGCCTCGATGATTGCGGGGAGGTTCAGCACACCCTTCATGCTCTCGATCTTGCTGATGATCGCCGCCCGCGAGCCAAGTTTCGTGACAAATTCTCGCACCATGTGAACGGTTTCAGCGTCATTCACAAACGACAAGGCGATAAAGTCCACGTTGAGTTCCTTCACAGCGAACTCGATATCCTTCCAATCGGATTCGGTAACCGAGGGCAACGACGCCGTCTTTCCGCGAATGTTCAAATGGCGACGGGGCGAGAGCTCGCCACCGTCCAACACGCGGCAGATGAGATCCCGTTTGTCAGCGTCCTTGCGCTCCAGCTGTAACTCCAAGAGACCGCCATCAACAAGAATACAATCGCCTTCGGCTGTGTCCTCGAAGAATCCCGCATAGCTGACACCGACTACTGGCGCAAAAGGTAAAACGGAGCCTTTCACCGCGACACCCTCAAGAGGTTCCGGCTGCTTCTCAAATGCCTCATGCGTACAACGCAGAACGAGCGAGCTTCCTGCCGGCATTAACATGGTGTTTTGGCTCACGAGTTCTGTTACCTGATCGGAGGTCACCAAGCCGTGCTCCACCATTCGCTTCGCAATCTCCTCCGCTCGGTTGATCTCCCCGCTGCGCACTTCCGCACCTTTTGAGTCCATCATTTTCCCAATGCGCACATACAGAGCGCTCTTAGCGTCATTTCTGTACTCGAGGCCCGACACACTATTCAGCGAGTCAGTGGAGCTTGACGTGCTCTCGGTACGCAGGGGACCGGCGTCAGACACCGCCACCGATTTGGCGGAGTCTGTCAACTGCTCACGTGCCTCGTCGTGCGACGTCCACCTTCGACGAGCTTTCTCAAAACGCTCCTCATTGACGCGATCGACGGCGTCCGATACTTTCTTGTGGAACTCGTACGTCCCGTGACTGAAGTTCAAGCGAGCAACGTCCATTCCAGCGTCTGCAAGAGCCTTGATCATCTCATAAGAGGCCGTCGGAGGCCCTATAGTACATACGATTTTCGTTCGACGCAGCTCCCGAAACTTGACACGACGCCCTGCGGCTGCTGACGCCAAAGCGCTGACGCTGTTCCCGGTTTCAGCGCTGCTGCTCGTGCTGACGCCGCCATCGCCAGCCGTCTCTTGAGCTAGTCCAGCGCGGTGCACAATAACCGATCTGTAGTTGAGACGCTGATCCTGTTGCGATCCAAAGAGAAAATAAGGGTATCCAGCAGTCCCCGTTGGTTGACACAGTTCGTACATGGAAGTTGCGTTTGTACGTTGCGAAAACGTTCTGAATAACGGTGGCGTCCTGGGATGCGATCGGCACGCGCAGCGGCTGGTGTTTACGGCTGTGCAGCAGCGTCGGCGGCGGCGTCGGCGTGACACTACGTTCGTGAAATTGGTGGTGGAGCGGCTGCACGCGTGCCCCGTCGACATTAGCGTACAGCAAGTGGAGCGATCGAAGTTGCTGGATTCCCATCGATGCGTTCAGGACGAAATACATGCATCACAAGCACGGGTTGCGCTGAAAACGGTCGGGGAGCGCATGAAACAGAGGCGCATACACGGATATGGTATACGGTAAGCTGTTCGAACCTGAGATGGCGTGGTAGTCGCAGGTCTGAAACCGATCCTGGAGTGATTCCGCCAGCAACCATGCGCGCAAATCTTTTCCGCATCGACACCTGACTGCATCAATCAGAATACGAAAATGTGTCGGGTCTGGTGAGCGTCCAGCGGCTTCGTATCGAGCGATGCTTCGAGTTCAATGTTCGTAATTCACTCCGCGTATCGCTCGGAAACGCGCGAGACTTGCGGAGAAACAAATTCACTGTCCAGGATAAATGGCACTCGAATTACGTGTTGAGCCAGACACTCGCGTGGTATCATTCAGTAATCCAGAAAGGCTGCACGGCGATCTATGTACCCCCGGGGCAACGTTCCCAAGTAAATACTGATCGAGCATGGTATTCTATTCATCGACATTGCTGCGTACAGATGCACCACGTTGCGAACACCAGACAAAGACACATTAGCTTTCCGACACCGATGATGGTATCGTGCACCCACGCTTAACAGTCGCAGTCCGCGACTCCGCTTTCATACTGGTACCAGTGCGCACAACGGACGCACTGCCGAGTAGCCCGGAGCAGAATGTCACGCACGTCACGCAGGCTGTAACCCATTGCCGCTATGCTGGAACGAGCGCATCGCGCCCGAGGAGCCCCGTACAAAACCGATCTTCCCAATACTCGCGAGTCTTGACCGCGTTATCCTCGGTCTAGCGGCGGGTTTGACGCTTCAGCGACTTCACTATCGCTGCACTGGTATCGTGCTACAAAGCAGCGCTCACTGTCTGCCTCACAGCTATCATCCCAGCAGTGGACACCTTTCATCCCATTAATGACAATTTTATACTGTTTTATTTGCCGAATCTCGAATCGAATGTGCGCCCTCAGCTGCGGCGCGCGTTTCGTGAGCTGCTCCCGTACCGCTACGCTTCAGCGACCGATAGGGTTCTGCGCGCTCCATGTTGCTCGAGACAGCGTGGGCATCCTGCAATAGGAGTGCTTGGTTTGGGTGGAGCTATCGGACCTGGGCACATCGTTGGCATGGAGCAGTCGTCGTGGGAGCGCGGCCGCCGCGCGCACGGTCACCCGTACCCACTTGGTACCTGGCCCAGAACAGGCCCGTCGTCGCGCGCAGCAAGAAGCGACGCAGTTCCCCGTCCAATGACAGGGTCAGTGACGGCTCTGACGGGAGTGCTGTTCCCCATTTAAATGAGCAGCACTATCTGGGAGAAATATTCTGTAACCGTTCTCTGAAGATGCGCTCCATAAAGGCTATCGGCTTCGACATGGACTACACGCTCGCGCACTACAAAGCGGACACCTTCGAGACGCTCGCCTATGAGGGAGCCCTGCGCCGCCTTGTTCACGCTGGTTACCCGAGGGAGATTCTGGACGAGTTGCGACCATACGATCCCCAGGCATACATCCGGGGGCTTGTCATCGACAAAAAGCGTGGCAACATTCTCAAGATGGATCGCCACAAGTACGTCAAATTGGCATTTCACGGTTTCCAGCGTCTATCCAAACAAGAGCGGGATGCGCTCTATAACCCGGCGGCGGTCAACTGGGCTGCCTTCAACGAACCGGACTTTGCTGTCGTCGATACGCTCTTCTCGCTGCCAGATGCGTTCCTCTTCAGCAAGCTCGTGGAGTTTAAGGATCAGTATCCGAACCTCATCGAGAAACCATATGAACAAATCTATCGTGATGTGCGTCGGGCAGTCGACCTGTGTCATCGAGACGGCACCATAAAGCGACGCGTCGCTGAGGAGCCCGCCAAATACATCGAGTACGACCCGCATTTGATCCCGACGTTGAAGCGACTGAAACGCTCTGGACGCAAAACCTTTCTCCTAACGAACTCGCTCTGGGAATACACGAATGTGGTGATGAACTTCCTCATGGGGAATCCTCCTGGTTTGCTCGAGCTGGACTGGTTGGATTTGTTCGATGTCGTCATTGTGGGCGCGAACAAACCTGCCTTCCTTACGGACCCGAGGCTTTGGATGTACCGAGTCGATCCCAGATCCAAGGAAGGCTACCTGAGCAACACTGAAGGTGTTATTGATGGCAACGCCGAGGCGTTTCTCCGTGAGGGTAAGGTGCTGCAGGGCGGGAATTACACACACCTCCAGGAAATACTCTCTTTGAACTCCGGAAGCGAGGTTCTGTACGTGGGTGATCACATGTTCAGTGATATTTTACGCTCCAAGCGCCAGCTGGGCTGGCGCACCATGCTCATTATTCCCGAACTAACAGATGAAATCAACGAAATGCTGCGCTCGGAGGTGGACCGCCAACGTCTGCGGGATATGCGTCTACTTCGTGACGAACTCGATGAGATGATTGACCGTGCCGAATGGGAACTTCACTGCGAGTACGAGCGCTCCGAGCACGAAGCGGACCCACACGCGGATCCATCCCGAAGGCAGCGAATTGAAGCGCTTCGACAGAGCGTGGAAACCGCCGAGACAGAACTCCGAGAGGTCAAGGCGGCGCTCGCAGCAGAGACAGAACGCTATCACCGGCGATTTCATCCAGTATGGGGGCAACTCTTCAAAACCGGGTATCAGAATAGTAGGTTTGCAGAGCAGGTCGAGCAATACGCTTGCCTGTACACTAGTCGGGTGAGCAATTTACGCTTTGTTTCACCGGAAATAACCTTTCGTTGCATGTCGGATCAGTGTCCACATGATCGTTTACACGAAAGCCCAATGCGGCGGATACTGGAACGCCGACTCCAGGTCGTTCAGAACGTCAGCGACCTGGATGCGGCGTCGTCGTAGCGCTCCATGAGGTTTGCGCACTTGTCTCGCGTACCAGTGAGATGCTCAGCATGCGATTCTGTATAGCGAGCACGTCCGAGCTTGCGTTACCGATCCAAGTCACCGCCTCGTCGCTTCGCTTTTGCTGGGTGATTATTCGACACATTCTGCGACGATGCAAGACGTCTTTGAATGCGTTCCAGTGCTCGCTGGGAGGCTTGTCGCCGAACATCGTGCGCTCGCAATACGCCTTAGTTTGAACGGTACCAGGCGCTTGGTGGCTGCTTTCGCACCGACGATGGTCAAGAGTGCGCTGGACTCGTCAGGAGTAGACGCGCGCCTGCACTCATGGATATACTTACGTTTGTAATCAAACGTGCTCGTCTCTATGTCTGGTTGCATCCATTCATATGGATGCTTTTGTACGCTTGCCGACGGACGCACTAGACCGTTTACGATGCTCTACGGATGACCAGTGAAACGCCTTACCAGGTCGGTGCGAGAACGCGATTTTTCTGGTCGGTACCGCGCGTCGCTGTTCTCAATATCCAAAATGGCTGTTTCCGAAACGAAATCGTATATCCTATTGCTGCACGTCGCCATCGGCGAGACACCTGAGGATGCAGCACCCGCCAACGAGTGCACGAACGACAACCTACCCGTTTAAAACCAGTGGTTGCACCAGATCTGATACCCGCTTCCGCCTTTTGCAACTGATTGCGTCTTGAAGAGCGGCAGGCAACTACCAAGGCAACCGGCCTGCGCGGTGCCTGCACCTCGCGACACACCAGCACCAGCACCAGCACCAGCTTGGATTGCATCGCGCTGAGGAGACGTTGCATGGCGGCTCGAGACCGCAGAAAGCAGTGAACGTTGCTAGAACCCGTTGAGGACTCGTTTCCCAGCGACGATGCTTGAGTCGCACGCCAGGCGCGTCCCAGACGCTGCGATGCCACGTCAGCGACACCTGGTGCAACGCCCGGCTCCCTATCACACACTGCGTTCTGGATCGCTCTATGACCGACGGCTGAAAAAGCGCGAAAGACTACTTGAACGACGCCTGCGCGGTGCAAAGCCGTCATTCGAGGGATAAGGAGTTGCGGCACTATCAAACGCGGTGGCAGCTTCAGAGGCAAGCCCGGTACCCAGTCGCAGGTTGCCGCTGGTACTCGGCTCGCCCGGTGGTGGCCATACCGCAGGTGTCGAACGTGCACCACGACGCTGCTCTGAAGCACTCACTGGTCGACGTTCTCGTTGCATCTCGCCAGCGTACAGCGTGCGATTCAGGCCTCGCAGTGCCTCAAGCATCCGAGTAGGCGTCAACACATGCGTCGCTCCAAGGTACACATTCAGCGGCAACTCCGCCGATACCTCGTAGCTAACTCGCATCTCAGACGCGCACATGCCACCAGCAATAAAGACGACCACCCGTCGACGAGGTCGTTTGCTATCACTAATCCGCTCGGTTCCATTCAGGGTAGCGGCTTCGTCTTCGCTGGCACTGGAGAGCTCTCGCCCTGAACCGCGCTCCAGGTCATCGGCAGAGTCAGAGCGACGACGCACGACCGATGATGAGCGTCGTCTGCGTACCGAGGCTGCGCGGTTCCGCGTAGGTACCCGACCGGCAACGTCTCGCTCCCGCGAGAGCGAGCGTGAGCGGCCTCGCGTCAACGCGTCGTCTGGGGGCTGGCGACCTGCCGACTCCCGCTCTGCACTGAAGAGGATCGGAAACCGACTCCGCGAGAGACGATCACGCGCAATAGCTTCAAGGATTTCCCGCAGGAACGGAACATAGCGAGATAGATCGTAGGATTCGCCACGACTTGCGCGAAAGTAGCGCAGCGCACGCTCCGCAAGCGCTTGGCACTCACCAGGCTCCTTGGCGAGATGCACACCCAGGCGTGCACGTAGCAACGCCGACACGAGTTCTCGCCCTAGACCCACATCCTCCATGGTCTCCAGGAGATCGTCGACATCACGTGCACTCATATCCATGGTGACCAGCACGATTGCCAACAAGCGCACCTTGTCCTCCAGCGGCACATGCGCATCCTGGAGGATCAACGAAATCCGCTGTGCTGCCTCTGTCGACGAGAGCAGGTTCCCGTGACAATCCACTAGACCACACGCGAGATCCTGTTCACAAAGCGAGGTACGCTGAAGATACCGATCATTGAAACGATGCATCAGACAATCTAGGATATCCATGTGCACCGCGTATTTGCTCAGTTTCTGCATCTGTTCATAGGGCATGGCAGTGCTCTCCGGGGGCGCGTTTCGAGCAGCGGAGGCGCCCTGCAGCGCGGCGCCCAATGAACGCACTGTAGTTCCCTGCAGCTCCTCGCTGATCTCGCTGATAGCGTCCGCGATATGCAGATGACGAAGACGGGCCCAGGTCTGGTCAGCGTACTCGTCCAGAAAGGCTTCCCGGGTGGTGCTGGCGGTGGAGTCGCCTTCACGCACCACGTAGGTATAGCGCGTGGTGCCGCTATCCAGCGCATCCGCTGCTAGCAGATCGTTGCACATCGCCTGGTACGTATATTCGTGGAGAAAGGGAGCCACCATATCCACAGAACGGTCCAGAATCAGCAGCATGGTATTGGTGCTGGTACCAGCAGAGGACTTGTCCTCGCTGGGAGCTGCTGCGGTGCTGGCGTTCTGCTCGACGGCAGCCGCTTCCAGCTGCGCACCACGCATCCCGCCGGGTACATTGGCCTCGTAGTCTCGGATGGCGTCGAGGAGCGCCTCAGCGATGCTCTGCGCAACGCCGCTTTCGCTTCGTTGGTAGCGAATCGTTGGCACCTCGCCCAGAAGGTGGCAGAGCGTCAGCAGGTTCTGGGCAATACGCTGGACCATATCCGAACAGGCGCCTGGGGGCGGCTGCAACGCTGCTGGGCGTGCATCCCAGGCAGATGCCCAGCCTGGAAGCGCAGCACCATCATGATCATCATCGTGACCTGCGGCACTGCCCGGGGCGAATAGCATCTCCAGTGCATTCGGATAGTCCAGGGAGAAGATGCGCTCCTCGATAGCCATAAAGTCCAGGTTGAGCTCCGTAAACGTCAAGAGCCGCTGGACCAGACACGACGACTGCCGCAGAAGGTCCAACAGCGCATCTGGCACGCGAGCCGTGGTGAACACATGTGCCGCTCGATAGCGTGGCCCCGAAGCTGTCGTGGTAGCGCCGGGTGGCCCGGGTGCAGCGCCCGAACCCCAGCGAGCCCGTGGTGTACGCGCGTTCGCGGGACTCGCCGCCAGACGCCCCGCAGCGCCGCTCTCGGGGCCGGACCCAGCGCTCCTTGGCGCCGTGCGGCTGACGCTCGTCCCTGGACCAGCGTCAGCGAGGCGCTGACCGGCCCCGTCTGATGGATGTGCTGCGGTTTGCGTATCCGGGAAGTCGGCAACAAGGCGATCGAATGAAGCTAGCTCCGGCGCTACAAAATACACCGCCGACATGCGCGGCAATGGCTCACGCTCACTCTCGAGCGACTCCACCACGAAGGCACCCTCTTGGATGAGGTCTGTCAAGCGACACGCTGCCGACAATACCGCTAGCGCACGTCGATCTGCAACGATCAAAAATACCAGTTTGCGTTGGTTATCGCTACGAATGAGTGCGGCAGACGCAGCGTTCGACTCCGCCTCGGCAGCTTGCACGATGCGCATCATGCCTTGGAGAATACGCGTTCGAGCGAGCTCCCGCAGCGTCACAACGCCAGCATAGCGAGCACGTGATGCGGCGTCTCCACCAGCGGACTGGTCTTGCGGTAATGTTGGTGGAATCGGTCGACCAGAGCCGCTCGAGAGGCGCTGTGCAGCGGCGGCAGCAGCAGCCATAGCGGACTGTTGCTCGCGATACTTGCGGGCAGCTGCCTCGGCAGCCTCCTTGGTGCGGAGTGCCTCTTGCTTCGCCGCTTGGCGTCGGCACCGTCTCCAAAGCATGAAGGCGAAGATCATCGCCAGCAGGACGCCAGCCACAGAGCCGATCACTGCACCCACAATGGCACCTGTGGACACCGCCCCGCTGTGGACGCTACCGAGCCCGGAGCCCTTGAACGGGTCCTCGGCACCCTCACCGAACGCTGCGGTGCGAGCGACGACCTGCATCGAGGCATTGGTGATATTCGAACTGGTAGCGAGCACCGCCGTCAGGAGCCCCGACGAGGTTCGATTCTCAACCGTGGGTATATCCGCTGGGTCCGCCGCCACCTGCAACGCCACTGCAACATCGGTTCCGTCGCTTGTGCCGGATCCAGCGGTGCTGCTGGCACGTCCAACGACAGACCCAGCGATGTTCTGCACGGGAGGCGAGGTCGAGCGCTTCCCAGTGAGCCATTGCCAGGTTTGAAGCATGCGGCGTCGACGGTTGGTCAGCACCGGTGCCGTTACCGGCCCGTTGCCTCCATTGCCACTGGTATCCGAGGTGTTGTTTCGGGAGCTGTTGGAGTGATTCAGGCGAAAGTAACCAGATGTGTACCTGAACATGGTTAATTGAATAGCTGAAGCGTTCTGACACCGCACGCACTGGCTCTGCAGGTTGGACACGAGCGTTTGTGCGAACGCCTCCTGAAACGTTCTGTTCTCATACAATGATAGACTGACGTTGCCCGAGTTCGCCAGCAGGTTCACCACACCGGTATCTGGTGACGGGCTCGGGAAACTCGGGGTTGCAGCGGGCCCGCTGCTTGCCATGGGCGTCGGGCTCGGCGAGCTCGTCGCCGTTGTGCTAGGCGACGGCAGCGGTGACGGCAGCACCGTACTCGTTGGAGTCGCTGTGGTTGTTGACGGCGATGGCGTTCCCGTCTCCGAAACGCTGGGTCGCACCGAGAGCAGCGTTGCGTTCGGGTTGAGCGACGCGCTCGCCGTCACCGATGCACGCGCACTGGGTACAGCAGTGCTGTTTCCCAGCACTGGCTCCAGTGGTGTGGTCTGACGCAGTGTAAGTAGATTTCGCTCTTCAAGGATCCACGTGCTCTGGGGATAACGCTGCCCCGTGGCTCGGTTCGCGAACGCCAACACCACGACTCCAAGCCAAACGAGCCCCCAGAGCAACCTAGACCAAGCCAAGCCATTACCTCTCATGAAGTTTTCGTTTTATGAATAATAACCTTCAATAAACACAGACGTCCTCGGTAGAAGTGCCCGAATAACGGAAGACCGCGGCGAAGGGAACGTCACTCGAGACGACACCTCTGACGTGTCCTAGTCGACGGGGAAACGATCGATGCCAACGACAGCAGAACGCGCCTGTCCGCTTTCCTCCCTGAACGTGGATTACGGGTGTGCAGTTCATGGAGCGCACTACTGCGGCAAACACCTCCCTTTCAAAAGGGACGAACGCTCTCTCCGTTTCGAATAGTGATGACGCAAACTTGAGCAAGGCACGCAGCAGCGACGACAGTGCTGGACAGACGGAGCGACCAGCCCCCGCACCGCGACGCATCCTCTTCGTCACTGTCGGGAATAGCTCCGTGCGTCTGGTAACCTACCTGGACCGTCGAGCGATCCAGGAGGGTCTCGGTGCGGGAGAGCGCCCAAAGTTCGAGGAAATTGCGGATCGAATTTTGAATAAAACGCCGACTGGGACGGATGTGCGCACCTCGTACGACAGTGGAAACGTCGGGTATCACGTTCAGGTTCATCAGGACCTCATCTACTTGGCAGTGTGTTTGCGTGGGTACCCCAGACAACTGGCTTTTGATTTTCTACAGCAAGTACGTGAACAGTTTGAATCGCGATATGCGCCCGCTGACCTGCGGAGAATGACGAAACCGGACGCCCTGGACGCTGCGTTTCGCCCAACGCTCAAAGCGCTGACCCAGACGTACACAACGAGGCAGGACAAGATCGCCCAGCTCCAGGGCGAGGTTCGTGACATTCACGCTGTGATGCAGCGCAACATCGAAGACGTCTTGGAGCGTGGCGAACGCTTGGATGACCTCGTGGAGCAGGCCGATGCGCTCCGGAATACGGCGGGTACGTTTCAGCGGCAGTCGGGAACCTTGAAGAAACGCATGTGTCAAAAGAATGTGGCCGCGGCGAGCTGTATCATCGTTTTAGTGATCTTGATCATCCTAGCGATCGTTCTCGGTGTCGTCCTGACGCATCGTCACTGAGGTTTTGCGAGGCTGGTACCAGATCAGTTGCTGCTGCTGCTGCTGCTGCTGCCCGTGTCCAGTACGTTCAGCGCGCCAGAACACACGGCCGGGGATCAGGGTCTTGCGGCATGCGCCGGGCCTGGGTATGCCGCCCGATTGCCAATGTCTTGGTTGCTCTGTATTCGCCGGGACGCAGGTTGTGCCGTTTAGCTGGACGCGCCCTATCGAAACGGTGCCTGGTCCAGTGGCTCACCAGATGGAGCAACGAAGCGGCGCGCAGTGCTGTCGCGCTATGCGGGCCTCTTGCGCAGTACCGTTTGTAAAGGCGGACGTGTCCCAGAACACTGCGCAATCGAACAGCAAGACGCGCCTGGTTGTCGAATGGCAGGAGCATGCATGCTGGCAGCTGCTTGGTGCACCAAGAATGCAACGACGACGACGACGACGACGACGACGACGACAGACTGCTTACTCGGCACACATGCAAGCCTCGCAAAGTCACGCACACATCTGCTGAGGCGCAGGTAACTGTCGCCGCCATCTACGTGTGCTCACCTCAGCTGTCGCAGTAGTGACTTTTGTCGTATAGCCACGTCATGGGCGCGATCCTCTCATATATTCACACACAAACATACACACGTACCCACACCGACGCATACATACGTACACAGAGAGAAGTAGAAAGAAAGAGAGAGGCGGCAAACGTCGCACATGTGCTACCCCAATGCGCAAGGTTTCCGCGCAAGTGCGACGCAGTGCACGCATCAGCTGCGCACGCATCTCGACGCCGGGATACACGTGTCCGCGATGCGTGCACAGTTGATGCGTGCGTCACTCAGCCGCATTTGCCGACTTGAATGTACGGATCCATTCTGAGCATTCCTGGCAAAAACTCTGTTCATGTGTTCGCGTCCAGGCATCCAAATCCCAGTGTTGGTTCGGTAAGGCAACGAGATTATCAGTGGAAGATTTCCAAACGTACACGAAAGCTCTGAGTCTCATGCCCAGGGGCAGAATCTGGACCTCTTCCACCAGTTTTTGGTACTGTGGGCCTTCGTAGGCGTCCAGCAGCGCGTGATCGGCTGCAGTAAGCTCGAGAAGCAATACGCCAGGTACGGCCTCGTGCGGCGCATTTTCCGGTGCTGATTTCGCCACTGCTGGGTATGATTCATCTCGCACCCCGTGGACGCGATACCCGTTGAGCACAGCGGCAACCGATCGGGGAATGCGTCCCAAAATGGTTTGTAGTACGCGGGGCGATTGCAGCGTTCCGTACGAGAAAACGCCAACTGGCTCTATACTTTTGGCAAAGGCGGGCACTCGGGCCCGCGCGGTCATCCCCATCAGTACGGGCGCCATACTCGAATCGCAAACCGTCGGCGAGTGCAAGACCGGGCCACGGGCAACCGCTCGAGTCTGGATTCTCGCTGGAATGACGATTCCTAGCAGATCGATATTGTGGGCAACATAGGTCAGCAGCCGTTGCTGCAACTGCTCGCGTCGCTGTTGGTACCAGCGCTCAATGCGTGCCCTCTCTGACGCGGTGCAAGCGCTTGACCAGGCAGCTCCACCGATGAGCTTAAGTATACATTCGAGAAAATAGGCATCAGTGGATGGCAAATAGACGCCGAGCCCAGCAAACGGCTGGACACACCATGTGCTGGGTGCCAAGCCCGTAACCATGGGTCGCATCGCCGCGTGCGGTCCGGCCAGGCGCTGTCCAGCAGCCGTCTGTACGTACGCCCCCGAACGAATTGCGCAGAGCGAGTCGGACGCCAAGGTTTGCTGTGTGCTTCGTGGCACACGCTGGGGAGATACGCCAGCACTCGATAATGCCGGTTCGTCTGCAGAAACTTCTCCCGCTGTGACGTATCCAAAGGTACAATCACATGCTGCAGGCGCAGGTATCGCTGCGTCTTGTATAACATCCAGGAGCGCTTGGCCACAAAAGCCGGTGCAATCGGGGTTCAGCGAGCGATGAAAGGCTGCCAGCACCTGCTGCTCTGCTTCATACGCTGCGCTTGATGGATCAAAATTAGGTAGCCAGTAAGTCATGCCGTCGTAATGTAAAGGGAAATAAAATACGCCATAGGGTTTGAGTGTCGCCAGCAATCGGGGCATTGCGGCGCGCAAACGCGCATACGCCAGGTTCGATGCGCTCCCAGCGGCGGCCTCGTTCAGCAGCAGATCGAAAAAAGATGACGCCCACAGCACCTCTGCAGTGCCGGGATGCTGCGTACAGAAAGTTTCTGCATCGCCTTGATAGCAGTGTACGTTGAGGTAGAAACCAGTCGATGATGCCTTCAGTACCAGCTTCGCTGACCCCAGGCACGACGCATGATGCGTTTGCGGATCCGTTGTTGGAGTTCCGGCGGGCATGTCGCTATCTTCAAAACGTCTTGTTTCTACTGAAGCCGCACCAGGGCCGATTTGTGGCTCGGCGACGTGCCTAGTGTCGTCGCCAGTAGTTTCACCGGCTCGATGCTGGCGCGTATGCTCCAGTGAGGCCGCAGTAGCTGTGGCTTTCTGAGCACCACCACCACCACCACCACCAACGACAACAACTGTTTGTTGAGTTTTTGGACCTGGTTCCAGGGGCGTCTTCATGTCCATTACAGGCGCTGGGCTTTCTGCGCGAGTCGCCTGACCTGTGGCAGCTGCTCGGATCGCTTGCGAGCAGGCCGGTCGCTGATCGCGATCAGCGGCACGGTGGAGGTCAAAACCAGATAGGCACTGGTGCAACTCGTCGTCATTTGAGTGGTCCACCACGTTCGTTTCTAAATGATAGCGCTCCAATTGCCAGGGATTCTCATTGCTGGCTGCGACGCTCTGCAGACGCTGGAGCAGTGCACGCAGGAGCTGCGACTTGAGGTCGACTGCCCAGTATTCCACCCCTCGACGGTACGTTCGTACTTGTTCAAGCGCTTCCGCGTGCTCCCAACTTGCCAGTAAGCGAAAAAGTAGCGAGCCGATACCCGCACCCACGTCAATGATGCGCAGCGGCTCCAGTCGGGTCGCTGCGGCTTGGCCTTGGCTCAGCTGGCTGTGCAGGAACCCCGTAAACCGCTCCCAGAGCTCGCAGTGAATGGCTCGATCATCGATCCGTTCCTTCGCTTCTAAGTACCTTACATAGTCCAGACTCCAATCAAGCGGAGCTCGTTCGTCTTCAGAGGCAGTCATCCCTGAAGCGTGCAGGTCGTGCACCAGAGGTTGCGCACGAGAATCGTCATGTACCTGCGGACCTGTCGGTGCGACCCGGTGCTGGCACAACACGTGCTGGCGGGTGCACTTGGCACTCCCGATGCGAAAGCCTCTGGGGAATGCAAAACACCAGAAGCGCTAGACGTGAGCGTTGAGATCTTTATGCACTGCTTGGAACCCTTCATGGACGTTGAAGTCTCAAAATCTTCTATTATATTGGGTTGCGTCGAGGACGGTGTGTATGAACGGGAGCTGTTCAGGTCGAAACAGTGGACACCGTTCGAGTCGCGAGCGGGCGGCACACCGGCCTGGTTGGTGCCGCTCCCCGCTGGCCTAGCCACGAAAAGATTACGATGCGGCTCGTGCAAACGACAACTTCGTTTCCTTTTGCAAGTGTACGCGCCCCGGGGGCACAATGCGGCGGCGTTTCATCGCGTGTTGTACTTGTTCATCTGTGCGTGGTGCGCTAGTCGATCCGCCGACAATTCAGGCGCTGCTCGAGTATACAGGGTGCAGCTGCCACAGCACAATAGCTGGTACCCAGATCAAGTCGAAGACCTGGAAGCGTTGCGTCGGTACCCTGCGAACTTGTCGGCGGGGTTGTCGGGGCTTGATCCGCCTCCGTCGCCACACCGGGGTGCTGCCGCTGACACCGCCAGTTTTGATGCGCTTCAAGCGGCCGCTGCAGTGGCTCCGCAGCAAACAGCAGAGCAGACGCGTGTAGGCGGAACAAGTTCGCGGCGAGCACACGCAGCATACGACAAATCTGGGGCGGACGCAACCATCTCTGAGGAGCCCTCTCTCGGCTTCCCGGCGGTCGAAATTCTCGTCGACTGGGACAGCGACTCCGAGCACGACAGCGGCGTCATCGACGACCAAGTTGAAGAATCGGAACTCCGTGTGGTGAACGTAGACGCAGAGGATGCTGCACCTACAAAAGAGCATGCATGCTCGGCAGCAGAATGGATATCATTCATAGAAACAATCGAGACAGAGCAAAACTTACGCTGTTCTGATTTGTCGGATGCACTTGCATTCGAGCAGGCGCTTGGGAGCCATCGAAACCAAGTCATTCGATACCTGCCCTTGCATGATCGTCTTGCGATGATCGCTGTGAACAACCCGCAAAAGCTAGCTACGATTTCGAATCAGCAGATCCTGTGGTTCGGATCCAAGTCGAGGCTTGAAGCCGCACAGGTGCCTCCTTGTGGCCTCTGCGGCATGCCACGAGTTTTCGAAGTGCAGGTCATGTCGCAGTTAATTTATTATCTCTGCCGGGAGTCGGAAAACGAACTGGAACCTGCGGAACAGTGCCCTACTCAGACGCCGGCGACACGTGGAGTGCGTTCCGAAGACCCGCGTGCTGTTTTGGATTTCGGAACGATTGCGATCTGGACCTGCCCGCGAGACTGTGTACCGTCGAGCTCGGAAATTTGTCCCGATGTGCAAGACAAAAGTTTGCCGCATCCTTATGTCGAGGAGTTTGTCTACGTGCAGCCAGCGATTGGGGAAGCGTAGAGGACCCTCCCGGACGGCAGAGGATCCGGATTGAACAGTCGCGGATAGCTTGATCCCGTCGAGCATCGACACCTTTACACACATATGCATCCGCATATGCATCGACGCAATGTTCACATTGCGAACGAACGAACCCGGGCGTGCGTTGGCGTCGAGGGTCGTGCGCTATTCGCCACCGCCACCCGGTCGATAGCCGCATCGCCAGAGACAACGTGAACCAGAGGGCCCGCTTTGCGAGCAACCCGTGCGGGATGGTATGCAGCATCTGCACCGAGCACGTCTATGGTGATTCATTTAGAATCATGGGGTGCAATGCCGTGGATGTTGTCGAGTCGGCAGTACAAGTCGACATTCGGTCGCGCGATGTTCATGGACGTGCAGCTGGTGCGAGTGCCTGCTCCAAGCGCCCCGTTGTGCCGCTGAACGTACGAGTCTATCGCGAAATGCATAGCTAGCTGAGACCGTCCCGTATCCGTTGGAGGCCCGAGTGCGCTTGGGTGTCGTTGAGTTTCCGCGGCAACACGACGGGACGAGATCAACGCTCACAGAGCCGATCAAAAAATGGCGACGGGCAGTCCTCCGTATTGTTCATTGCGGTACGTCGTGCCCGATGATTTCCGCAAGACTGCGGGGAACGCAGGCGCCCTGCAGGCAAGGCACACTTTGCGAGCCACTGCAGCGCACCCAGGGCATGGCCGGTGCCCGTATACCTGGTGCCGTGAAGATCGCCCAGTCTCGTGACTGTACAATGACTCTACCGCGGGTTCCTAGGATATCTCTCAGTTTACTCCGGTCGGATGATAACAAGTTCTTTGCCGTATTCGACGGGCGCCCCGTCTTCGACGCAAACTTTGATGACCGTCCCACTTACCTCGGAATTGTAGACAAAGTAGTTCCCCAGCTGCTCAATGATGCACACGGGGCGTTTGACTTCGATCCGGTCTCCCACTTTGACGTAGGGCGGACGTGAGGGCGGCCCCGCTCGAAATATTCCAACCCGATTGCTGATCACTTTAAAGTCGGTGTCAAGAATCTGCGACACATCGTCATATCGAGGACGCGGCTCGGGCGTTTTCCCCGACCGCTGCTCTATTGCAGCTCTCGCAGACGTCGATGCTGTTGATGATGAGACCGTTGCCTGCGCAGCGCTGCTACCCAGTACTGACGACTCAGCGTCTGGGGGCATCGCGGGCGCACTGTATGCCGACGCAGGACTGCTGTCGCCTGGGTGTGTGCTCGGGTGTGGCTCGGCAGTGCGCAACTCGCCATGCTCATCAAATCCGAATCCATCTGGACGGCTCACCTCGATTACAGTGCTGCCGATCTGCAACCGAGCATCGCTGCAATACAGCGTTACTTCTCGCATGACTTCCAGGAACTCTTGCACTTCCGACAGACTCAAACCTGGTTGCCGTTGCTCCGGCGCGCTCACGTCTGCGGTCACCCCTTGGGTGTGCGTGCCAGCAGCCGGTTGACTGGCGGTGTGCGTTAACGCCACGCCATCGGCAGGCTGCCCCGAAGCAGCGTGCAACGACGGCGACTCGCCCGTCCGTGTATGCCCGGAGCCGTCGTTCGCACCCGTAGCGCGAGTACCTCCGTGCGACCGTTCTTCGCGTGCCCCATCAACGCTATCTCGCGTGCTTTCCACTTCATCCAGACTACGACGCCTCGCCTTCATTAGAAGCGAGTGCGCATGCGGGCGTGCACGCGACCGCATCCCCGGAGGCACCAGCAGGCTCGTACGGCCGCGGTAGTCGCCTGCGCACCTGGGGCCGGCCACTCCCGAGACCCTACCACCGAGCCCGCGCTGTGCTTTTTGAAAAAAGACGAGGTACGCCATTCACGACCAGAGTGCAAACTGGTGATAAACACGACAGCACGGCGAGTTTGTGCCACTCGGCTGCGTATGCTTTCGTGTCGCACACGAGGCCTGCGCGTTGCCACCAGCACAGCGGAGGTGCCTTCAGCGTGCCGGCCCCTGCGCTGCTGCCGCGTACACGCGATCGGCGCCTCGACGAAGGCGCGCGCTGACGGTGCATCGATTCGACCAAGTCTCCGAACTGAGAGAACCGAAACTGACCACTAACTAGCAACTCGATAACAGTGCTGTTTGACCTTGATAGGAAGCGTTGAAAAGGGGAAAAGTTTCCGTATTTTCGAAAGCTTACCTTCTAGGCGGAAGGTCCCGCGAGCCGGACGAGTCTGCGGGGCTGGCTAGTGCTTCCTGCTCCCCCAAGTGGCAGGTGCTGTACTGAAAACTGAGCGGATCGTCTGCAACGCAATTCATTCTGGGACTAGGAGCGCGTATGCTGCGTCTTGGCGTCGCCCTGGTTGCAGTGGACGCCTGGTAGATCGGTTTGCGCTGTCGCAGGCTCCCAGAATAATTCTGTACTCCGACGTCGTGTCGGATGAATTACGCCTCGAGCCGACGCCCTCAGTGGAATGGCAATGCCGTTCTGTATCCGTGCAACATCTGCTTCAGCGGTGTATAGAAGCGCAACGGCGGGTGCTCACGGCAGGCAGTCGTCGCACGACAGAACGTGCGAGACGACCAGTATATCCGAGAGGAAGTATGGGTAACGGAACCTGAAGGTAGGTGCTTCAATATGGACGCTTTCCCGAAATCCATTATCTATCACGCAATCTGGAATCTATGGTCAACGTAAAGGTTTTCGCATCGAAAAAAATCGATTGGACAAAACGCCCGTGCTGAAACGTTTGTGCAAGGCTGTGGCGTGTGTGTTCTGAAGCGTAGGCAGCACCTCCACAGATGACTGGTTTGCTCCAGATTCGTACAAGTACTGTCCAAGTGAAGCACGCCAGGATGCTCTATGCAGCGTGCAGGTGCGGAATTTGTGACGTGTGAAGCGCTCTGTACGGGTATCGGCACACGATGCGCACGTTAGCATCAAAAGGGACATATGGGCAGGCCCAAGTCCGGAGAAGACTGAAACGATTGGTCTTCGATGCATTTTCTTGTTCAGCGGCATATACGTGGGCATTTCTGTGCTTGCTTCGTTCACAGCTCTCTAACCTCCGGCTATGGATACGGCGGTTTCTTCTTTTACACCAGTTTCATTGTCAGCAGTGGACGGATGTTGATTGTAGCGTTCAAGTCCCGATGTCGCTGCTTTCCGTTGTTGTCGATGCTTTCTTGGCATAGGCGAACGTTGCGATCTATGAATCGATTCAGATCTTCATCTTCTGGGCAAACAGCGCTGGAGCATCTGTCACAGCAGTGACACTTGAGTGTGGCCGGGTTTTCTTCTTGCTTCGCGAAACTGTCCTCTGCTGCGACGGATGTGCTGTGGCGCTGGAGCGCTGGCTTCATCGAGCGATACATGCGCATGGCGGGTACAAATGCATACCCTCGATACACTACTCCGATTTTCCGAGTCCGGCATCTTACACTACGACCAAGAGGTCCCTGATGGCGATGCCTTCGGCGAGGACGCTGCTCGATGCACGCGCACGTCTACGCTGTTCCATGAGCTAGCGGGTACGCTGATCGCGATGTTGACCATGATGCAGCAAGTATTGGAAGGGAATATCCAGACTGGAGACCAAGTCAAAAATGCGGAGCCGTCTACGCTCTCTTCGTGCAAATCACTGACGCACGCTTCCCGGAAAACAATCGCTGCGATGGCTCATGTCGGAGTCCAAGACCCGTTTTCGATTCGGACAGAGAAGACGGCAGTCGCTGAAGATACATTGCTTCCGAGGCATCCAGCTGGTTTGGAATCCCATTCCGTCGATGACTATAAAGACAGCACAATTTCTCTTTCGAAATGAACCGATTATTTGGCCTGACAAGTTCAGTAAAATCTCGGCTTGAGCTTGTGAACAAGTCTTCAGGGAATGACATCGAGATTTTTTCATGTGTCAGTCGAGCAGCTCTAATCGTCGCCGCCATGCTTTTGTGGTTGGTTAACAGAGAAGACACAAGGAATTTCTGCCTTGATCATGGTACGCATAGGTAAAAGAACAAAAGCGGATGCAAGTGCCTATGAATTCAAAGTTTGTGTCCGTTACGTTAAAAAAGCCTTGTTGTACGGCGTCGCGGATCATCTCGATTCTATTGACGTCACGAATTCCAACGGGAAAGCGTCGAAGTAGCCATTCTGGATAAACAACCGAGCGTCCTAGAGACACGAGTGAATCGGTACGCCCCTATCGCTCCGCCTCGAATGTCGCAGCTGAACTGTTCAGAACAAGATTGAACAACTCGTAAGAGCAGGAACAGAACGAGCAGTTCACGGTTCCATGCTCGCCTGACACGCGTGTAGATCCCTGAGTGATCATTAAAATGATCAACGCCCCGCGCCCATATAGCGTATGTATATACATGCATCCAGCCACAGACGCCTCTCAGCCTTTTGTGACCTGCCGCCTGCTATCGGCTTCAGCTTTTCCGCGCGCACTGCGAGCCGGAGAGGCTTCCCCACAAAGTTGGATCGCTTCAGCTCCACGGGTCTCGTCTACAGCACTACATATCGTCTGATATTGATGGCGGCTTTAAAGTCTCGGTTCACGAACTCCATGCGTGCACTGATACTGGTTGAATGCACCATAGCAAGGATTCCTAGAACTCGTGCCCTCAGAGTCACCAGTGTCTCCACATCGTCTCGTCGGGCAAACTCCTTTTCTCACTCCTATCTCCCGCCTTCTTTATCTTCGTCCTCATCGCTCGATAGCCGGTGAGAAGAGGATTCTTTCGTTTCTTCGTAGAACCTGGCCGCGACGGCCCTCTAGGATGCCCAACTCCCAAATTCATACGTTTTCCTTCTATTTTCTATTTTTGGAATTGAACGCATTCGAAGGCAGCTGCTACAAACCACGAAAAAGCATTCTATTCTACGCACCTACGGGTATCATGCAACTGAGTTGAAAGACTATGGGCGCGCGTGCGCGCGTGAAGAACTCATCCACAGAGTGCTTCCCAGGTTCAGCAGCAGTGCTTGTGCTGCATCACCAGGTGACTGCCGGTGCTCACTGGTCTGCGGCTCTCGACCTTTGACATGGATCGGGCGAACCACTTATTTCTCCCTATTCAAGGTGCAGATGTTGCCGCAGCGGGGGCGGATATCCCACAAAGCGATACCTCGGAGACGGTGTACCTCTCATCGCTGGCGCTGCTGAAAATTCTCAAGCACGCACGTGCGGGTGTTCCCATGGAAGTCATGGGTTTGCTTCTCGGCGAGTTTGTTGATGACTGGACGATAAACGTCGTAGACTACTTCGCTATGCCGCAATCGGGTACTGGCGTGTCTGTCGAGGCCATTGACGCCGTGTATCAGCAGCAGTTTCTGGAAGCGCTGCAGCAGACCGGTCGGCACGAGGTCGTCTGCGGCTGGGGTCACAGCCACCCTGGCTTTGGTTGCTGGCTGTCTGGCGTTGATGTGAATACGGCGCAGTCATTCGAAGCGTTGAACGCTCGAGCGGTATCCCTTGTCGTGGATCCTATCCAGTCTGTGAAAGGCAAGGTAGTCGCGGACACTTTCCGGACCTTGAACCCTCAGCTTGCCATCCTTGGCATGGAGCCGCGACAGACGACCAGTAACGCGGGTAGTTTGAACAAGCCTTCCATCCAGGCACTGATTCACGGGCTTAATCGCCACTACTATTCCCTGAGAATGGAGTACAAACTGAATGATTTGGAAAGAAAGATGCTTCTGAATCTAAATAGACCCAAGTGGACGCGATCGCTTTCGTCGCGGGACCAAGATCGCCAGCGGGAACATAGTGAAACCACGTTGAAGGACATGGTGTCCTTATCCAAACTCTACACAGACATGGTGAAGGAGGAGCTGCGTTCTCGATCGAAGGAGGAGCTCGCGGTGTCGCGCGTTGGCAAACTTGATGCAAAGCGTCGCCTAGCGGACGGCGTGAAGAGGCTCTGTGACGAGAACTGCCATCAGATGCTCACAATGAACCTGCTGAAGGCGCTTGTCTTCCCGAAAGCGGCGGGTCTACAGAGCACTGCATCCAGCAGCTAGCGAATCAGACCCTCTGATTCCAGCGCATGCGTTGTAGTCGTGAGTACTGGACGCGTCCATCGTGATCGATGCCTGCTGATACGCACAAAAGTGGAGCCTCTAAGCGGACGAGGGGAACACGAGGATTACATCGCGAGGCTCCTTTCGCTTTCCGTACAGTTTTCCAAAAGGTCATGTGGAAACGATCGGCACATTCGGATACCTACATATGAAAGGTTTTCGGCGGAGTGGTACATGCGAGTCCACCCAGGGATCCCGAACCCGTGATTGCTGTTGGCGTTTATGAACGGAAGCGTATCTACGCTCATGACACAATCAAATGCAACAGGTCCTCCGACTCGCCTGTGTACACCAAGTCGGGGTCGCCGAACGCTGTCATGAACGACAGCCCCTGCGGGCGATGCCTGCGACTACGTCATTTGCCTCGCTCTTGTTATCGGCTTTAAATACGCTGGTCTCTCCTGCCGCACCAGCCCCGTCGTCCGTAGTCGAAGGATGTTCATGGTAGCGCTCAAGTACTGATGCCGCTGCATCTGACTGTAGTCGACGCAAATCATGCATAGACGGAAGTTGCGATCTACGCTTGGCTTGCCATTTTCATCCGCTTTGCATCCATCCATCCCCGATGCGCCGCTTGCAGCGGTGAGGCATGTTTGGGGTCAGGTGCCCCCATATGTCCACTGCACCTCCTCCTTCGAACGCTGCCCTGTGGCTCGCGAACGCTTCCAACACGGCTCTGAACTAGCCCGTGTTGCGTAGAGAGGGCCTCGCTGGATGTCCTCTTAAGTTTCCGGGCGCGGTTCCGTGCCCTAAGATAACGGGCTCCGTCCGGGCGATTCCCTCAATGAGCACCCTCACTGCTGCACGCGTAAACGCTCGCTGTTCCATCAGAAAGAGCAAAGGTGGAAAGCGATGGTGTCCATGATGAAACAAGTACTGGACGGAATATCCATGCTGGAGAACAAGTCAAACTATTCGGATCCGTCTACGCTTCCTCCGTGCAAATCGCTGACGCGCGCTTCACTGGAAGCGATCGCTTCGATGACTCAAGTCCAGGACCCTGTACTACGCAAAAGGAAGAGACGAGACCCTCTGGAATCACATACCGGGACAGGTATTCTGCTGCTGCGGCTGCTGTAGAATACCGCTTCGTTGATGACCAGAGAGAGAAGTGTTTCTCTTTCGAATGACATCAATTATTCGACGTGACACGCTCAATGACCTTTTAGCACAAGCTTGTGAACAAGTTGCCATACGGCAATCTCGAGTTGCTTTCCTCTTTAATTCAGCGGCACGGATTACTGCATCCACGGCTTGCCTTCAAATAGTACGAGGAAGAACCTGAAGAATGCGTGATAGGGGCATGCAACAGACAAGCCAAGGTGAATTGCGGAGGATTATACGTATGAACTGGATAGTGATACAGTGTATATATCGAGGCTTTGTTAGAGGCTAACCCGAACTATCTTGATTCCTCTTTCGTAACGATTCGCATCGACATGGAGTAGATGGTACCGCTTCGAAAAAGAAAAACCACCTAGAATCCCGGAATGATGAATGAATCCGTGTGCGCTACTGCTGCATTTCGAATGCCGAAGCTGTCTCTCAGAAAAACGTCGAAAAATTAGAAATTCAGGAACGGGACGAGTACCTCCTTGGCCGATTCCCATCTCACACGAGTCCAGCAGATGGCTGCATGCAACACCTGTGCGCGATGCTCTCGAGTTCGATGTCGTTGCCCAAACAGGGTGTCTACTATGGAGGCTGCAGCAGCTGCAACGCCTTGCGTCTCGTACATGTCGCTGCATCGCAGACGCGTAACATACCTGCCGAACGCTGTCTCTCGAGGCGGCTCATGAGGCCACCAGCGCCACCGGCGTCTCGATATGAATGTTCCCTGGCGAGTGGAAGCGCGGTCAGGAGACCCCCGCCCCCCGATGCACGTTCGTTCTCTCAGAGCACCATTCAGGCAATCGTTTATGACTTGTGCCCAACCGCGAAGTGTCCATCATCATGACCACCAGAAACCATGCGGCATTTCGCTTCATGCACTGGCTCCATCCTCATCATCCGTCGACTGGTCTCACGAGGCCCGGGTGGCGGCGTACTGCCACAGGCGCCCTACGCGGCAACTGATTCCCCGTTGATCCCAGTAAGCTGCGGAATATCCTCTGGTTTGATATCTGTAAAGGTCCATCCACCGTGTCCATCGAAACGCAGGAGCTTCTCGTGAAACCGCCACAGACTCGGCCGATGGCTCACAGTGATCAGCGTAATGCCCAGCTCGCGCGCGTGTGTGTAGAGATAGCCCTCTACATCTAGACTCACGGCGGATGTGCATTCATCGAGAACAGCGTACTGCGGTCGGTGGAAAAACAGACGCGCCATGGCCAATCGCTGCTTCTCGCCCCCGCTGAGTACATCGGACCAGTCACAGACGTTATCCCAGCCGTTACGCCGTCGGCTGAGCTCTCCGAGATGTACTTCATCGAGCAGTTTCTGGAGGTCTTCATCGCGAATGTTCCGACTGCGCATCTCCAGGGTGGTCATCGGGTAGATGACTTGCTCCCGGAGGGATCCAATCGCCAGATAGGGTCGTTGCGGAATGTAAAACATTCGGGATCGGGGAGGTCGATACAGCGTGCCCCCGTACAGCGGCCACAGACCGCAAAGCACCCTGAAGAGCGAAGACTTGCCGCATCCATTAGGTCCAGTGATCAAGACGTTCGTGCCCGGCGGTACCTCAAACGTCAGATCCTTCGCAAGCAGGATCCGATCCGGTGAGACGATATTCACATGTTCAAAGCGAACAAAGTCAACGTTGTCTACGAGGCGACCAGGCACCATTGCAGCGCGAAGTTCAACATCCTCGAGACCAAGTTTGGCGATCGCGTCGAGCGATGAATGGGAGTCAGCAGCTTGCGACCGTCGCAGGTCACCCAGCACTGAATCAAGTTCGCCAACTCGGGCTGTGTACCCCGCCAAACGAGTGAGTTCCTTCCCGGAGAGTACGAGTCGACCAATTGCTGCTGAGAGAGAAATCAGTAAACGGCTGTTCCGTGTGTACATTTCCGCCACCAGAGCGGCATCCTCCGCATCCGCCTGCTTGTTCTGGTCAATGAGTTTCTGGCCTCCGAGCGGAGCCAGCAAGGTCCGCACGAACCCCGACGTAAAGAATATCGGCATGCTGACCACACAGTAGCCAACGATGGTCGCCAGATACTTGACCAGAATACTATCAACAAGACCAATGCGGAAACGAGCCATGAAGATGCGTTGCATATGCTGCAGCAGCTTTTCGAAGGTGCCATTAATGAAGAACTTTTCTCGTTGTCCGCCGCCGTAGAAAGCGATCTCCTCAGCGTGCATGATGAGGCGCGAGTGACACAGTCTAAAGTCTCCCTCGAGACGCTGCTCATCTGCGGTGAGCCGACCAAAGGGAGGCTGCAGTTTGCGCAGAATTGCGCTCGTTAGAATAAAGTAGCCGATCATAACAGCAGGTCCCTTTGCACCCAGTGAGCGCGCGAGGCGGCTCGAAAAAAGAACCACATCCAGCAGCGGCTTGCTGACGTTCGAGTAGAGGTTCACCAGCGTCGTGCAGAACTTTTCCACATCTTGCGTCACGAGCTGATCGATATTCTGTATGCGGTTATCCAGATTCGTGGCTTTGTAAAATGTCAGCTGGGACAAGTACAGCTCGTGAAAATAGAGGGTTAATCGTTTCCGCGCCATAACGCGAAGCAGCGAAATCTGCAGTTTCAGGATATTGTTCACGAACGACATGGGAAACATCATGATCGAGATGTCGCGAACGCATTTTCTCATGAATGCCTCGCGATCACGCGCGACAATCGCTTTCACAATGTCGCCTGCGTTGTCCGAAACCCAGATATCCAGACGAGTACGTATTACCAGCGTCACTCCAATACCAAGCACAACCCAAAATTCCCGACTGCGAATCGATGGAACGATGATTCTGATAAAGCGCCAGAGTTGGCTGAAGAACTTGCGATCCACCCGCACGCTGCTGCGGCCGCTGGCGGCATCGCTGGGTATCGACTTCAGAGCCGCCATCGACGGGGCACGAGAAATCGCTATCGCTGCTGACTGACTGGTACCGCTGCGGCTCGTGCCGCTTCTGACACTTGCCCCCGTCGACCGGTGCTCTCGCAGCGAGCGCTCCGGAGACGCCGCGGTGAGGGCAACGCTTCGTTCACGCTGCCGCTCTATCAGCGCTTGCACGTCATTATTAACACTGCTCTCAAGCTGGGTCGAGCTTTCCGCGTCACATTCTGTCTGCTGCGTCCAGTAGTAGGTGGCGCCACCGACTGCAGCAACCCCGGCAACGACTGCGGCGGCAACGCGCGCCGCTCGTCGCTTTCGCGAGGCCGCCTGAAAAGCGCCAGCCCAGCCGCCGGGACCCCGACCCCCGATCGCAAACTCCATACAGGTCTATTGCTTGCGTTTATGGAGGGCGTAGCAGCAGCAGTTCTCACGGGTACGCGGCTACGGAAGCTTCGCTGCCGTAGAACCCCGGTGGCTAGCGCTCAGCACCTGCTCACCACCGGCTTTCCCGAGAAGCTGCTTTCTCAGTCACTCCTGCACCCGTCACAGCGCAGGTTTTCGTTCTCAGAACAGGATGGAGGTTTCCAAGAACCCCGACAGTGCTCAGGAGTTGAGCGGTGAACACACGCTACACGGCGCCCTACAGTGCAAATCTCGTGCACGCTGTGGCTGTCCACGGTGCTGCGCCCCAGCCTCCTCGTTATCAGCTCTGCAGCGCCGATGCCGCGTCTGGAAGTCGAGGCAGCGGCAGCAGCGGCGTCGATTTCGATGACGCAGATGCGGATCGGATGGGCGCATCATTGCTTCACGCCTGCGCTGCGCTGACTTCTGAGCGTAAGCTGGTGTCGCTGGTACCGCGATGCGAAAGCTGCGCTATCATGAATACAAGCTTCTGAAGAAGGATAACCTTTACGAATGGAAGCGAGAGAATCATCACCGAGAGTATCGGGTTGTACGTCGTTACTATCTGCCGAGCCCTGAGGTGTACCATACCTACAACCAGTTCGTGGGAAAGGTAACCGCGCTGGTGTCGAAGCTGAAGGCGCTTGAGGTGAACAATCCGTTTCGAATAGACCGCACTGAGAAGCTACTGAACGAGTTATATGATCTCGGGCTGATTAACGTAAAATCTGGGTTGGATGTGTGTGCGAACGTGACGGTATCGGCGTTGTGTCGGCGGCGGTTGCCCTCGGTGCTCGTTCGCAATCACTTTGTGGAACGCCTGTCGGATGCGGTTGCGCTTATCAAGAGGGGCCACATACGGATTGGGCCGCATGTGGTACGAGATCCAAACTTGTTGGTTACGCGGAGTATGGAGGACCTGATAACCTGGGCAGATGATTCGAAGATTCGCGAGGTCGTCGAGCGGCACCGAGTTGAGTAGCGGCACCTGGTTTCTGAGGGTGACGATTCGCTTACTGGGACCAACTGGATGCACAGCTTTTCGATGAAGTAAGCGGGGATCAAGCCTGGGCCTCAGGTACGGCGAGAAAATATGTTGCAGCTGCAGTTTCGGGATCGGAAGTTCTTTCGAATCGCTTCCGAGCAGGTCTCGGGGTCTGGGGCTGTTTTGCAGGCACCGAGGCCCAAGCCTTCTAGAAGGCACGGTTGCAAGCGTGTTGATATGTGATAGGTGGCCATTGCCGCGTTCATGCCGGGTCGCACTGCATCATCCCGCCAAGCGAATGGTATCTGCGATACGCCGGTGCCGGGACCCCAATGGGATTTTCTAGCAGATCCCAAGATGTCTTTTGACTCCGCGAAGGCTCCGCGAGATGTGCACTTGATGTATAGAGGAACCTAAACTTTATGATTCACACAGTGCGCAACTGCTTCTCGTTTCCTTGATTTTAGTGCACAGAGCGGGGCTCTCGGGCATTCGCCGCGAAGAGCGGCCTCCGCGAGAGCAGAGCGTTTACTACGCGTTGCTGGGCTGCCAGCGCTGTCGCTGCACGTCCGGAAAATGGGAACACAGCGCGTCCAACCTGCTGATAGACCTGTGACTGCACATGCCCGCGCACTGTGTGTCCGCATGACAGCTGGCTGTGCGGGGCACAAAAGAGCTATCGATGGAACGTCGAACTCGTGAAGCATGGAACCGGATTTGCGTCCAGTCGGACCAGTTTCGCGCTAACGGAATCCTCGCGGAATGTCAGCGTCATTCCAGGAGCGTTTGGAGTGACGCAGCTAGCGCAGCGCTTGTGATAGACTATAGAATCCGGTGTGTGCGGTATAGAGGCTGGAATACGTAGCGCCCAAGGGCATGCCTCACACGGCTCGAATAGGTTGCATATGGTGCCTGTACAGGACAGGCGTGCTGTGAGCGCAGCACCCATTCAAAAGTGATCCCGAAAGCACTGTTGGGAATTCGTAGCGCGACATCCACTCTTGGATCGAAGTCGCCGTGCGCAGCACCGTTGTGCTACCCCGGTTTCTAAAGAGACAATCTGCCATTGCAGGTTGCTTGCGTATGATAGAGCTTAGCGAGCTGGAATCGCTCCGAAAGTACAATAATGTCGTTAGCTTGTGGTCGATGTGCAAATCGAGCGTTCCTGCACCATCGGGGGTAGCTCCATACACCAGGGAAGTGCATCAGCGCTCAGCGACGACTTCCGGACTCGGACTCGGCCTCGCTTCGCTGAGCGACGTGCAACCCTTATAAGTATACCTCAAAGCAAGGGTGAATTAGGAATGAGGCTGCTTTCCGGAAAAGCAGGTCGCCCACCGCCAATGTGATACGAATATGACGTTGCGTTTCGGGCGCATGAACCAGAAATCAGAGTTCCCCGTGCACTGGTGTCCATGCATTTCGGATCCGCCAGATCTAGTCGAGGTTTCAAAGCTGTCATGGCTTTGTGGTCCCGAAAGCATCACTGAAGAGCTCCCACAGGACGGCGTCATTCGACCCTGAAGGCGTGTTCGAGCGTCCCGCGCTCGCACCCAAAACACGCATCCGAAACGGCTGTGCAAGTATGCTGCTGCTTGCGCACCGCCTCAGACTTTAGACGGACTTGGCACGCGGAGATGCGTCCACTTGAACGCACTGACGGTAAAACCGGGTCCGCGTCCTAGGAGTGCATTCATGGCTTGTTCACCTGATCGCAAAATCCTAGGAAGAGCAGGTACTGCGGAACGCGGGGAACAGTACTTCACAGACACGGGCGACCCAAATCAGGAATAATCGGCATCTTTCCAGCTTCTAATGCAGGCATGTGGAACTCGGATCCGCAAGTGTACCTGAAGTCCAGCGAACACACCTGAAACCGGTATTTTAACCTGCTGCTGTGCAAAATCTGTTCAGGTGGTTCTCCCAGCAGACTGAGCACAACACAGGCGATAGCAGGCGTTGTCTGCGGGCGGGCATCTCCCGCATACACCCGTATAGCAGAAAACGGCATCTGTCCTTAAACTAGTCCCGACTAGACTCGTACAATGCAGGACAGGTGTCTCGAGCATAGCGAAGAGAAGCGTGCGTCGCATACAGCGTCAGAATTGCGTGTAATTTCACCTCGAGTACGGTTCTATGGGCATTCCGCCGATGCTGAAGCGCCTCTGAGACACACGTCCCGGCACTGCATTTGCCGGACCTGTATGTTCGAGTCCGTGCGATGGCTCTCGACGGTCTGCGATGCGTTACATTGTTATCGATTCTGTAGCAGTTGCTGCACCTCACTCCAAAGTGATCGATGAGCGCTACCACTAGCATCAAAATTCAGCCTTCATATTGCATTTCACCGATTGCTTGTGAGAATACAGACACCTCGTAGTGTAAACGCGGCATGATCAGGCAGCAGTGCGACCGCCGAAAGCGGAAGCGTCCAGTTCAATGCACAGCCTGATCAGCGCCTCCCATGAACGCGCAAAGGCGCACACGAGCGCGCCATGGAAGCAACATGGAAAGAAATGAAGTACAAGCTAGCACCTAGGTAACCGCTTCTTTTCTTCTGCAAGGTAAGCGTTGATATGTGGAAACGGTTCCCGCGTAATCGAACGTGTACCTTTTAGGCGGGAGGTCTCGCGAGCCGGACGATTCTGTCGGTTTTGTGCTCCGTCCGACTCCGCAGTGCCGGATGCTGTCATGAGACCTGAAAAGCTCGCCCACAACACAGTATATTCTGGGGCTAGGAGCGGTTGGGCGGCGTCTGGGCATCGCTCTGGGCGTGGTGGTCTCCTAGTACATCGCTTCGCGCTGCAGCCGGTAGTAGGTAGTCCTGCACAGTTTGCCAGCTCCCAGAATAATAAAGGGTCCCGAATTCCCTGTTGAATGAATGATGCGTCGAGCCGACGCTCCCGGTGGTACGGCAACGCCGTTCTCTCTCTGTGCGGTATCCGCACCGGCGGTGTGGGTGCTATGGCGGGTGCTCTGGGTAGGCATTCGGAGGACGATGGAATACATGAAACGACCAGTACATCCGAGAGGACGTATCGTTCATGGAACTTGGACGTACAGTGCAACTTGATGAACGCCATCCCGAATGCCACTATCTGTCCCGCAATTTGGAATCCCTGGTCTATGGAATCCCTGGTCTATGGAATCCCTGGTCTATGGAATCCCTGGTCTATGGAATCCCTGGTCTATGGAATCCCTGGTCTATGGAATCCCTGGTCTATGGAATCCCTGGTCTATGGAATCCCTGGTCTATGGAATCCCTGGTCTATGGAATCCCTGGTCTATGGAATCCCTGGTCTATGGAATCCCTGGTCTATGGAATCCCTGGTCTATGGAATCCCTGGTCTATGGAATCCCTGGTCTATGGAATCCCTGGTCTATGGAATCCCTGGTCTATGGAATCCCTGGTCTATGGAATCCCTGGTCTATGGAATCCCTGGTCTATGGAATCCCTGGTCTATGGAATCCCTGGTCTATGGAATCCCTGGTCTATGGAATCCCTGGTCTATGGAATCCCTGGTCTATGGAATCCCTGGTCTATGGAATCCCTGGTCTATGGAATCCCTGGTCTATGGAATCCCTGGTCTATGGAATCCCTGGTCTATGGAATCGATTTGTCTAACGGTAAAGAAAAGCGCAACAGTGCGATCGATTGTGGATCACAGGCGCTGCGTCGCTACCTAGTCTGCGGTCCGTAAAAGCTTTTTGAGGCGCCTAGGGCAAGGCTTTTTATCAACTTGTGGCAGAGAACGCCTTGTTTCAGGGACCGGTCGTGCAACGAGAGCGGTCCAGTGTTGAGCTATGCTCTTCACCCTGGCAGCTGGACGGGATCTGGCTTTACGAGCGGGCGCGTGGAGGTTGCGAGCTCAGCGCAGTGTGCACTGCGGCTGTACTCCAGCCGCTGCACCCGAACCTTTTCCGAGGAAACGCAGCGCGCTCGCCATCTCTACGACACGGTCTCTGTGTCAAATGCAAACAATTCGAGGGCAGAGCTCGGAAACGCTTCAGGTGCTGGCGCCGTGTCGGACGGAGATTTTAGAGGCGACTGGATTCGCCGCTGCTGAGCGCCTCTTGGCTGCCGTGCGGGACCCTGAGCATGCTTCGCAGCCTATGGTATACACCGAAGAACCCGGCCGCATTGAAGAGCTTTCGGAAGACCGGGCCCAACTCCTGCGTTCTAGTTCTTGTGCGCTATGGATTCTCAACCGACCTGCTGCGCTGAATGCGTTGAACCTGCCCATGGTGCAAGCGCTGCGACGTCGATACCTGCAGTATGCAATCGCGAAGCGCAGCTCAATGCCGGCAACTGACGGAAAAATGCCACATCCGGCCTGCACTGTCCTCTTTACAGCAAGTGTAGCGTGCGCGTCGCTCTTCCCGCGGTCTTGGCAGCTAGTTCCAGCATCAGATGCCAAATGCTGGCTGGTACAGACCACAGAGCCATCGCCTCGATCATCTAGCCGAGTACCTTTTTTCTGCTCTGGTGGCGATATTCGGGAAATGTATCGGCATGGTTTGCCCGATGGCGATAGACGCATCCAGCGCATCTATTTTCAAGAAGAGTATCGCCTAAATTACCTGCTCGCGGGTGGCCTATGGGAGGAGAAGAATATGGCGATCACTCAAGAACCGCTAGTGCAGATATCGCTCCTGGACGGTATCGTCATGGGAGGGGGCGTCGGGCTCTCGATTCACGGACGTTTCCGAGTGGCGACGGAAAATACCATATTTGCCATGCCCGAATGCGGCATTGGCTTTCATCCGGACGTTGGGGCCTCCTGGGTCTTGCCGCGGCTTCTTGACTGGAAGCGTGAAGGATATCCCGGTTCCCGGTTATCGATGGAGCGAATACCAAGCACTGAATCTGCAGCAGTCGGCACCTGGCTTGCAGTGACTGGCGCTCGTGTACGGGGCATTGACGCAGTCCGCCTGGGTATTGCTACACATTACTGCCCAAGTCATCGGATCCACGAACTGGTATCTCGAGTCGCTGAACTGGCACACCATATGCATTCCCGTGAGGGCGCATCGATCTCCGCTGCCGCTCTAGATGAACTAGATACGGCCCTGCAGAGCTTCCAACCTGATGTTGATACTAGCTGGACAGCCTTCGGGCATGAGCGCGTTGCTACCATAACAGAGCTTTTTGATCCCAAGCACGGCAAGCGCGAGTTGCGAGATTTATGGAGTGCACTGCAAGCAGCGAAGAACGACCCGCGGAAGGCGTCCTTTGCCCAGGATTGCCTCGCGAGCATGGAACGCTGCTCGCCGCTCTCCATGCTGGTCGCCTATGAGTCGGTTGGTGTGCGCGGCTCAACAGCTACGACACTTGCAGACTGCCTTCGTCGCGAGTTTGTAACAACACTTCGCTGCTTGGATCACCCAGACTTTATGGAAGGCGTGCGGGCACAGCTTGTCGACAAGGATCGGAACCCGAGATGGCACTCTGCTCCATCCCTCAACGCCTGGTTCGCTGCTCATGACGATACGTATACGAATAACGTGGTTGAAAAGTTTTTCATGCCTGGTGCTGACGAGCACCCACTTGAACTGGATACCTGGTCGCTGGAGAGGAACCAGTACCAAGGCGACTCGCCCGCGCAGCGGACAACTAGTGCGGTGAGCGAACCAGCGCGCACTCTGAAGGGTAGTGCAGGAGGCAAACTTCCGCATTCATCGCTCTAGACGACGGTGTTAGATGCCCTGATTACGCAACAATTGCATTTGAGGGACCTTGGAGCGTCGTTCGGAGCGCAGCACTTCTTCCACGATCGTATCGTATGCTGGCGAGGTGATCGCAATGTTGGTCGTGAGTCTTGCAGAGGCGAGGTGTATTGCCCGCATGGCGCCAGATGTTCCCAGAAGGGCATGCCTCATTCGATGGAAACGTGTTGGGCTGGAACTAGCTTCGTCGCTCTCTCCCCAGAGTATTCCATTGATCTGGAAGCATAGCTTCTAGTATTGCATTTCGGTGCTTGCAGACAACACATTACCCTCACAGTGCTGAGTGTATCCATGCGGGCGACCCCTGCGGGTGAAAGCTCATGCTCCTGTTCTGCAGATTTACTTGTCCAGACGTGTTCACTGCTGTCGACGCAGCTTTCTAAGAAGGCGTCACAGACTAGTCACCCCGTCAAGGATCAAGTACGCTGTGCGACCACTGTGCTGCTTAGGGAAGGCGCTTCCAGAGAGCTTCCATCTCTACCATGTGTCTCGATTGGCTACCCGCCGACAATAGCGTACTATACGGAATTATTGACAGTTTCGACATGAGCAATACTGAGCATGACTGCGATCATTCGCCACGACGCATTTTTATGCACACAAGAAATCGATTGAGGACGATCCACGGATCCCATCGGAAGCCGAAATCCATCAACGGCTCACACTCTTTTTGAGTGTCTTGCCGCCAGCGGCGGAAAATACAGATGCAGATGCCAGTCGAAATCGACGAGCAGCGGCGCCCCCGCTCTTGAAAATGTCGACTCTAGTCGATACGGACGCTCCGTTCATCTGATCAGAGATTTTTGTACGCTGCCAATGTCGTTAGCTGCTGCACACGAGTCTGGATCTATCCGTAAACTCGAGAAGAGGCTCTCATATAAGGCACGCTTTATGCGCCCGGGTGTGATCGGCAGAGAATCGACCCAGAATGACCAAGATTGCTCGCGATTCCCGCTTGCCTTGGTGTATGCTCGTCATGTGCATTTGTTACTCCTTCATCGTCATCTTGCGTGTCTGAGAGCACTGTATGCCCGGAAGAGCCACTATGGTCATTGCCGCTTGTCTATGCGCTGCACTCGGCGTGACAGGGCCATCTTTCGGGAACGTCTCATTCACGCGTGTAGTCTTTGAGCGTCCCGAGCGGCTGCCACTGCAAGTTGCGGCCGGGTAGCGGCGGAAGCGGAGACGCGTCCTCCCCTGTTGTCGGATTCGCTATCGGCTCCGAGGGCGCTACTCTCAGGAGGTATGTCTCACGAAAGACGCGGCGACGGTCATCGCGGGTGTGATAGGTTATATCGAAGATACGTTGTGGAGGCCCCTGGGGGATCAGCGCCGGTTTTTGGGATCTAGTATTGTAGCGGTTCGGTGCACCAGCCTCAGTGGTTAGTTCTGTGTCCTTTGCCACGACTTGCGCGATAGCGCACTGATCAGCACGACTGTTTCTCGGCACGGCTGCAAGGTTAGCAGCCTCAACTACGATAGGGGCGACACTTGTCCAAGTTGAGACCAAGTTCTCAGCGTAGGTGGTCATCACTTCAGTGCACCATATTCTAACTTACCCCGGAGAAGGATAACGAAAACGCGACTCTCGCCAAGGCTCTCTCCAGTTTTCCGGTTCGAGGTCGGCCCGGAAGATGCGGCCCCGCCTCAGCCGCTCCAGGAACCCGCGCAGGCCGCCGTAGAACGGCCTGTCTGCAGCCCCAGTGGAAGAACCCGCAGTGCTCTTGCTCAAGAAGCGTCTTGCTACAAGCTTGTAAAGACTTGGGCCTGACATTTCAAGTCTTCACTAGCTAGAGGCAACCCGCAAGAACGTTTACCACAGTTGCGCACTGCAAACCTAGAGTCGAGCGACGCCAGCGTTGTACAGAAGTAGCGAGTGACGCGCCCTGGACGAAGCGTTTTCGACGATGTGCGTACGTCTCCTAGCATTTCACGGCGGGCCATGTACTACTGCTTCCAACTTTGTTTCATATAGTTCGACTTTGAGAGGTTGTCCAACAAAGTTCTCTCGTGTCGACTCTGGAGGTCTTTCCTCCAGCACCGCACATTTCCTTATATTGATGGCGGCGGTAAAGTCTCTGTTCACAAGCTCCATATGTTTCTTGCCATTGATTGTACGTACTAATGCAAGCAATCCCCGCACTTGCGCCCTCCTTTCCATTTGCTCGTCCGTCAGCGGTCCGTACTTTGCTGTTTCCTCAGGGCTCCTCTGGCACTTTTCCATCTCCACTCTCTGAAGTGTGCACCCCAGCTCGTGGTGTGTATAAGATGTTCGGAACTCATCTACAGGTATCGTAACGAAACGCCTTGCGCACTCTTTGTACGTTCGCGTCGTTGGAGCTGGTGTACATCCTTTTTGGGTCTTCCATTGCCCTGCCCCATTTGCTACTACGAGCCTCTGATTTTCATTCTCCTTGAGGGCGCTCAACTGATTGAAAAAGTTGACGAACGCACGCTGCTTCCCACCGTATAGATTCATACGCAGACGAGCCCACCGAGGCTTGGTATACTTCTCCCACAGCGCATCCCAATGAGCAACGCGAACTTTCATGAGTTTCCGAAAAGCTTCAAAGTCCGCTCCTCGGTTAGTCACCTCGCTCAAGGCTTCCAGGAGATCCTTTCTTCCGGCATTCCCTGTTTCGATTCTCTTCCTTGCATTCATGGTTCCTGATTCCCGGTAGTATCTCGCTCTCGAGAATCTTAAAAGACGCATGTCTTTCTGACGTAAGTTACCGTCAGTGCCATCTTCAGCACGCTTCGGTGCTGCGATGGTGATGATATTCGTATTTCCAGGGTCCGCGCCAACGACAAAGTCGTTATCCTGCACTTTCTGCGTCTCAAGATCCGCCTCCTTCTCATCTTCATGCTTCGGCACGGGCGCAGCCGAGGGCGGAACTGGACGATCTTTCTTCAACCGCCGATAGTCTATACACAAGGATACTCCATCGGTTTCGATCAACCCAGTAAATACCCTTTGTTTGCTTACTCTGAGGCGTTTGAAATCGAAGATACTCTTCCAGTACGTCTCCCGGTTTTCGCCGGTGAAGTCCTCCCTGCTGACACTGAACTCCAGACTGATCTCTTTCATGATGCCGTAAAAGACCGCGGAGTCGATGGTCACAAAATGTGACTTGATATTGGACATTGGAACCACGTTAAAGCGCTTACCCATTAGGAAAGCCGTCCGTATCTCCTACTCATCATTTGTCTCTTCACTCAGCTTCATCTCCGCTTCGCGTTCGAGCTCTCGGTCCAGAAACACAAAATACCGCAGGACGAGGCGATAGTATCTTTCCTTATCTTTTTTCAACTCTGATATTGTCTGTTGGATTCGCCAGCCCCAAGACTGCACGGTGCTCTCGTATAACCGCACGGATTACAGAGGCTTCATTCGTGCTCTCGTTTGGCACCTACTTGTCGACAAATTCGATCTCATCTTCATACTTTCGATCGTTCGTGACGCCGTTGATCATCGCCCATATTCCTTTCCGAGAGATGCCTGGGTAGAGTGCAAACACGGCGCGTATCATGAAAAGTTCGAGGTTCATTGTCAAATGGTTCTTCAGGTTCGTGAGGTACTTCATCGCCCCATATGTGTAAATATCCGGGTCACCCCTGAATGGGGTACCCTCGAAGCGGAATTCTGCGAAGTTTTCGTGGAGGGCATGCATTAGCTCAATTTCCCTCCGCGCTTCCCCTGTGCCAAGCATCAGGTGACGAATAAATGTCTTATCGAAAAACCCGTCCGGAGTCTCGACCGTTTCCATGTGCGTCACGTCGCGATACATCTCCCTCACCAAATGCATCAGTGCTGACGACGTCTTGACAATACTCATGGAGTACGAGTCGACACGTTTTTTGATAGCGTCTCGCAACTTTTCCCATACGGATATGTCCAAGAAGAAAGGGTTTCACCACCTTCTCGTCGTACAGTCGTCTTTCTTGCCGCCTTCAACGTAGGGCCTCCCCCTTTTGCCTCTTTTTCTCTTCCTTTTCTTCTGGACTCGGCACTGTTTTTTGTATTTTTTCTGGCAGCCGGCGACCCTGGGCCTCCAGGATCGTGGACTTGCTTTTCCATAGCTTTCCTTTTTTTGTTTTTTTTGCGAACGAACGCGGTACGAACGCGTCTACTATAAACCACGAAAAACACTTGACTAGACTTGTTTGAAGTTTCAAACAGAAACGAACTGAAAGACTGTACTTGGCTACGACCTGAACGGAAATCCAACTTTTTCCGGTAGAACAACATGCTATTGATCCCAACCGCGTTTCCCTTCAACGGAGCCATGCGCGTCGCGTCAGTTGACTGCTCGATCTCCGAGGTGCGCTCACTGACCGCGATGCGTGCGCCTCGCGGGACACTACGCCGATCGATGAAGGACACGTGCCCCACGCCGATAATGAAGCAAACCAGAGCTCGCTCGGGGACACGTCTGCGCAATCGCTTTTGGCGCGAAACGCGAAATCGAAACCGCGCCTGCAGGGATCGTCTCGAACCGTTTCTCCTTCGCCGTGATCATCGATTGCCGCGGCTTCGAGGCATGTTGCGCGTTTTAAATTTTTTCACAGGCGCTATCGCCGCTGCGTTGGTGTTCTTCACACAGCGCTCGGTAGCCGACTGGGCTGTTTCGTAGCCAGAGAGATAGCGAAACTCGCGGTGCGACAAAACATCTCAGCAACCGGTGCAGCTGTAAGAAATAAGTATTCACAAAAACCTAGTGTCGACAAGAAGTTCTTAGCTCTAGAAGCATGAGACCAGGAGCAGGAAAATATCGCAACTTCGGCGAACTGTGTAAACAGTTGTTCGTCTTGGTCGCAGCTCTGTCGCTTGCTGTTGGGTGTGCCACGCTAGGGGCCGAAGCACAATCGACAATGACAGCGACTGCAACATTGTCACCAACAAGTTCGGTGGCTCCATCGGTGTCAGCGACGATGACACCGACGCCGACGATGACACCGACGCCGACGCCTACGATGACACCGACTACAACAACGTCACCAACAATCGTGCCGACGACGATTTCCACCTCGATTGCGATATCCGTTCAGAATCTTTCTCTTTGTTTGGCCGTGGCGACGGATTTGCAGAACGATCTCGAGGCTCGCTTCATAGGCCTGGAAGTGAATGTTAGCGTGACTGATAACTGCGACACGGTCTTCGGTTCGGGTACATCAAGGCGCCTCGCCACCACATTAGACAAGAGCAATCCTCGTCTGGAACGAGCATTGGTGCGCACTTCGGGCGGCAGTGTTGTGACCTATGTGATTAAGATCTCAGGAGACACATCCCTCGCCAGTGAACTGCAAATTGTGCTTCAAACTTTCACCGACCTGCTTTCTACAATTCTACCCTCTGGTGCGACACTTGCTATTATAACCCCGACACCGAGTGCAACGCCAACACCAGTTTGCACGAGTGAAATCTGCGGTTCTCCGGGCCAGTACACAAACCAGGACGCTTGCGAGCAAGTCGGATGCTGCTTCAACGCCCAGACGAACGCGTGCACCCTGAAGAGCGTCTCAGCGGCCTGCAGCGCTGTTCCAGTGACACAGCGCGTCCCCTGCGGCTGGAGCTATATCTACCCCGACGAGTGCACTGCGATACCGGGATGCTGCTGGCAGCCCACAGCGAACGGCATCCTGGCACCCTGGTGCTACTACGACATCAACCATGCACCGCAGGCCTCTGTAGCGCTGCAGGAGGTGCAGGCACCGGTTCCCCTCTGCCCGTCACCGGGAGCGCAGCGCCAGCCGTGCGGCAACGCGGGCATCAACCAGTTTACGTGCTATGCCCAGGGCTGCTGCTACGACTCGCAGGCGCAGAACCAGTGGGTGCAGAACGGCAAGCAGCAGAGCGACTTTGAGTCGAACCCGTACTGCTTCCAGCCCGTGAAGACGTGCGCGGTGGGCGAGTTTGAGCGCCAGCCGTGCACGAACGCGGTGAATCAGAACCAGCAGCTGAACAATAACATCAACAATAACCAGTTTGTGCGTCTGCTGAACACGCTTCTGTACGGGGAGCAGCACGGGACGCAGCGCACGAGCTACTCGCCGCAGCAGTGTCTGGAGGCTGGTTGCTGCCTGGGGCTCAGCAACGAGTGCTTCCAGCCGATGACCGAGTACGTGTGCCAGACCTACGGGTATGTGTCGAACTCGCTGAGCGGCACGACCGGCAACGTATCGAACTCGAGCTATATTCCGTGTGGCCCGGAGTGCTGCAACGCCGAGACGCAGAACTGCACGTACAACCCGTTCAGCAACAACAACAACCAGCAGCAGCAGCAGCAATTGCAACAACAGCAGCAACAACAGGTGCTGCTGCCGTCGTTCTGTGTGTGCAAGGACCCTACGAAGCAGTGCGGGACGTACCTGATCCCTTCGGATAACCTTGTGAACAAGGTTCGTTGCTGCCGCGCTGACGAGGAGTGCATCAACAACCAATGTGTGGTCATTAGTCCAACACCGACTCCGAGTCCCGTGGCTGTGACAGCGACACCCTCTGCGACGGTGTCTGCAACAGTCTCTGCGACGGCCTCTGCGACAGCTTCTGTGAGTGTATCCGCGAGTGCTTCAGTTTCAGCTTCTGTGTCGACGTCTGCGAGCGCCTTCTCCACAGTGTAATGAGCTTTTTTATTTCTATGAACAGTCGATCGACTCGCGTATTGAGCGTGGAGCGGATCGATGGCTATCAGTGAGCAGCAAAGTCCTTCTGCTGTATGCAACAGTGCATGCGTCTCGTAGGGGGCTCTACAAATTTCGATGGTTACAGTGGTATATGTGTATGGTCGGGATCGGTTGGAAAGATAGACAGTATCATTCTTTGGATTGAGATTTAAAGGACAGATTGTATTGGGCAGTTCGCGCACATGCGTGCCGCTTGCGTACTCCAGCTTTGCGCTGTGTGCGGTAAGACATATTGTTTGATTGGTGTGCTGTAGAGCAGCTATCTGCATCATTCCTCCTGGATGCATGGAACGGGTATGCGGGGCAGTCGTGAGCACTTCTTCGTCATATAGATGGCGGTGCTTGACGCGCTCTCGTGCTGCTTACCTCAGAACTCTCTCTGGAGAACAGTAGTGGTAGGGATAGAGGCAGCAGTTACAGCAGTTGGGGCTCCTCTGTTCCAACAGATCCTAAGCAACTCTTTTCTCTGAATAGCGCTTTCTTTTCTCATGCAGAACGCCTTCCATGTTTCAAATCCGAATACGAGATTTTTCTGCAGTGAGACACCTAGTTGTAATCTTGGTTGTGTCTTATATGCACACAGTTCAAGGGGATTTTTCGGCCGTGAATACTTTTTTATGGACCTGGATCGGCATTAGTAACTCTACCGGTAGCGCGGTTAGCTACGATGTTCAGGGTGTACCAAACAGCAGCAACGTGCCTCCGGCGCAGCACGGTGCGGCTTCCTGGACCGGCGTTGACGTAGTGCTCTGGTTGGTTGGTGGTCGCGTCCCGAGTGGCGTCGTTGATAATCTCTGGTACTACAATCTGAGCGCGTAGACTTGGACCTGGGTTGGAGGCTCTGTATCCCCCAACCTTGCAGGGGTATAAGGTTTCCTCGGAGTTCCCAAAGAGAGCAACGCTCCGCCCTCGAGGAGGCAACTCGCTGCATGGAGCGACAGCTACGGAAACCTTTGGTTATATGGAGGCCGGAATTTGAACTCGGGGTATTGTGATATGTGGATGTATAATGTATCGTCGAGCGAGTGGACATGGGTGCAGGGCTTCGACAAGACCATTATTTCCCCTACATATGGCACTCTTGGGAAGTCGTCTTCGAACAATACGCCCGGCACTCGTTTCTTACCCGCCACCTGGGTTGGTTTGGCTGGCCAGTTTTATCTCTTTGGTGGATCTAGTCCTAATGGTGCATATTACGGTGACTAGTGGTAGTGCAGCATAGTGACCAACGAATGGGGATGGATTGAAGGGACTGAATAGCAGATTGCCTCTGGAAGTTATGGTGCGTTTCGGCAGACATCACCGAGCAACTATCCCGCTGGACGTTCCGGAGCCGCATCATGGCAAGACCTTGCTGGCAACTTTTGGCTCTTTGGTGGTCTAGGACTGAGTATCGGAATTCGCAGCTTTCTGAATGATTTGTGGCTCTTCAATATCAGCTCTAGAGCATGGGCCTGGATATCTGGAGATGGTAGCGTTGGCTCGAATGAGTCAGTTTTCGGCGACAAAAGAGTGCTCTCATCGTATAACAGTCCCGGGTACAGAGCTGGTTCCTCTAGATTCGTAGACTCGACAAACACCCTGTATCTTTTCGGTGGTTATTCACCTGGTCTCTGCAACGACCTGTGGACGTTCAATATTACGAGTCTCGAATGGGCGTGGGTAGACGGTGACAATACAACAGATGGAGCCTATAGTTACGGCGAGCTTAACAAGACAAGCAATACAACGCTTCCACCTCCGCGAGCTGATGCAGTTCTTTGGGATACCGATCAAAACGACCCGGTCCTGTTCGGAGGCCAAGGAAGCTCAGGTATCTATAACGACCTCTTCACATTATACATCGCAACACCGACGCCTACGCCGACCGCAACACCGACTCCGACGGCATCACCGACACGCTCCGTTACTGCAGCACCGGCGGCAACGACAAATGTGACGCAGACCGCTGTAGGCGAAGGCTCTGCGGTCTGCTTCCCCGCGGATGCCTCGGTACTGATCGATGGTCTGGGCAACAGTCTGCAGATAAGCGAGCTTCGATCAGGTATGGCCGCGATCGGGGTCAATGGACGTGGGCAACTGGTCGATGATAGTGTACTAGGATGGTTGCATAACGAGCCCGGCGCTACTGCGGAGATTCTGGTGATCAAGACGCTCTCCGGAAAGCAGCTGTGTTTGACGAGGCAGCATCTCGTATATCGGATGCTTGGACACTCTAGAGACTTTTACAGTGTTACGACCACAGCTTCTTCTCTTTCAGGGAAGCATCAGCCACAGCAGCAGAGGCAAATACGTCAGAGGCTTGAGCTGGGTACCTCTGCCATTGAGGTAGATCTCGCGGAAGATATACGCATTGGCGACACTCTAGTGGATGTTGCGGCGCACCTGCCAGACCCCTTGGTGGCAATCGAGACTTTCGTTACGCACAATGGTCTCTATGCGCCATTGACTCGCTCAGGGCGCCTTGTCGTCGACGGTATTCTGGTGAGCTGCTACGGGATGTCCGCATCGCATGCCGTGGCATATGCTGCGTTGTGGCCTGCGCCGGTCGATGCTCTGCGCAAGTTATAGGGACCAGGGCTCGGCACAGAGGGTATTATGGGTATCATGCAGTACGCAGAAAGGCTATATCATAACTGGACGAGTGCAGCACGTGTTTTAACGGAGGCTTACGTAAGTGTTGTAGTTGCAGCTTGCTGAACTGGCAATCTGCTCTGAAGCACGGGGGCGAACAGCACCGATGGTACTACTCTAGGTTCCGCTTTTTCTGTCTTAGGATAATGATCAAGCGATGATGATCATACGAGTTACATTTCGAAAAAGGTTCGCACTGCGTTTTGTCAGGGATTTTGATAAGGGGCACAACCATAGCAACTTATACGAACGAGCAAAGTTGCATACAGTTATTATTGTGCGCAATCGAGGCAAGCCGCGGAATACAGTTTTATATACAGAGAAGTACGGTAGCGCCAAGACTTGCGAAGAGGAATAGCAGCAGATGTCGGTCACATGAGACTGAGTGAGCAGAGCTTCGCATGCATCTATGCATCGAAATAGTATGCTGGCTAGAGGTTTGCGGGGCGTTCCGATGGAGTCTACTTTCAGATACAAAAATTCGTGCTTCTCCTCGTTGCGTGTCACTTGGAGTAGTATTGTGAAAGCATTACGGAGTTGACAGTTGCGAAGATATCAGATAAACCTTTGAAACAGAATTTCTCCAAAAACCAAAAAGGCTGTTCTGAGTGAAATACGATCAAGAATAGCACCAGGCGGCAGAAAGACAGAAGTGCTTTAGAATCGCACAATTCTAGCGCTCGTGCTGTGGAAAGCATGAAGTCAGAAAGTTATAGGGCCAAGAGGGTAAACTTCTCACGGCTATTCGGTCGACGCACTGCAGATGAAAAGGTGTGCCTGGAAAAAAATAGGCAGTGAAATGACCCGGGCTGTCAGAAGACCGTACTAGAAGAATCGTAACCACAGCCTTATCCATATATCGATAAAGGCAAAGCAAAAAGTACCAGATGCTCTGCAGACTGCTCCAAAACGCCGTTCTAACTCGAACGACGTCGGGCGTTTACTGCAGTGCGACCGGCGCCCACATGAAAAGTGTCCAACTGACATGCAGACGCCTCCCGGCTTTTTTTTTCGGCCGGCTGCCTACTACTGCTTCCCATTTTTCTCATATAGTTCGTCTTTGAGAGGTTGTCCAACAAAGTTCTCTCGTGTCAGCTCTGGAGTTCTCGTCTGCAGCACCGCACATCTCCTGACATTGATAGCGGCATGAAAGTCTCGGTTCACAAACTCCATACGTTTCTTGCCATCACTGGTTGTACATGCTGATGCAAGTAGTCCCCGAACTTTCGCATCCTTTTCGTTTGTTCCTCCGTCAGAGGTCCATACTTTACTATATCTTCAGGGCTCCTCTAGCACTTTTCCATCTCCACTCTCTGAAGTGTACAACCCAGCTCGTGGTGTGTATACGATGTTCGGAACTCATCTACAGGTATCGTAACGAAACGCCTTGCGCACTCTTTGTACGTTCGCGTCGTTGGAGCTGGTGTACAGCCTTTTTGGGTCTTCCATCGCCCTGCCCCATTTGCTACTACGAGCCTTTGAGTCTTGTCCTATTTGAGGGCACTCAACTGATTGAAAAAGTTGGCAAACGCCCGCTGCTTCCCACCGTATAGATTCATACGCAGACGAGCCCACCGAGGCTTGGTATACTTCTCCCACAGCGCATCCCAATGAGCAACGCGAACTTTCATGAGTTTCCGAAAAGCTTCAAAGTCCGCTCCTCGGTTAGTCACCTCGCTCAAGGCTTCCAGGAGATCCTTTCTTCCGGCATTCCATGTTTCGATTCTCTTCCTTGCATTCATGGTTCCTGATTCCCGGTAGTATCTCGCTCTCGAGAATCTTAAAAGACGCATGTCTTTCTGACGTAAGTTACCGTCAGTGCCATCTTCAGCACGCTTCGGTGCTGCGATGGTGATGATATTCGTATTTCCAGGGTCCGCGCCAACGACAAAGTCGTTATCCTGCACTTTCTGCGTCTCAAGATCCGCCTCCTTCTTTTCTTCATCCTTCACCGTGCCAATGACAAGGTCGTTATCCTGCACCTCCTGCATCGCAGGAACCGCCTCCTTCTTTTCTTCATCCTTCACCGCGCCAACCGCAAAGTCGTCATCCTCCATCTCCTCCGTCTCAGGAACCGCCTCCTTTTCATCGTCATCCTTCGCCGCGTCAACAATAAAGTCGTTATCCTGCACTCTGTGCGTCGCAGCATCCGCCTCTTTGTTTTCTGCATCCTTCGTCACGGGCGCAGCCAAGGGAGGGACTGGCCGATCTTTCTTCAACCGCCGGTAGTGTACGCACAAGGCTACTCCATCGGTTTCGATCAACCCAGTGAATACCTTCTGTTTGCTGACTTTTACAGGTTTGAAATCGAAGATACTCTTCCAGTACGTCACCCGGTTCTCGCCGGTGAAGTCCTCCCTGCTAACTTTGAACTCCGGACTGAACCCCACCATGATGCCATAAAGGACGCCGGAGTCGGTACTCACAAAATGTGACTTGATGTTGCACAACGGAACCCCGTTGAAGCGCTTCCCCGTTAGGAACGCCTTCCGTCTCTCCCATTCTTCATTTTTTCCTCACTCAGCTTCATCTCCGCTTTGCGTTCGAGCTCTCGGTCCAGAAATACGAAATCGAGCAGAATGAGGCGACAGCATTTTATCTTTTTTTCAACTCTGATATCTTGCCTGCTGGATTCGCCAGCCTCGAGATTGCCCGGTGCGCTTGTATAACCGCACGGATGACGGAATCCTCATTTGTGCTCCTGCGTGAGGCCTTCTTGTCGACAAATTCGACCTCATTGTCACGCTTGCGATCTTTCGTGATGCCATTGATAATCGCCCATATCCCCTTGCGAGAGATGCCCGGGTAAAGTGCAAACACGGCGCGTATCATAAAACGTTCGAGGTCCGCTGTCAAATGGTTCTGCAGATTCGTGAGATACTTCATCGCTTCGTAAGTGTAAATATCCCGTTCACCCTTGTATCGAGTACCCTCGAAACTGTAAAAGGGATGTTTCTCGCGGAAGGCATTTACTAGCTCATTTTCCTTCCGCGTTTCCTCTGTACCAAGCATCAGGTGATGAGTAAAGTCTTATCGAAAAACCCGTCAGGGTACCTCGACCGTTTCCATGTGCGTAACTTCGTGGTACATCTCCCTCACCAAATGCATTAGTCCTGACGACGCATTGACAATGCTCTTGGAGTACGAGCCGACACGTTTTTCGATAATGTCTCGCAACTTTTCCATGTAGGGATCCTTGATATGTCCAAGAAGACAGGTTTTCACCACAACCTCGTAGTGCGGTCGTCTTTCTTGCCGCCTTCTACGTAGGGCCTCCCATTTTTGCTTCTTTTTCTCTTCCTTTTCTTATGAACTCGGCACCGTCTTTTGTTTTTTTTCTAGCAGCCGCCGACCCTGGACCTCCAGGATCGTGGACTTGCTTTTTCATAGCTTTCCTTTTTAGTTTTTTTTTGAGAAAGAACCCTCTTTGAAGGTTCCTGTTGTATACTGCGAAAAAAACACTCCAGTATTTTTACTTGAGGGCTGCAACATGACTGAGATGAAACCATATATTTTGTTACGATTGCAATACAAATACAAGTTTTATGTTAGAACAACACGCCAACGAATCCTGAGGATCACATTTCCCTTCAACGGCGACAAGTGCGTCGCGTCCGTTGACTACCCGACCTCCCAGGGACGCTCACCGAGCGCGATGCGCGCACCGCGCGAGACGCTACTCAGATCGATGAAGCACACGTGTCCGACGCCACGATGGCGCCTCGACGCTCTTTACACAAATGTCGCCACTGTTTCGTATTGCCAACACCGCCGCTGCCCGGAATGCGCGCATTTGCGCTCGCGCATCGGGGCAGCTGCAGGCTGCCCCAAGGGGCGTGCTGCTGCGACTCTTTGGAACCGAACTTTGGCATTATGATGCATCGTATTCGTTTTTACACAATAATAGGACATGATTGTTCCATTTCAAGTCCAAGGCCTTTAGTGCATCTTGGTTGGTGTCCCATGTGTACCGTTTAGTACAGGATCCCACCAGTAGCAGATCGAAACAAACTTTTGGATGATTGGTCCATGTGCATAAATGTCCATTACATTCTATATTGGTCCACATAGTTCAGGTTCAAGTGCTCGCATGCATCTCGAGATCAGAACCGGCTGCATGCGTTGCGCAACGTGCGTTTCCAACGTTGCGCGCGCAACGCACGTGGCTGCAGTCATTGAAAACGTCTAGTCTTGCGATCGTTCGTTGCGTGTTCTGAAGCCGGCGATTTCCTTCTTTGGACACGCTTTTGGGCGAGCTTCCCGAGCTGTACGAAGACAAGATTCACCTATGAAAGGAGGCTTGAGGCGGAGTAGTCTCAGGCGGGTACTCTGGCTGCGTGTTTTGGTCGTTTGTTTGTGGTTCTCGGCCCGTATTTGGGTTTTGGTAGGCGCAGGGGCACCGGCTTATCCCGTGCGGTGGACCTGGATAGGTGGAGAAACTAGTGTCAACAATTATGGGAAGTATGGTACGCTGAACGTGGCGTCCTCGAATAACGTCCCAGGCGGTCGCCACTACTCCTCGACCTGGGTTGGAAGCCCCGGCGTTTTGTACCTTTTTGGTGGCTTTGGATACGCGAACTCCTCTGGAGGTTATCTTAACGATCTGTGGAGACTGAACGTTACCTCGCTCGAGTGGGCATGGATCGGCGGATCTATGGACATTTATGTGCCTGGAAACTATGGTACACTTGGAGTCGGAAGCGCCCTCAATATTCCGGGCGCAAGGGAGGCCAGTGCATTCTGGCGTGCAGACGAGGAGCATTTCTGGTTGTTTGGAGGCTACGGATTGGATGGAAATGGTAATATCGGTTGCCTTAACGACATGTGGCAGTACGACACAGTTAGTGGAAACTGGACCTGGGTAGACGGCAACGATACAATCAATGCCTTACCCACGTACGGGCCAATGGGTTCCTACGATCCCTCTTACAACCCTGGGGCTCGCTTAAAGGCAGCGTTCTGGCTGGGCGCAGATGGAAACTTCTGGTTGTTTGGAGGTGAGAATTGCTATTCGTACCTGTTTTCAGACCTTTGGTGCTTCAACAGATCCTTATCACTGTGGGCATATATGGGTGGGTCACAATCGGTAAACCAGCCTGGCAATTACAGTGAACCTGATATTGCCAATAGATCGAATGCTCCCGGAGCTCGCCAGGGTGCAATTACATGGACGGATTCAAAAGCCAATCTGTGGATGTTTGGTGGGTTTGGTTATGGAAATGGTTCGGAATCTTATCCAGGATTTTTGAATGATCTTTGGTTTTATAACATTAGTACGTCCATATGGACGTTTGTCGCAGGCAATACCACGATCTCGATCCCTGGATCGTATATCATATTTGGCAATACCGATGCTGCAAGCTATCCTGGATCCCGCGAGTATGGAGTTGGCTTCATTGACGCTTCAGGAAATCTACAGCTTTTTGGTGGTGAAGGGTACGGGAACAGTAGTAGCGAAAGCGGCGATCTGAACGATCTTTGGTTGTTTAACGTGGAGCAGCGCCAGTGGGCTTGGATCAATGGTAGCGCAGTCATTAATGCCCCCGCTGATTACGGAATGTTTAGGACTTTCAGTCCCAGCGTCGTTCCCGGTGCTCGGTATGGATCTGCTCTCTGGAATACAACTGAAAGCGGCATGATACTGTTCGGAGGATTCGGATACTCGAACACAAGTGAAGGAAAGGGAGAGCTCAATGATATATTCATGCTCAGCGAATCAATGATTACCCCTTCCCCGACACCGACGCCGACACCGACGCCGACACCGACGCCGACACCGACGCCGACACCAACCTCAACCTCAACGCCTACAGCGACACCGACTGCGTCGGCGACTCCATCACTCTCAGCGACACCGTCCACAGCAGCGAATGTCACGAAAATTCCTATCAATGGCGGCACCACGATCTGCTTCCCGGAGGATGCCACTGTGCTGATCGATCGTCTGGGCAGTATTCGGCCGATGAGTGAGTTGCGCTCGGGTATGAGTGTGATTGGGGCCGATAGAAGTGGACAGCTGCTAGAGGATACTATACTTGGATGGTTGCACAAAGAGCCTGGCGCAACCGCGGAGGTCCTACTTATTAAGACGTTATCAGGGAAGCAGTTGCGCTTGACGAGTCAGCATTTAGTGTACCGTATGCACGCAAGCATGAGAGTCCGGGATTTTGGGATGACCCCTTTTTCAGATCTTTTACGTCACCAGCAGACAATACATCAGAGGCCCGAGCTGGAGAGCCTCGCCCTCGAGGCAGTTTTTGCAGAACATATACGCATAGGCGACGCCCTTCTCGATGCCGCTGCCCATAGAGCGGACCCTGTCGTCGCGATCGACACTTATGTAACGCGTGAGGGAGTCTATGCGCCACTAACGCGTTCCGGACGCCTCGTGGTTGATGGTCTACTCGTAAGCTGCTACGGCACGTACGCCTCGCAAGAGGTCGCCCACGCTGTGCTATGGCCTGCGCGGGTAGATGTGCTGCGCACCATGTGCGGTTCAGCGCTCGGTTCAGACAGTACTGCGTCTATCATGCCGTACGCGGAAAGGCTCTACCGCATATACGCAAGTGCAGCGCAAATATTGGAGAAGGCTCGCGTGATTGTTATAGGTGCTGCCTGCTGAGCATCCAGTTTGACGTAGAGTACAGGCGCAACTAGCATATGGGATACAACATAAGCTGCGAGGCCTACCTGCTGAGGTTCTTATCAAAGCAATGGTAATAATGTATGGTTCACTGCGTAAAAGCCTTCGACAACATACTGCTAAGCACGTGGATCACGGAGGCGGCATGAGTCCTGCACCTGAATATGCGAAGCCGGATCTATATATGAGCGCATTCGAAAAAACCGGTGAAGAAAATAATCTGAGAACAAGATTGGGTTGTGCATATATTGGTTGATGATCATAGCAGCACATGCAGGGCACATGAGAATTCGCGATCCGTGAGTCAAGTACATTGAAGCTTGGAGATGTGGTTGATTGTGCCAGGGCGCAAACGACTCCTCTAGACCGTTTCCGCAGTCGTGGATGTTAGCGGTCAGCTCTGTTGCTTGACACTTGGAGCTGTGGCGTAAACGCATTCAGGAACTGATTCATGGAAAGAGATGAACCTTAGCAGTAAACCACACTTTCTCAAAACGCAAAATATCATCCACAGTGATACATGATCCAGAATTGGCGCAGACGGCAGAGAAGCAGAAATGGATTACAGTGGCACAATTTTACTCCTTCTGCACTGGAAAGCATGACGTCGAAAAGTTGCACCCACAGCCAAACGCCGTTCTAAAGCGGAACGACGTCGGCATAGTGCAGTAGCGGCGACCGGTCCGCCCTAGACGAAACGTCTCCAACTGAAGTGCAGACGCCTCCCAGTCTTTTTGGACCGGACACCTATTACTGCTTCCAATTGTTTCTCATATAGTTCGACTTTGAGAGGTTCTCTTAGAAAGTTCTCTTTTGTCCATTCTGGAGGACTTTTCTCTAGTACCGCACATCTACTTTTATTGATAGCGGCGTTAAAGTCTCGGTTCAAAAACTCTTTCCGGTTCTTGCCGTTGGTGGTACTTATGCAAGTAGCCCTCGAACTATCGCTTTCCTTTCCGTTTGCTCTTCTGTCAGCGGTCCGTAGTTTTCACATCCTCAGGGCTCCACTGGCACTTTTCAATCTCCATTCTCTGAAGTGTACAACCCAGTTCATGGTGTGTATACGATGTTCGGAACTCATCTACAGGTATCGTAACGAAACGCCTTGCGCACCCCTTGTACACCCTAGTCGTTGGAGCTGGTGTACACCCTTTTTGGGTCTTCCAGCGCCATGCTCCGTATGCTAATACGAGCCACTGACGTTCATTCTCCTTCAAGGCGCTCAACTGATTGAAGAAATTCGCAAATGCATGCTGCCTCCCACCGCGTAGATTCATTTGCAAACGAGTCTACCGTGGCTTTGAGTATTCCTTGCACAGCGCATCCCAGTGTGCAACGCGAACTTCTTTGAATATCCAAAAAACTAGAGAGTCCGCTCTTGGGCATGTCACCTCGCTCAAAGTTTCCGGGTTATCCTTAACTGTTGCACTCCACGGGTCGATGTCCATCCTCGCACTCAATCTCCCGGATTCCCGATACCATCTCGCTCTCGAGAACACCAACAAAAACAGGTCTTTCTGAGGCATGTTGCCGTCAGTACCACCTTCCGCACGCCTGGGAGCAGCGATGCTGATGATATTCGTATTCAAGGGGTTAAGGCCGCAGAGAAAGACGATTTCGTGGGCATTATACGTTCCATCGCCCGTCTTCTTGTGTACGCGCTTCGGCAAGTGAGATAACGAAGACGGGATAGGACGACGTGCCTTCAACCCCTGAGAGTGTAGGTTTATGTATACCACATCGTAATCGATGGCCCCCGTGAGTACCTTTCTTTGGCCGGTTTGGGACGCTTGAAATCGAAGATATTCTACCAGGGTGTCCCGGTCTTCGCCGGTGATCTCTTTGTAGTTTACATCGAGCTCTGGACCGATCTATTTCGTGAAGGCGTAAAGGACTCTAGAGTCGATATTCACAGAATATGAATTGAACTCGCATAACTGAACCACAATGAATCGCATCTGGAGAAGGCCTTCAATGTCGGTACTCCCACCCGTCATTTTTTCTGCACTCTGCTCCATGTCGGCCTTGCGTGCGTGTTCTCTGTCCGAAAAAATGAGGTGTGGCAAGATGAGGGAGTAAATTCTCTCTTCGTCTTCTTTGATCATATCTGACAGTTTTCACTTGGGATGACATGACCCAAGACCGAACGATGTTTTAGAATAGTGGCGCGGATAACGAAAGCAAGATTCTTTCTCCTGTTTGATGTCCTCTTGTCGACGATTCTGATCTCCTGTTCATGCTGGCGATCGCTCTTCTTGCAATCGATGATTGCCAGCATCCCTTTGCGAAACGGGCCCGGGTACAGCGCAAAGACGACGCGTTTCATGAAACAATCGAGGTTTACGATCTTATGGTTCCTCACTTTCGTAAGGCACCTCATTGCCCTGTATTCGAAAAATGTCGGCGTCACCCCCTCGTTCAGCATCGCTGACGAGGTATTTGGCGTAATTTTTGAGGAAGGCATGCACTCGCTCATTTATCCCCGATGTTTTCCCATTAAAAACAATCAGGTGGTTGATGTAAGTCTATTGTGAAAAATCTTCCGGAAACATCACCTTCGCGGTGTGCGTCACGTCCCGATGCAGCTCGCTCTCCAAACGCCGCAGTCTTCAAGAAAAGTTAAAAATATACATGGCGTACGAACCGACACTGTTTCTGATAACGTCTCGCAACATTGAGTGGTAAGGATCATTGATATGTAGGAAAAGATAGGATTCCACCACCATCTCGTCGTACAGACGTCACTATTGAAGCCTTCAATGTAAGACCTCCCCATGTTGCATCTTCTTTTTTTCCTGATCCTCTTCGATCGGCACTAAGTCACGTTTCATTCTGAAATACACAATACCGGCCACCCCAAACCCACTCCCCCAATTACATTAGTCTAATTTTTTAGGAGAAAAACTCATTGAAGACCTCTACTTTGAGCAGCGAAAATCAGCTGAGAACATTTACTTGAAGATTGAAACGCCATTGAAGCCAAAACTATATTTTGCTACGACCCGATCGCAAAATAAAAGTGGCCGCGATGGATAAAACAGTCGCTCCAGAAGAGGTCATTAGCAGGTTTCTCTTGATCGGCGAGAAGCACGTGGTGTGATGTGACGGCCAAATTTCAGGATAAGTCATTAACAGGTGCGCGACGAAGAGAATGCAAAAAAATTACCCACAAAGGGGATAGCAAGCACTATCGCAAACTACAGTAAACTTCAATAGGAAGAGGTTTTTACGTTTGCTCCAACAGTCATCTATTAGGCGGAAGGTCTCCGAGCCGCGAGATTCTACCAGATAGTGCCCCGTCTAGAACTTCAGTGGCAGGTGATGTGTCGCTCCTTTCCATCTCGTCCGAAACGAATTTTTTGGGACTAGGAGGGGCTATGCTGCGTCTGGGCCCCAACTTGGATGCAGTAAACACGTACTACAACGCTTCGCACTCCCACAGGCAGAGGGTCTGCAACAACAGCTTGGAGGCTCGCAACAAAATAAATCTCTGTCATTCCATGTTGTATGAACCAAGCCACTTCCAACGAGCACAGTGGTATGCAAAAGCTGCTCTGTAACCAGAGGATATCCGCAACGGAGATACAAACGATAGAGCGGGTGCTTACGGCAGGCATTGGCGCCGAATAAAAAGCCTGACTAGATCAATAAAGCCGAGATTAAGTAAATACAACGGAAGCTGAAGAAACTATTCAGCGGAACGGTTGATTTCCTGAAACGATTATCGATCCGGAGGTCACGGCCGTCTGGGCAGTGTAGAGGTTCTGTCAAAACCAAAAACAAAAAAGCTGGAGGTAAAACAGTAATGATCATGGAATGCCAGATGGAGATATAACAGATGCGTACGCGCTCAGATCGTACCGCCGAAGACGGATCAGTAATGAATTTTGAGAGATAGAAGTCATAATCACATATGCATTGGCACTGGGATCATCGCGTTAATGGGGAAGTGCGTGAAGTGCGTGGGTTGGAGGTAAATGGGGGGAATGGGGGG